>NC_058417.1:15853566-15941152 GCF_002201575.2 Neomonachus schauinslandi | reverse complement strand
TTTTTTTAAAGATTTTATTTATTTATTTGACAGAGAGAGAGACAGCGAGAGCAGGAACACAAGCAGGGGGAGTGGGAGAGGGAGAAGCAGGCTTCCCGCTGAGCAGGGAGCCCGATGTGGGACTCGATCCCAGGACTCTGGGATCATGACCTGAGCCGAAGGCAGACGCCCAACGACTGAGCCACCCAGGCGCCCCCAGGACGAGGCTCTTTCCATTGTCCTGTGGCCTTTTCTTTCTTAGAATTTGAAGCAGAGAACTCTAAAGACATAAGTTCTGTCAAAGTCGTGGTGACAGGAACAGTAGGCCACCTCCTTTAGCCTCCTAGCCATCTCAGGGGGTGGAAATTACTAGTGCTATTTTATAAGTAAGGCGCTGAGGCTAGGAGAGGTAAAGAAATGTACCCAGAGTCAAACAGCTCATGATGGAATCAGCTTGAACTCAGGGCAGTCTCAACAAAAAATCACACTCTTTAACTTCCAACATGTAGTGCTGTCCTCAGCCAGCTCTAGAATTCTAGATTTCTGAACTTGGGAGACCCTGCCATCAGATTCTGCCAGGCTGCCAAAGGAGATTTTTTTATTTTTAATCTGCATGTGCAGTGCACTTCCTATTAGGTACTCATGTTACCTAAATCATTTGTAACCGGATGGGTTTTTCCCCCTTCCCTCGAGTGACTGATGAGATTTTAGCTTCAGGAAGAATTCCTGTGTTCAGTGGTTGTATCTGAATAACTTAATTCAAAGTATTGAGTTTTTGGCCTTAGCTGTGATAGAGTATTTTTTTTTTTCCATTCCCTGGTGCGGAGAGATATTAAAACACTCTCTGAGACACATGAGCCGCTGGTTGGCTATGATTCATTTATCACTGGAGTTGACATTTTGTCACTGTTTGCTTGGTTTCTCAATGCTTACTTCCATCCGCCCCTCACCCCCACCATCTTAGCACTATCTACACCTCAGGAGCACTCGACCAGCCAGCCAGGGAGTATGGGTGGGTTTGTTTAACAAGTCCTTCCTCCTCTACACATAGTAAACACAACCAAGACTCAAAACTTTTCTTTTACTCATCTATTTGTTTTTCTTCTGGTTAAGAGAGTATTCACAAAAACAATTGACTCTATACTTGGTTCTGGGTCTTTATGTTTGAAAATCAGGATCTTGACCAATTTTCCTGGCTTTGAAAAAATGGGACAAACACATTCCTCATCTGACAAATGGAGTTGTTGGGAGCCAGCTTACAGGGTTGTGAGGCTTACATTGGGTAAGTTACTGACTCTCTCTAAGCCCCAGGTTCCTTGTCTGCCAGATGCAGGTAATGATAGGACTATGTCATAGACGTGTCGTGAAGCATAAATGAGATAAGTGTGTGGAGAGTGCATAGCCCAGGGCCAGGCACATAAGCATTTAATAAAGCTTGGTGGTGGTGTTATTGTTCTAAGTCCAGGCCACAGCTCATACTCCTGTCTCTTCATGTAATGAAGTTTCCCCAGCCTCTTCTTCTGCCTCTTTCTCTCTTTTCTTACTCCCTCCAGGTCCACAGGTGTTTCGCTCCTTTGGAGGGAGACAGCTTTCTTCTTCCTTTTTTTCAAGATTTATCTATTTATTTTGGAGAGAAAGAGGGAGAGCGTGCGTGTGGGGAGGGGCAGAGGGATCGGGAAAGGGAGAGAAGCAGACTCCCTGGTGAGCACAGAGCCTGCCATGCCATGGGGCTCCATCTCACAACCCCGAGATCATGACCCAAGCTGAAACCAAGAGTTGGACACCCAACCGACTGAGCTCCCCAGGCACCCCAAGCTTTCTTATTGCTTTGTGGTCCCTGGTCCTTCCCCAGTCAATCCCTGTTTTCCCTGACATCTACAAAACCATCATCTGGCTTCTCTTTATTTCCTACTCTCTACCCACTTGATTTCAGCCAGTGCTCATTCCTGCCAGTGTCTTCCCCTTTGCTCTTTCTGGCATTTGAGATGCCCTTCCATCCCCACCCACCCTTCCTTTAAAGCCTGGCTTTTCCGTGGAAACTTGTGTTAGTTAAGATACGGGTTTGCTGCATATGACAAAACCCACAAAAATAGTTTAAGCAAAATAGAGGTTTATTTCCCTTTCAAGTAAAAGAATGCCAGAAGCAAGCAGTCCAGGGAGAGTATGGTGACTCCATGATCATCAGGAATTTGGGCTTTTTTGTATTCATGCTTTTCTCTCTCAAGGTTGCCTCATGGTCCAAAATTGCTGCTGGAAATCCAGCCATCACACTCATGTTTCAGATGAGAATTAGAAGAAAGGGAGGAAGGACACATGAGTGAGTGGCAGCTCTTGGTCTGCCTTTTAAGGCACTTTCCTGGTAGCCTCTCCTAACAATTTCTGTTTAGATCTCATTAGCCACCTCTAGCTACAAGGGAAGCTGGGAAATGTATAGTATTTTATCTGGGCATATGGCCACCTCAAATAAAATAGGGGCTCTGTTACAAGGAAAAATGGAAGAATTGATATTGAGTAGGCAGCTAGCATCCTCTGGCACAACTACTCCAACTACTCCAGCCCATCTTGTGGTTCTTAGAGTGAGCCCCACACTCATACAATTGTCTTATTATTTTGCCCTCTATTAATTCATTGACCCAACGAACAAATGATGACTGATCCACTGCTCTGTGCAAGGCACAATGCCTTTTATATGTTTACTGTGAAGTGTTGCTTTCCAACTCAGAGGTTAGCTTGGCTGCTTGAGAGCAGGACCCCAGCTTATGCCTCTTTTTTCCTCCCTCACAGTATCCTTCACGGGGCTGGGCACAGGACAGGCACTTGATAAGTACCTGGTTGATTTTGGAATATCACAAATGGGAAGTTTGGTGAAAAAATAAATCGCCTGCCTCGGCACTAGGCTGGAAAATTCTGGTTGTGTAAGGCTTGTTTCTGGCTCATTGTGGTTTTGGGGAGCATGGGGCACGGGTCATCTCTAAACATCAGGGCTGTGCTGCATAGACACATGGACTTGTCCAGGTGTGGGGAAGGGCTTGGCTATTTTGGAAACCGGACGAGTTTGTATACCAAACTAGAATTACAAGCAGAAATCTCTGTGCCCACCTGATTTTCTTTACCACCACTCTGCGCAGCTGTATTTACACCACGCGAGTCTTGCTCAGTATCTCTGCACCGCATAGCTGCAGACTCAACCTTCAGTCTTTCTGCAGTGAGTGTAGGCTTTGGTTCCTGTTGCTGTCTTCCCGTTTGAGCCTTGCTCTAGTCTGCCTGAGACGAGGCTGTCTGAAGGGAGCTTGCCTAGAGCTTATGTCACATCTTGTGGCTGCTGAGAAAATGATTGTTTTAAAAATTTCATTGGCCACTTAGGAGGAGAAGAACCTGAATATGTTTAGCAACTACTACTACCTGCGGGGCGCTATGTTAAGTGTTTAACTTGCATGATCACATATAATATATGTGAGAATATATGATCACATGTAACAGTCTACTGTTCTTTACCACTGTTCTCATTTGGCAGAGGAGGAAACTGAGGCTCTGACCAGGGACCTCACAAGCCCAGGTTCCCTTAGGGCTCAGGGGTGGGGTTATTTCTTTCTCCTGTTTAAAAAATTAATTAGTTATTTTTATTGGGAGATAATTCACATCGTCTATAACTCACCCCTTTAAAGTGTACAGTCGTGAGTTTTTAGTAAAGTCACAAAGTTGTGCGACCATCCCTCGTCTCTAATGCCGACCATTTCCATCCGGGGGGTGGGAGGACAGTGTTTGAGTCCTAGGCTTCTCCTGTAACCACACCAGTTCCTCTTCTAACTCACCCCATGCAGTGACTTAAAATAACTAGGCCCGATTTGGGGGGACATCAGGGCGCGTTTGGGTGAGATGGGGCAGGAAAGGGCCATCGCTTCTTCAGTTGCTTTCCCGTCATTGCGATGGCCCTGGTGCCCCTTTGAGTTCCCTCCCGGGCTGCACCCCACCCTGTCTGTGTTTCCTGGACTTTAGGTAGGGGTGCAGAACACCCCCAACTTGAGTTCCATGAACACCCGTCATTCCTGCCCTGGGGTTGTGGTTGGCAGGGTGAGTAGGCGCCCTTGCTCTGACCTGTGTCTTATTTGCCTTTGTAGCCCCAGAATGTCACAGCACATATAGTATGTGCTCCAACGATGTTCATGAATATCTAGACTTTGATTTCATTGCCCCTGATGTAAACCAGTGCAATAACGTCTTGTTCTGCCTCTGGCCTCAGCCTTTCTCCTCCAGCCCCTCTCCCCATGGCTTCCACATGAAAGCCAGCAGGATTGCTCTTGCCCCTAAATCTAATTATGCACCCCCTGCTTGCGTTCTTCAATGACTCTCTGCCACCTACAAAGTAGAATTGGAGCTTCTTAGATGCAAATGTACCCAGCCATTTGTGATCCGGTCCACCCTCATCTTCGCCCTCCCCCACCCCATACAGTCAGACGCTTGACGCTCTAGCAATACTGAACTGCTTGTAGTTTCCAAACATACCTTGCATACTTGTTCCCCTGTGTGTGCTACACCCTTTCCCTGGAATGCCCTTTCCATATTTGCCCATAGGACAAATGACTGTTCATCCCTCAGGTCTCAGCTAGGAGGCTACTTCATCCATAAAGCCTCCCCTGCTTTCCTGGGTAGACCTGAGAGCTGGGGGTCAGTTAGGCGTGCACTTGGCTGCAGGTAAGAGAAAACTGCCATAATGACTGTGGTATGCAGAATAATGGCCCCCAAATATGTTCAGGTCCCAATCCCTGAAACCTATGAGTATGTTACCTTACAGGGCAAAAGGAACTTTGCAGGCGTGATCAAATTAAGGACCTTGAGAGGCCCTGGAGTGGCTCACTTGGTTAAGTGTCTGACTCTTGATTTCAGCTCAGGTCATGATCTCAGGGTCATATGATTGAGCCCCACGTCCGCACTCAGCGTGGAGTCTGCTTGAGATTCTCTCTCTCCCTCTGCCCCTCCCACCACTCGGGCACACTCTGTCTCCAAAAAAAAAAAAAAAAAAAATTAAGGACCTTGACATGGGGAAATAATTCTGGATTATCCAGGTGGGCCCAATGTAGTAATGAAGGTCTTAAAAATGGAAGAAGGAGGTAGAAGAGGTCAGAGTGATGCAATGTGCTAAGGACTCAACTCACTGTTGCTAGCTTTGAAGAGGAAGGAAGGGGGCCTTGAGCCAAGCAGTGTGAGCAGCCTCTAGAAGGTGGAAAAGGCAAGGGAACTAATTACCTTCTAGAGCCTCTGGAAAGGAACCCAGCCCTGCCAGCACCTTGATTTTAGCCCAGTGTCAGACCCTGTCGGAATTCTCCCCTATAGATAATACATTGGTATTGTTTTAAGCCGCAGAACTTGTGATAATTTGTTAACGGCAATAGAAACTAATACAATGACTTGACCAGATAGGGATTTGTTTTCCTCCAGTCCTAAGAACTCCAGAGGCAGGCTTTCTGGGATGGCTTAGCAGTGTAGTCAGGACCCCAGACTTTCCCCATTATGTAGCGGAAAGGTGTTTGTCCTCTTGCCTGTTGCCTCAGGGTTAAAAAAAATCTGCTGCATCACCAGATGTGTGCTCAGGTTTCAGAGAGGGAGTAGGGTGCAGAGGACTGTAGTGATCATACTGGATGTCCCTTTAAAAAGCTTTCCCTCAAACCCCACCCAGCAACTGCTGCTTTCACGCTATTGGCCCAACATCACAGGGCCATAATCAGCTGCAGGGAGGGCTGGGGGGACCAGGGGTTGTAAAGAACATTAAGGAGAGAAGGAGATTGTGATTGGCTTTTGGAAAACCAGCTTCTTCCTTGCACTTTGTACATTTACTCATTTGAGCAATTATAATACGGTTTAAAAACGTTTGCCTCTCTGTCTCCCCCCACTGGATTCTAAACCCTTAAAGCTTACGTGTGTTAGAAAAGGACTACTTTTTAAAATTCTAGTCTCCCTGCCCCTAGCACAATGCTGATGTATTGTATTTGGAGGTTTTTTGTTTGTTTGTTTGTTTGTTTTAAAGATTTTATTTATTTGAGAGAGAGAGAGAGAACGAGTGGGGGGAGGGGTAGAGAGAGAAGCAGACTCCTTGTTGGGATCATGACCTGAGCCGAAGGCAGAGCCACCCAGGGGCCCTGGTGTATTTGTTAAACAAATAAAAGAATGATTGTGTCTTTTCAAGAATTTTGTGGGATTTGGACCATCTGGGCAGACTGTTGGGGTCTCTAAGCATTTAAAGACCTTTTACTTTTTTCTCCTCCTCTTCCTCCTCTTTGCTTTGAGATTTATTTATTTATTTTGAGAGAGAGAGAGAGAATGTGTGCAAGTTGGGGGGAGGGGCAGAGGGAGAGGGAGAGAATCTCAAGAAGACTCCCCGCTGAGTGCAGAGCCCCACGAAGCAGAGCTCCATCTCATGACCCTCAGATCACAACCTGAGCCAAAATCAAGAGTCAGACACTTAACCTACTGAGCCACCCAGGCACCCCTTCTTTGCTTTTATCTTTATCTCTTCCTCCCCCTTCTCTTTTTTGGGGGGCCAGTAGGACCAGCTGATAAGACACATTCTAGAACCATTATTCTCAAGGGCTGTGGTTTTTCTTCCTGAAGCCATTTTCAAACTTCATATGCCCCCGAGGAGATTTTGACGTGTGCATTTCTACCTTACTACCCTGTCTGCTTGCCCACCAGTTCAGAATCTGCTGTGGGAGGTTGTTGTTTCCTGAAGGTGGACAATACAGGAAAAAGATAATACTCCAAACCTGACCAACTCATGGAGACCTGTGCTAGTCGTTAGGACTGTAAACTAAATATTTTGATTCCCTCTTGCTTTCCAGGAGCATGGTAGGTAGGATTACATTCCTGGTTCCCTTGAGATTGGGTAGAGACCGTTGCTTAGTTCTAACCAGTGAGTTTGAATGGAAGTGATGTGTGCAACTTCTGCTGCAGAGCATTTAATGCTGGTATGAGACCTCTTTTCCCTTTGCTACTGGAATGTACAGATGGTGACTGTTCAGTCAGCCTGGGTCCTAGAGGGAGGGCAGTACAGAGCAGAACTCCCAGTCAATCCTCAGTGGACATGCACTAGAGTGAAAAATAAACCACTGTCGTTGTAAGCCACTGAAATGTTTGGTGCTCTTTGTTACTACAGCATTACCTAGTTTGTCCTGACTGATACAAATATCTGACTTACATTCATAAAGAAGAATGGCTCTTTGGAACTTCAGAAATCAAAGTATTTTCCTCAAAACCTCTAAGCTCCTGGGGCACCTGGCTGGCTCAGTCAGTAGAGCATGTGACTCTTAATGTCAGGGTCATGAGTTCAAGCCCCACATTGGGCATGGAGCCTATTTTTAAAGAAAAGAAAGAAAGAAATACAGAATCTCAGGCTCCACCCTGAACCTGTATTAAAACAAAACAAAACAAAACAAACCTCTGAGTTGGTCACTAAGACCAAGGGGTAGCCATAGCTGTTTGTGGGTATATATCAGAGGGTGGGTCTCAAAAATGTGAAAAACAATGTTAGAAATGGCTAAATTGTTTCACCATTGTTTTATTCGGTGATTTGCTAGAAGGATTTATAAGACTCAATAGCAGATTATACTCATGGCTAAGATTTTTTTTACAGAGGATACAGAACAAGAGCAGCAAGAAAAATATATGTATGGATGGACACAAGAGAGGTCCAGCATAGGCTTTGATGTCCTTCCCTGCCTGAGGCCATGTGGGAGTGCCCTCTCTCTAAAAGCAAACTCAAAGACATAGGTGGAATATCTACTCCCAACGAGTGGGGAGTTGTTTGTAGGGAGTCTGTAGGGAGTCTGTTTGAGTCTTAGGGTTTGAGACTATTTTGGATTCTGGTCACATGAGCATATCCTGATAAATAACCAGCCTTGGCAACCAAAAATAGGAACCCCAAAATGAAACCAAATGTACAATCACCAATCTTGATGTTTGTGCCAGAGGACCAAACACGCCATCACAGCATGGTCCACTGTTCCAGGTGCAAAATCATGAAATCACTAACATGGTGAAAAGGATACTAGAATTAAAAACCATGGAAACCTATCTTGTCCACAATGTCATTGATCTGGTAGTATATTCACTCTATTTGTGAGGGTAGAAGGCCTAAACGTCTGAGTGCTGAGATCTCTGATAAATGTGATTTCCTTGGGGATTTTGCACAATGAGGGTGCTGCTCAGAAGAGTTTCAGAAGTGCAGTGCAATTTTTCAAGGTCTTTGTTAATTAGACTTTGGGGGCCAATACTGGCCACCTACTCACCACTTACACATTATTTCAAAGGCAGATTTGTAAGCAGAAGTTTGACCATCTGTAATTTGGGGACCACCTGACATTATGAAATGGTTTTGCCATGCTGAGTGTTTATTAGAATATAGATTGCACACATACTTTATCGCCCATGAAACTGAGTATTATTATTATTTTTTTAAAGATTTTATTTATTTATTTGAGAGAGAGAGAATGAGAGACAGAGAGCATGAGAGGGAGGAGGGTCAGAGGGAGAAGCAGACTCCCTGCTGAGCAGGGAGCCCGATGCGGAACTCGATCCCGGGACTCCAGGAACATGACCTGAGCCGAAGGCAGTCGCTTAACCAACTGAGCCACCCAGGCGCCCGAAACTGAGTATTATTATTCCCATTCTCTACTAATAAGTCTAGAAACATTGAATCACTTGCCCAAATCACACAGCTAATAAAGGACAGAGCTAGGATTGGAACCCAGCTCTTTCTGGGGCCAAAGTTACTCTAGTACAACCCACCACTAACTCTTTTTTTTTTCTTTTTAAGATTTTATTTATTTATTTGAGAGAGAGAGCATGAGCAGGGGAGAGGCAGAGGGAGAAGCAGGCTTCCCTCTGAGCAGGGAGCCCAACATGGGGCTCCATCCCAGGACCCTGGGATCATGACCTGAGTTGAGGGCAGACGCTTAACCGACTGTGCCACTCAAGCGCTCCTCTTTTTTTTTTTTAATTTTATTTTGAGTGAACGCTGTAACCCACCATGGGGCCCCAACTCCCAACCCCGAGATCAAGAGTCACATGCTTTACCAACCAAGCCAGCCAGGCGCCCCCCTACTACTAACTCTTAATCTCTCTAGGCTACATCTCCTCACCTGTAAAATAAAAAAGGTGATTAGACTAGAGGTTTTCCCGGCCTAACCTTTATGAGCAGTAAGTTAGATGAACTGGTAGTCTGGACCAAGTAATAGTTTTTTTTGTTTTTTGGGTTTTTTTTTAGATTTTATTTATTTATTTGAGAGAGAGAGAATGAGAGAGAGAGAACACATGAGAGGGGATAGGGTCAGAGGGCAAAGCAGACTCCCTGCCGAGCAGGGAGCCTGATGCGGGACTCGATCCCGGGACTCCAGGATCATGACCTGAGCCGAAGGCAGTCGCTTAACCAACTGAGCCACCCAGGCGCCCCTGGACCAAGTAATAGTTAAGAGCCTGGCTTTGAATCAGAGAAATCTGGGTTTGGATATACTATGTAGGCCACTTGTTATTTGTGCCCTTAACCAAGTCACTTCACCCTTCTATAAACCTATTTTCTATTCTGTACAATGGAGATGATTATACTTCACCTGGTGTTGTAAAGACTAAATGAAATAATGTACAGAAAATATGTGGCACAGCGCCTGGCATCCAGTAAGCTCTGTGTAAAAGCAAACAGCCACTGGTATGATGGTCAAGAGTGTACTGTCTAGGACCACAGTGCCTGGGTTCAAAGCCCAGCTCTGCCACTTCACTGTTAATTTTTTTGTGCCTCAGTTTCCGTATCTGTAGACAGAGTGATAATAACATGGTATCAATATCAAATTAAGTTGGTGTAAAGATTAAATAACTTAATATATAAAGCTCTTAGAAAAGCACCTGACACACAGTATACAATGTGTGCTGGTTAATTTTACTGTTATCATCACAGTTATTACTGGTTTGGCCATACATATTGCTGAAATAGTAAGGGTGAAAAATGGTACGTGGCTCCTCTTGTTGCCTGGGCATATCCTTAACTGAAACCCAAGGCTTCTGGAAATCCTGCAGTTTGAATAATCCAAGAGCTGGAGCAGCGGAGCATCCAATTACGGATGCCTCACAGCTGCAGCCCAGGGAGGAAGGTGAGGCCTCGGCACTGTCTCGCTGAGGTTGGTCCTATTATGGAGAAAGCCCTGCTTTGTATGCAGCTGCCTTGTCTTCAGTTTGGCTGCATAATTGTGCCTTTTTGTTTCATTATAAAGCATCTTGAGGAATTCAGAGCCCCCCTCCCGCTGATAGCAGTGAAAGCCCCAGAGTGTCCATCTCTAATGAGCCTCGGACGCTCTGATGGCCCTACCAAGGCAGCCAGGCAGGGAGCACGCACAACAGGCCCTGGCCGCTAGCCGCCGGCTCCCTTTGAGCCCTGGCTGCCACTCCGGACTTCATTAGGGGGCTCCCTGAATACCCCCAGGATCCTCCATGCCTGTCCTCATTGTCTCAGAAGGGGACGGAGCTGCTTCCTTGAATGCTGGGCTCGTTGGTAACCTTTGTGGGCCAGCAGTGAGAAAACAGAAATTAATTATTCATATCCATGGTCCTGAAGGAGCTGCTGTTTGCAGAGCTGACTCCCCTTCTGGCTGCCAGACTCAGAACTCCCCAGGGCCTTTGAGCAAGCAGGAGATGGCACAGCCCTGGGAGACAGCTACCCTGAGAGCCGGGTAGGCAGGTGGCCGGCCCTGGGTCACATGCAGTCTGCCCGGGCAATTTGTTGGGGCTGCAGAAGCTTAGAACAAAAGGGAAACAATTTGAAATCTGGAAACTTTCCATAAAAATCTGGATTTCCGGCTTTTCTTGAAAGATGGGAAGATCTCAGGTACCTGTGGAAATCATCAGGTTGTGCTGAACAGCTGACCCCTTCAGACCGGGCATGATTTTGCTAATCGCCTCAGCTCTCGTCTGGTCCTGTTTTCCACTCACATTGTGAGGGGTGTGTGTATCCTGTAGCGAACAAGCAAGACTCTGGAGCTGGACTGCCTGCCTGGCCTCCTGCCTCTGCCACGTACAAGCTGTATAACCTTAAGCAAATTGCTTAACTCCTTTGGGCCCCGGTTTCCTCATCTGCAAATTGGGGGTTATATTAATAGCTTGCCCAATAAATGGGTGAGAACCGAGTGAGTTAGTGTAAGCGCTTAGAGCTGCCTGTCACATCATAAGCGCTGCTTAGGTGTTGATAGCTACTGGCCTAGTGTTTTCGGCATCTGAGATTATAGTCCTTGTCTTAAAGAGTTTTCCATGGAAGAAGAAAATGTTATTTCTTTCCTAGTGTGCGTCTTCACTCACTAATAAGTCTTTCCTCCCTCCTCCAGCCCCTAATCTCAGCACCTTGGAGTAAGCCATCAGAATAGTGCTACCCTGTGTAACAAACCAACTCCAACATGTCAGTGGTTTAAACAGCTGAAGTTTCTTCTGGTTCTCGTGACAGTGGGTGCAGGCGTTCCTGATGCGCAGGTTTGCTTCCCGTGGTCCACTTAGAACACAGGTTCCCAGGCTCTTGTGCATGGGCCCTCCTCTAGGTCCTGGTAGTTCTCAGCTTCCAGAGGGTACTGGGCAAACAAGAGAGGGAAGACACACGTGCTTCTTAACTCTTCTTAACCCAGAAGTGATACCCATTTCTTTCGCTCGCATTGCATTGGCAGAGACAAGGCCTGTGTCCCCTCTTAGACTCAGGGGTCCTGGCAAGTGTGGCCCCTAACAGGCAGCTGCTTCCCTGCGACAGCCAGGCTCTGGGAAGGGGACTGGGGCGGGAATCTTTGGTGGACCCTCAGCTGCCTTTGCCACCACAGTCATAGTAAAGACGCCCCAAATCAACATCTCCCCGGGCTTATTTCTTTGTTGCTACTTTTAGCTCAGGGAGGGTGACTGCCTTTTTGTTTTTTGCCTGGTTTACTGTGGGAACAAGGAGGGAAACAACCTTTTTATTTTTATTTTAGTTTATTTTTTTTAAGATTTTTAAAATTTATTTGACAGAGACACAGCAAGAGAGGGAACACAAGCAGGGGGAGTGGGAGAGGGAGAAGCAGGCTTCCCGGCGAGCAGGGAGCCCGATGCAGGGGCTCGATCCCAGGATCCTGAGATCATGACCTGAGCCGAAGGCAGACGTTTAACGACTGAGCCACCCAGGCGCCCCCAACCTTTTTATTTTTAATTTCACTCTTCAAATTCCTATATACCATAAGAGCATTGATTTAGGGTATCAAAATTAGATTTGGGCAGTAACATTTCATCTGAGTTACTTATTTGGAGAGACAGGCAACTTAATCATTGTGCTTATATATTCATTGAGAGAGCAGGCCAACTTAGAGGAAAAAGACATTTACAATCAGAATTTTTATATTCAAATCTTAAATCTCTCTTTTTTTACTTCTTTTAAGTTGGGTTAAAGTAGGTAATTTAAGCTTGTTACAGCAGTTACTCATGGAGGAGGTGTATGTATATATAATACAATCAAATGTATGTATCATAAATTTTAAAAAATTGATGAAAGCCAAAGTACATTTTTAGGAGGGACCCTTTAAAAGCTAATCTTTAGGATTAAGGAAAAAAGAAACAAAAAGATGTCCTATACAGCACTTCACATCGCTTCAAAATAGAAATTGCCACACACTGCCTTCTTTTAACCAGTTTGTTTCTTTGGAACCACAGGGCCTGTCACATCTTTGAAGAAGTGAGATCACTGTGGGGTTCAGACGGTGTCTTTGCCACAATTGGCGGACAATCTCCAAGAAGCCAGCACAGAACTTTTATGACCTAGGACAGTGACCTCAGTGACCTTCATTCAGACTTAATTAGTTTGCTCCCTGGCTCCCCGATTGACTGACATCTTTCTTGGTCCCTGCCAATCAGTCTTGAGGTGAATCAGCTGTAGTCACAGAATGGAAAGAAAACACAGAATCGGCAGTTTTTTGTCTGACCGCTTCGCAGGCTGACCTGACTCACACCCCGAGCACGTTACAAAAGCAAGGGGTTTTAGAAACTGAGAGGTGGAAATAGCCAGCTCTCTTCCTTGGTCCCTGGGCTAGATAGAGCTTGTTTAGTGTCATACCTCAAAGAAAAATGTGTGTTAGAACAAACTCTGGATCTCTGCTTGTGGTCAGATGAGTTGACTCTTACTGATTCTTTGTGGCTCCATTCAAGTATTTGCTGGGGAATTTCACACTACTTCAGCTGACTGGCAAAAGGGTAAAAAAACCTCTTGAGTCCAAACCTGTCATGCCGGCTATGGCTCCTCTCCCAGCACTTGTCTTTGTGTCTCAATTTCACATTTGTTTCATTCTGTCTCTTATTATGGTAATTTCCATGTTACCCCCACTTCACAAGGCTTGCTGGAAGCAGGGACTGGCTTATGGTGGTCAAGAGTGCAGACCTCGGAGCCACATTTACTACTAGCTATGAGGACTTTAAAAAGTTATTTAACCTCTCTGTGCCTCAATTTTCTCATCTGTAAAATGGATGTGTTAATAGCATATACCTCCTGGAATGTTGTTAAGAATTAAATGAAGTGGGACGCCTGGGTGGCTCAGTGGGTTAAGCATGTGACTTCAGCTCAGGTCATGATCTCAGGGTCCTGGGATCAATAGCTCAGCAGGAAGCCTGCTTGTCCCTCTCCCTCTGCCCCTCACCCTTACACGCCCTTCTCCTTGCTCATGTACTCTCTCTCTCGAATAAATGAAGAAAATCTTAAAAAAAGAATTAAGTGAAATAATCCATGGTAAGTACTCAGCCTGATGCATAGTGAGCACTCAGTAAATAATAACTCATATTCTTATTTACCCTCTGTTTTCCTAGCATCTGCCATTGAGCCTTATGTGTCTTACGTGTTTGACAAATGTGTACCGATTAGCCTGAAAGAATGATTGGGGAAGTTACTAAATTATTCTTCTTCTACTTCTAGAATAGTCTAGGTAAGGAACTGACTGCAAGTCAGAGTCTTTTGCAGGAGCACTGTAAAAAGACAGATTCCTGGTGCCCAGGCCCACTGAAGTGGAATCCCAGTGGATCTGGGCACAACCTGGAATCTATATTTTTAGCCAGTCCTGGGGATTCGTGGCAGCCAGCCCAGCACCCTGAAGTTAAGCAGGCTTTGTAAGTGCTTGATGTGAGGTAGTGGTCAATGTCTGGGGTTTGTTGTTGTTGTTGTTGTTGTTACTATTATATTGTTTTTCATGTGCACTTTCTTTTACTTTTTTTTTAAGAGATTTTATTTTTAAGTAATTTCTACACCCAGCGTGGCGCTTGAACCCACAACCCTGAGATCAAGAGTCGATCACTCCACTGACTGAGCCAGCCAGGTGCCCCTCATGTGCACTTTTATAGTTTGCTTTATCAAAAAGGAAATTTTACTATAATTGCCATCAAATATGGAAAACAGGGTGAGGCTATTTACATTACATCCCCTTTTTTTTTCAAAAATTTTTATTGCAGTGAAATACACATAACAAAGTTTATCATCTTAACCATTTTTAAGTGTACAGTTCAGTGGTATTAAATACATTTATAATGCTGTACAACCATCATCACCATCATCTCCATAACTCTTTTTATCTTGAGAAACTGAAACTATATCCATAAAACAATAGCTCTCAACCCCCACTTCCCCACTGCCTCTGGCAACCACCATTCTTTTTGTCTCTGTGAATGTGATTACTCTGTAAGTACCTCATGTAACTGGAATTACACAGTGTTTGTCTTTTTGTGACTGGCTCATTTCACTTAGCATGATGTCCTCAAGTTTCATCCATGCTGTAGCATGTCAGAATTTCCTTCTTTTTATTTTATTTTAATTTTTTTTTAAATTTATTCATGAGAGTCAGAGAGAGAGAGAGGCAGAGGCAGAGGGAGAAGCAGGCTCCCCACCTAGCAGGGAGCCCGATGCAGGACTCGATCCCAGGGCCCTGGGATCATGACCTGAGCCGAAGGCAGACGCTTAACCATCTGAGCCACCCAGGCGCCCTTATTTTAATTTTTTTAAAAGATTTTTTTTTATTTATTTGAGAGCGATTGAGAGAGAGAGAAAGAACACTAGGGGTAGGGGGACAAGCAGACTCCCCACTGAGCAGGGAGCCCGATGCAGGACTGGATCCCAGGACCCAGGGACCATGACCTGAGCCAAAGTCAGATGCTTAACCAACTGAGCCACCCAGGTGCCCCAGAATTTCCTTCTTTTTAAAGGCTGAATAATATTTCACTGTATGTCTATACCACATTTTGCTTATCCATTCATCCATCGATGGACACTTGGGTTGCTTCCACATTTTAGCTATCATGAATAATGCTGCTACAAACGTAGAGTACAAATATATTTTTGAGACTCCGCTTTCCGTTCTTTCGGGTAAATACCCAGAAGTGGAATTGCTGGAACATGTCTGGTAAGACCCTTTCTGTCCATACAGCCCCAAAGGTTAACATTAAAAGGAAGCCATAAAAAAAAGTCCTGTTTACTTAAGAACTTTAGGTGCTCCTAAGCAAAACGAGGAGGGAAAAGCCTTTTGAGTTTGTGTGTGAGTAGATAAGGAGTTGCCAGACAGTTGATAAAGTAATCCATTTGTGTTAGGAGCCAGTAAGCCGTCAGAGGGAAGAAGCAGCCCAGGGTGACCTTTGGCCTGAGAACAAACACAGCATCAGCAAGCTGAGCGACACTTGGATGGTGTTACAGAGAAGTCCATTGTGATCTACTGTTTCAAAACACTTGGCTGGTTGTGGTTTGAATCATGTAGGTCACCCTCTTGCTGCCCCCAGATAGCGATCATGGTGTTTGAAGGTGTCGGGTTCCAAGTTGGAATGCTCACCCACATTCATTCCCCCTGCTGAGCTTCGGGGGAGGAGGGCAGTGGGGTGGGGTCACATCTTTTCAACCCAGGTTACAAGTGGCAGCCTGAAAGTCCCAACATGGGCTGAGCTTCTACCTCTCTGAATTTCATTACTTTCTGCCTCTACTTTCTCCCTGTCTCAAAGAGATCAGCCTTCACTGGTTTAGAGGTGGGTGGCATGAAATACCTGTGTGTGTTTTCTCTTTGGGAGCAGAGATTAATGTGGAGTTAAGACAACCACTTCACTTCAATTTATAAATCTGCTGAGTTTGTAAATAGTTAAGCAAACCTGCTGTGCTCTAATAAACGGAACTTTTTCTCGGATTTTAAAGTCAGATAACATGGAGTGCTTATTAACCTCCAAACTGATCAATAAAAAAGGTCAACAAATACCTCTACCATAATTCTCAATGTTTATGGAGTATCTAAATTACCAAGTATTAGAGGGTTAAAAGAGAAGGATTTGGACAATAAAACATCATCCATGGAGCGCGTTGGTGGCTCAGTTGGTTAGGCGCCTGACTCTTGGTTTTGGCTCAGGTTATGATCTCGGGGTTGTGAGATCAAGCCCCGTGTCAGGCTCTGCACTCAGCTGGGAGTCTGCTTGAGATTCTCTCTCTCTCTCTCTCTCCCTCTGCCCCTTGCCCACCTCTCTCTAAAAATAAATAAATAAATAAATCTGTAAAAAACAAAACAAAACAGCATCCACTTCAAAGCAGGTTTCAGAGAGCAAATCATTGTATGTCTGGTTTCATGACCGTGCGAGATCAATCCTGGCCTACCATAAACCCCTTCTCTCCAGGACAAAGGGATGCGGCCACCATTAAAGCAACTTCATTGACACCTGCATTGTGCCAAACATGCGTCTGGGGAAAGGGTTCAGACCTCTGCTTCAAGACCCTTCAGTTGCACTGTGGGAGCGGGCTAGCCAACAGGTTTTCACTACAGGAATGTGAATATAATAGAGACCCAGGCTAAGGGCTTGCCATCTTTAACTGTCTCCCAAGACACAAAGAAGGGTTTTATAAAACTGTCGGTAACCACTGTGTTCAAACACCGAACAGTAACAACCACATCTTCGCAGGTTGACCAATGGTTACAGAAGTCGTCATACCTGCTTCACAATCTTCACATCCTTTGACGTTTTTCTCTGTTTCTTCAGCTCCAGTGCCCACATGCATACCAGCGAACATCCCAGCAGCTCCCTCTTGAGGCTTTCCCTTAGAGTCAAAGAGGGGGCAGTGGTCAGTTTTACTACACCCAAATTGGCAGAGAACTAGAGTCTCATTAGCAGGAAAGACTTCTCACTGCACAGGCCAACAGGTGACCCTGGGACACAGAGGTGGTATGGGAATGCACAGCACAGCCCGTCCTTGGGACAGGAAAAAGTTAATTCCTCAGTGCTAAGCTCCTCGGAGGACACCTGCTCCTGATACCTAGTTCCTTTAAGCTATCGACAGAGTGGCTTCCCGTGTGTTCATTTGCCCAGGAAGGCCAGGAGGACAAGTTCTAGCATCACCACTATTTCCTTTCCCTGGGGGACCCATCTTGGGGGACTGGAGAACTTCTCTTTTTAAGCCCTCTGAACTCAGGGGGTCTTCTTACACCATCTTTCCTAGATTGCAGCAAACAGGCTCTTCTGATGTCAGTGTTCCAAAGTGGTTGATTTAAGACAGAATGCCCAAGGAATTATAAGGCTATAAGGTCTGTGACTCTAAGAGCATTTTTGGGGGGAGGGCACTTCTCTTTTCTAGAGAAAAGGCAAAGGGGATAAATCTAATCCCTGGCACGGTGTCCCAATTTCTGCTATTCCAACCAATACCACAATTAAAACCATATACACAACCCATGTGTGCATATGTGTGAATATTTCTCTAGAGAAGATCTAGACATGGACCCGCGAAGTTGAAAACCATGTGCATTTTAAATATTAATCGATATTGTCAAATTGTCCTCCAAAAATGCTGTTCCAGCTTAGACTCTTTGCCATACTTTTTGGGGGAACCTGTTTACTCCCTCCCCAACACTTGTTACTATTTTTCATTTGGGCCAATCTCATGGACGGAAATGGCATCTCAATATACATATGGCCCCAATTACTAATAAGGTACAGTATCTTTTCTTATATTCTTTGACAATTCCTATTTCCTCTTCTTTGTGATAACCTTTACCCATTTTTTTAAGATCTAATATGAATACATTTAACAGTTTACCATTGAACAGCATGCTAATTATAGATTTACTTAAGAAATGTGCTGTTCTTTTTTTTTTTTTTTTTTTTTTGACTGTCCTAAATTGTTTATTAGGTAAGAATTTTACAAACGTTATTTACATTAGTGGTAAGGGTGAAGCTGGGACAGTATTGTGTCTTCTCCAAGCTGCATGGTGAGAACCACCCATATTGTGGTGGAACTTGTGACCCTTTCTAAGGTCATGGTTCTTGCAGCCTGCAGATGTCAGCCCTGGCATAAACCTGTGCTGGTGGGTTGGTCTGGTGACCTGGGTGTCAGGATTTCTTCTGATAGCTTTATGGAATGGATCAATGAGGATAACCTCAAAGAATTTGTATGTGGAATCTTCACCAACCCAGGAAGAATTTAGGACTCTCAGAGCTCCTGCTGTTCTTTGTATTTCTAGTTTCTGGGAGTATTTTTTCAGTTCTTTTTAAGCAGAAATGGGTGTTAAGTTTTAACTAATGCTTTTCTCACATATGTTAAGATAATCCTATACTTTTTTCTTCCTTAATCTATTAATATAGTGAATTACACAAATAGATTTTCTAATGTTGAACTAGGCCTATATTCCTGGGATTAAATCCTGTTTGGTCTGATATACAGGGTTGAGGGCTGCTCAGTGGTGCACTAAACAACTCATTCACACCTCAGCAAGTTGTGCAGTGTACATGCTGCACAAGCAAGCATAGTGCCCCGACTTGTGTTTTAAAAAAGCGTTTGTTTTTCTGTTTTTTGTTTGTTTTAAAAAAATACTTGTTTCTTAAAAAAAAAAAAAAACAGCATTGCTAGATTCAATATGCTACTTACAAGTTAAGATCATTTGTATCAATGGCATAGGAAATATTGACCTATAGTTTCCTTCTTTTGCTACCCTTATCCAGTTTTAGTGTCAGAATTATGGTGGTATCATGAAATTAGTTGGGTAGCTTCCCATCTGTTTCTATGACCTAGAACAGTTTATAGAACATGAGCATTTTCTATTTGTAGAGGTTTAGAAGCCCCTACCTTTATAGCCAACGGAGTCTCATATCTAGATCTTTGCATACTTGTCCAGTTTTTTAAAAGATTTTATTTATTTATTTATTTATTTATTTATTTATTTATTTATTTGAGAGAGAGAGGTGGAGGGAAAAGGAGGGGGAAAGAATCTCAAGCAGACCCTGCGCTGAGCACAGAGCCTGAGGTGGGGCTCAACCCCAGGACCCTGAGATGGTGACCTGAGCCACCCAGGCATCCCAACCTTTTTTTTTTAAGGTTAGTAATTTGTTCTGGTTTTCTTCTCAAACCAATATTTGGACTTAAATGAAAATCAATCATTTCAAACTTAGATCAAGTTCTTGCTGTGAATCGATGCTTTAAGCTTATCCCTCCACTCTAAACAAAGATGTAGATAAAACTTTTTTTTTAATTCAAAAGGTATAGCTATGCCCAAAAATGAGATATACATTTCTATGAGCCAGAAATGGGATAAAAGCCACAGTGTGAGAAAGGCAGCTGAAGCCAGAGCCTGTTGGGCTCTGGGTCTTGGGGAAGGGAGGATGGGACAAGAGGGGCATGGGGGTGCTAAACTGCCTGCGTGCTCCTCCTACCTTGTCTCTACTGGTCTCCCAGATAGCTCCCCTGATGCTTTCCTGCTCCAGGATCTACTTCTTCCCTGGACCCCACCTTACCCACTGTTTTGGCAGCAGTCCCCTCCTGGGCATGTGGTTTCTTCTTTCCATCTGATACTCCTATCCCCTTCTTTCAGGGATTACTTAGAATTCATGGTCTTTGAGAGTACCCTGTGTCAGGGTACCTTGTTATAGGTTTTGTGTTAATACATGATTTAGATCATGTGTAGAGATTTGGGCTAAGAGGGGGAGGCATATGACAAGTTTATTATAATGGTGTAAAACATACAAAAAACCTCCATGTGCTCATTCTTCCACCTTGAACCAGAAGCCCCAAAGGAAAATTAAGTTAGAATTGAGATCTCAGCTTTGAAAATTAACATGAGTATCTACCATGAGGCAGTGCCTGTATTATGCATAAAGGTATTTTTAATATAAAAGTTGAAAACAGTACTGAAGTCTTTGGAAGAAAACATATCAGTTCCAGGCACCTATCCCCACCACTTTCACTCCTCTCTCCAGAAAGAACCTGCAGTCAACAGTTTGTCGTAGATAATATATTTTTCCAGTCCTTTTATGGAACACATACAAATACTGTATCTCATTTGTGCATTGTTTCATTTGTTCTCACAACCGTAAGAGGTTGGTATTATTAACCCATTTTATGGATGACAAAACCGAGGCCTAAGAAAGTAGGGTAATGTGCCAAGGGGCCCACAGCTAATTTGAACCCATGTTTCTCATTTTGAAAAGAGCCAGTGCCTCTTTCTCAGAAGATGGAGGCACCAGTCTTGAAAAAAAAAAATGAATGAGCCTTGCTCAGTGGTGTATTTCTTACAAATCCAAACCGGTCTGAAGGAGTCTAAAGGACACTGGGATCTCCCATTCAGCTACATTCTCCTTTAGCAGTTGTCCTTTTGGAGACCTGGGGGAGCAAGCCCTTGCCTGATAATTTGAATTTCAGGTGACCCTCATCTGGATTTCAGATCTTCCATTTTGCTAGGACGTTTTAACCCCTGTGAAAAGACATCGTTGAAGTGCTTCCAAGAAAGGTTTTCAGGTGCTCGGGACTCTCACAGCCAAGTGCCCCTGGGGGAAATCCCGGAGACCCTGACAGCGGCTCCTGCCTTGACGCCGAGAGGAAGTAGGCTGGCCTGGCACCTAAGACAGGTGCGCCTGAGCTTTCTCGCTCATTCCCCCTCTGCTCCAGGGATTTCCCCAGTGGATCTGACACCGAGGCCAGGAAACGGAAACTCTGATCTATTTGTTTTGTTTCAAAGCCTGAATAAAAGGATGGAGCTAGCTCCTCCCACTACAGCCAGCCCCTCCGGGAATGTCCGGGCTCGCGGCTAGTTGTTTGGCTGCAGCGCGGCGGGACCCACGCGAATGCCACACTCCCCGGCGGGTCCCTTCCCCCCGCAGCAGGGAGAGTCTGGGCCTCCCTTCACCCCGCAAGGTGCGGAGGGTGTAGGCAGATCCTGGAGGGTTTCGGCATCTGCCTTCCCGCGCGAGTTAGAGAAACGAGGCCCCAGCCCTGAATACATTTGCATCTCAATAACTGCGTAAACCTCAGAAACCGAGGCCGCCTCCCCCGCCGGGGTCCTCGAGCAGCGGGCAGCCACGGGACTTCTGATTTGATGCTGGATTAATCATGCGTGCTGGTGAAGGCAACTCTGGTCGCCTGCGAGGTTTAGCCCCGGTGCTCCATTTCACATTTAAATGCCGCAGCGCCCTGTCTCGAGACCAGGAGCCTACGGCCCCGCCCCTATCCAGCCCCGCCCCCAGGAGCTGTCTGGGAACCCCAGTTGCGGTCAGAAGCCCCACCCAAGGGGGCCTCGCCAGGACCCGCTACACACACAGACTAATGGAGGAACTAGTAGGGGTCAAGGAAGAGCTGAATTTACCATTTCTGCAGGCGTCTGGAACCTCCTCGTTTAAATAAGAGGGCCATTTGTCTTCAAACCAACTGTTTCCAGCCCCAGTGTTTCAAACCCTAAACCTAGCAGGCTTTCATCAAGGGTCTGTGGATTAGGAATAGATGATTATGAATCATCTTCCTTTTCCTAGCAGGATCATCAAATTTCATGCAACATTTACCAAGGGCTAATATGTGAAACATGAAGACGTGTTATACACTCTGATGGGCACATCATAGCCGGAGGTCCTTCAGAAGAGGGTTGGGAAGTTGGGCTCTTTGTCCACCAGGGAAATGCCCTTAAATGTGGCCTCATCATTTGTGTGTGTGTGTGTGTGTGTGTGCGCGTATTGCTATATATTAATTTCTAAGAAATTTTTTTTCTTAGTTCAACATTCTGGTATAGTGTTTACTCTGGATAATCCAAGGTTTACAATTTTTTTAAAAAAAGATTTTATTTATTTGAGAGAGTGAGTGAGAGAGCGAGCACAGAAGCAGGGGCAGAGGGAGAGGGAGGAGACTCCCCTGCTGAGCTGGGAGCCCGGTGTTGGGCTCGATCCCAGGACCCTGAGATCATGACCAGAGCTGAAGGCAGATGCTTAACTGACTGAGCCACCCAGGCACCCCGCAAGGTTTACAATTCTAACATAAAATTACCCACATATCTTATTTTCTTTGAACACACTTAGATACTTCAGACCTGTTTCCCTTTTGCCAAAGGAGGGTGCTCTACTTGGTGTCCTGGAGAAAATTCTGTTTGTCAAGAAAGTCTATCCTGAACTGAATTTTTCAGCTTCCATCGTTTTGGAGGTCTTTCAGGGACCTTTACCCATCTAGAAGCCCCTGGCTCTCTCAAGCCTGACAGCCCTGACTTTACAGCGGATTATATTTTTCTAGATGGATCTTCCTCTTCTTGCTCTAGCAGCTGTTGAATAGCAAAGTATGGGTGGTTCACACTTCTGAATAGGGAATAGGGTTGCTTTGACTCTTTACAAAATGCGAATGAGTTAACTCTGCAATGAAGATGAGACACCTACGGAAAACAAAGGGTGTGGTTTGGCTTTGGTAACCTCAGTACATCTCACAGTATCTCTTTACTAGGTTTGCTGTAATGTTGGCGGGGGTGGGGGGCTGTTTCACTTTTAGCCTTGCTTTGGCCCTCAGGAGAGAGGTGTACCGTGTGTGTGCGTGTGTGCGCATGCACGTGCAAAGCTCAAGCAGCATAATGGTGATAGCTAACAGTGCTGAGTGGGTAGATGGAGCCAGCACCCGGCCAGGTGTCTTAACATCTGTTCTCCCATTTCAGCCACCGCCGATAAGGCAGTTACTATTACTATCCTCATTTTACAATGAAAGAAACTGAGGGCCAGAAAGATTGAATTAAGGACACCAGGTCTTAAACCCAGGTCTGTTCTGTCTCTGGAACCCACATCCTGACCATTAAACTCTGCATCCGGAACAGCAGTGCCCCAGAAGCTGGCCCCATGAAGCTATTGCTGATGTGAGCGGCCTTGGGGGATGCTGCTGCATGCAGGGGACTGGAGCTTTCTGCGGCAGTGCCCAGGGGAGTTAGCAGGTGTCCCTCCCCCCGCTTCCCCTGCACCTGGGATGGGAGGATGGGCTAACCCAGCCCAGGGAAGAGCCACTCTCATGTTGGCCATTCTGCTTTTCTTAAGTAATTATCAGTTTCTGCCTTGGCCGGTAGGCCTGCAAACTCCTGAGCCAGGAAACAGAAACCTTTTGACAAGATTGGCAAAACTTGTCAAAATGCCCAAAGCCAGGGCATTCTCCTCTAGGCTATCAATTCTGTTTTATCAGCAGCCATGCCCAGCAGATAGGTGTCCTGGGAAGCATGCCTCAGTCCCATGGAGTGTACAGGGGAAATCACCCAGGCACTGCCTCCTTTCATTGGCTGTGGGGACCAGGATCGCTGCCTTAGAGGGAGTTTCATTGATTTTATCTTGGCAGTGTGGGGGCTTCTAAAGTCAGAAATGCTTAGGAAGCCTGTGGCCACTTGGGAGGTTTGTTGAAAGTAGAAGGGCCTTCTCTCCCTATTCCCTCTCCCAGAGTGTCCCAACCGGTGTTCCTAGAATGTGTTGAAGGTGTGAGGAAATGCTGATGTTTCAGACTCTTGGGCTGCTTGCCCTAGCATGCTGTGCAGACACAGGCATTTCCTGCCTGTGGCATGATGTGAGAAAGGTTGATAAGCACATCTCTCTCCTGTTCTCCTGAGATTGCAAGAGCAAACCCAACTTCCTTTGTCCCTATCAAGGTTGGGATTTGGGTGGCGAATTCAAATCCAACTTTTTCTCTACAATTCTCCCTGCACCTCCCTCCCCCCTGCCCCACTCCTCCTCAGTTTCCATTGCTAAAGGCCTGATGTCACTAATACAGCCCTGGCCAATCCCAAGACTTCCCAGTCCCAAGGAAGGAAGAGTCCCCAGGCCCTGTCGGGAGCAGATTCTACTGATGAGACTTTGTTTCTAGTATTCCTGGGCAGTGCTGACTAGCGGGTGATAGACCTCCCTCCCCCAAGGAATCAGAGACATCTCACTTGTACAGGGACCAAAGGTGGATGATGAACTAGAGTTTCCCCCTGGGGGGCTCATCTTCGTGTTTAGGGCCAAGGTGGCCCTGAGCAAAGTGAGGCTATAGTTCATCTAGGTAAAACTTGCCTTGCTGGACACAGAGAGAATGAAAGCTGGACTGGCCACGGATCAGTAGCTGAGAAATTCCTGAGTACAGTCTGGAGAGCTGCTTTGATTATAACTACGCAAAGACCCCCACTGTATATACGCATACCCAAAAAAGGCTGGAAAATGCTAATGCACATTTTACTTTTATTGTCAAAAAAATGTGTTTGTGGCTTCATTACTTTTAGAACAGGGGCGTAAAAAAGCGGAATAAACTCACTAGTTAAGAAAAACAGCCTAGGGGCACCTGGGTAGCACAGTCAGTGAAAGCGTCTGACTCTTGGTTTCAGCTCAGGTCTGACCTCAGGGTTGTGAGATCGAGCCTTGCGTGGGGCTCTGCACTCAGTGCGGCGTCCGCTTGAGTTTCTCTCTTCCTCTCCCTCTGCCCCTCCCCTGCCACTTGCTCTCTCTCTCTCTCAAATAAATAAATCTTAAAAAAAAATAAAAAAACCCAGCCTATATGCTTCACACCTGCTACATAGTCTTTTGATGACATGTGGGATGCATACAAGTGAGCAAATGACAGGTGCTAATGCACTGTGGCTTCTGAGCCGGCAGCATGGGTGTTCGGGGCAGGACCTGGCCACAGTTCATGTTTCCCCATTCTTCCCTGCCTCCTGCAGACCTAGAAAGAACTTGTTTGCCCAAGTGTCTGTGACCCCGACCACATCCGAGCAAAGCTTCCACACCTTCACCAGCTCCCCGAGAACGAGGGTCTTCACGCGAGACAGAGCATTGGCGCTGGAATGAGGCATCTTTGCTTGCAGGAGCAGGCAGGCCAGCTGGGAAGTCAGCTTCTGTCGGTGTCTCGGGCCATGTTCTCCTCGGCCAGACAGACCTCTTCCTTTTGAAATCGGCAGAAGTGCTGCCACGTGTACTAATGTTGGCCTTAATGGTCTTTGCAGGAAGTCAAGGTTCCTTGTAGGCCTGGAAGGAAATGCGGCCTGCTTGCGTGTACAGCTCCATGTGTGGTCTCCAAGAAAAAGAACAGCAGGAAACCAGGGGCTGCAGGGGCCAGAATGTCTCTGTGACTGCTTCCTCATCTGTGGTTAGTCATGGTGGGAGGCAAATGGGATTTCTTTTACAAAAGCAGTCCTTTTACCTCCAGAAAAAAAAAACAAAAAAACCCCAGCTCAGCTTCCCTAAGGGCCTCCCGAAAACAAACCTCCAATGTGGAGGCTCTGGCCAGCCAGGAACGGCAAAAGCTCCAATCTCAGCAGCCTCTAGTATGGCTCTGCTCCAACGGTCCGTAGGGTACATTTGCCCCAAGAGCCAGGGATCTGAGGGACAGAGCAGGCCCGGAGCCAGGTCCAGCTGGTGCTAAGGGGAGGCACCGTGTCGTTCCTCGCCCATACGGAGTGGTGGCTACTGTCTTCTGTTTAGGCTGCCTGGCATAGAGCCTGGGTGCAGGGCCCCGTCCCGGGGACTGCTCTTTGGTTAAACTGAAAACCAAGACATGACCTTATCTGGGCCTGCACTGGTCTCCCTCCGGTGGTCCCAGGCCCCTGGGAAAGAGTGGGGAACCACCACCCACAGCTCTGGGGTCCAGGAAAGGGGCCCTTCCAGCACCCTTCTCCCATTTGCTGGTGACCTGTGGCTACCCTCATGTGATGAGCATGTGGCTTCCTGGAGGAAAGAAACTTGCACAATCAGATAGAAATAGGAATCTGGAAAATAACTCAGTGGGGCAAGTAAGGGATTAGGCAATGACTTATCTAGAAGACTTTGGGCCACGAGGAGGGTTGGTGGCAGAGTGAGGAAGCAGGTTTCATCTGAGTCATGGCTAAGAATCTAAGGAGGTCTCTAGAGCATGAGACTTCCGAGGGGTCAGGAGGCAGAGGGACAACCTGCCAGCTTAGAAGTTCCTCAGAGCCCTTGCCCTTTGAGGTTCTGTGGAAAGGTTTCTCAGAAATACAACATCCTTCCTTAGGAACGTGCGCCTCTCATACCTCACCATGCGGTGCTATCTTCCCCCAGGGCCTCTAGCTTTGTTCAAAGCACAAAGGATTTTTGAGAACATTCCCAGCAGACCTGTCCTCTTCCTTAGGGCCAGGGCAGTGGAGACGTGAACACTGGATGGGCAGGACGTAGAGCTGACACCTCTGTTTTCTCTACCTTGTTGTGTTCATTTCACAATACATACAGTAAATCATCACATTGTACACCTTAAACTCACCCAGTGTTATTTGTCAGTTATATCTTAATAAGCCTGGAAAGGAAAAAGGGTGAAAGTAATGTGCCTAACACAGCGCCTTGAACATAAATATTGGTGAAGCCAGAGACACATTGACTGAGGGCTTTCAGTAACTGGGTGCCTCTGCCCACAAACTCACAGGGACAGGAGGTGAGTCCTA
The DNA here is from genome assembly GCF_002201575.2 of Neomonachus schauinslandi. Lineage (NCBI taxonomy): Eukaryota > Metazoa > Chordata > Mammalia > Carnivora > Phocidae > Neomonachus > Neomonachus schauinslandi. Next base: position 15,914,510 of record NC_058417.1, on the reverse strand, counting down.
AACTTTTGTTGTTGGTGTTGCAGGCAAGAGGTGTCCCTTGTTTATAAAGACAGGCCTAAGAAAGCTGCAAATTCTGTTGTGTCCCTGAATTCATGCTGAGGCCACACATGGTATTAGCAACTGCCTATATTCTCCCCCAGTTCCCCAAAGAACCTTCTCTTCCAGGTATTCATTCTAGTTCCCCTCTTCACCCCCATTTCTGCCTAATTATATTTCTGCATAATTGCTTATACTTTTCCTTCCCCCCAGAATGCCCTGTCTCCCCACCCCACCATTGTTGCCAATGAAATATAAGGTGTCCTTCCAGGCCCTGGTTCAAATGACACTTCCTCCAAGAAGCATTTAGTTAGTCAGCCCCTTTCAAAGTGGTGACCCCTCCATCTCCTCCATAACATACTGTACACATCACTCTCTGGACCCACCAGACACTGCCTTGCCTCTTGGGGACTTCTAGACATGTCTCAAATCCACTATCACAAGTATCCTGAGCAAAGGAACCCAGTCTTATATAGAGCTCAGGGAATATTCGATGGGCTAATGAATAACTTTTCTAGCCCTTAAAACCTATGGGACGTCCTGAAAAATTGGGGAGCTGAGGGGTGGGAAAGAAGAAAGTTTTTCCCCTCTCTTATAAACCATTTCCTCGTCATCGATAGATTCTCAAGGAATCATAGGCAGGACAGCTTTCATCCTTGCATGTCAAGGTAAGGAAACCAAGGTCCAGAGAGTGAAAGGGGGGTCCTCAAGGTCACACAGCAAGTTAGTGGCAGAGCCAGGGCCTGGACTCATGGTGTGCTCAGTTTAGTGCTCTTTCCCTTGTGTTGGGGAGGCAGTGGAGTATTGAGGGGCAAAGATATAAATTCTGGGGCTGTCAGGGGTTACTTTGATAATTCAGTGATTTAATACATGCAGAGTCCTTAGATCAGCCCTAGCCCAGGAATCACAATATAAGTGTTGCTATCACCTTTGTTGTGATTCCTCTGCCCATCATTGACAACTACTACCTCTTCCCACCAGGTCATTTCAGGGGAGAGAAGAAACCTGGGAGTATTAACTATGCCAGAACATCCTTCCTAGGCAGCAGGGGAGAAGCTGGTGGGTAGCTTTAGAGGACTAACCATCTGGTTTACTGACCCTAGCGGCATAGGGTGATTTTTCTGGACCATCATAGACCCACGGCCCAGCAGATCAGACCTTGACTAAAAATTGGGTGTTTTGTCTCTTTCTTTCAGGGAAGGGAAAATGAAAAGGAATCTTCTTCCTTTTTTGTAGGTACCTGGCCTGCCCAGGGGTCTACCAAGACCCTCTCAAGCTAGGTCCTGGGGAAGACAGGTGCCCAGAATCAATTTCCAGGTACTCTTCCCATCCCTGAGCTGAAAGCAAGATTTCCCATCTTTCTGGGTGGAGGTGCAGCAAAGTCATCACTGGAACCCAGTGAGTGACAGCTTCAGCTGACAGCCCCTGGGACTGGGGAGTTCAGCATCGCTGCAGGCCAGCAGCATCTCATTTCTCAGACTCCCAAATTCTGTCCCCTGCCAGACCACGGGAGGAGAGACCAGACAGGTGTGCACCCAGGGACTGCTTTTTCCCAGAGGAGCACTACAATTTGCCTCCCTCCTCTAAAAACAAATGTAATTGCAGATTTGGGACGGGCCCAGGAGAAGGACTCTGAGAATTGAGACCAAAGTTCCCTTAGTGGGCTGAACCATTTCCTGGTTTCTATTCCATTTCCATGTTGGAGTCTGATTGGGTAAAAAAGAGTACAGCATTAAATGCTGGCTGCTTGGCGAGGGAGCCCTGTGCATTGCGGAGTTTTTTAGTTGGGATTTCGTGTGAACAGTTAGAAATTAATTAGAGCAGCAATCCTCTTGCCCCAAATCTGCTTCTAGGATACTGTTGTTTTTTCTGAGTCTGTCCAGAGAGCGTGACCCCTCCCGTCACGACATCCCAACCAGCCCAGACAGGTTTTTTTTTTTTTTTCCCAGCTGGAGGACCTGGGCTGGCTGAAGTGTCTATACTCCCTCATTCCAGGGTCTTTGTGACCAGGAACATATTCAGTCATCCATTCATTCATGTACTCATTCATTCACTGAAACCACTATTTCAAGGTGCTGGGGTTACAGTGGTGAACAAGAGAGGTGTGGTTTGAATCCTTGTGGGGGGCTCAGTCTAGCAGGAGAGACAGGCATTGAGGCATTTACAAAAGCACCGAGTAATCTGAATGCAGGCCTCCCTGGTCTGGTGGTTAAGGAAAGCTTCCGAGCAGAGGTGATATTCAAGTTAAGATCGGAGGGAAGACCAAGAGATGTCTGGACATTTTAGCTGGCACTATCATCCTGTGTAAAAGTTCTGAAAATGCAAAAGAGAGCAAGGAGACTGTGCCAGATGAGGCTGAAAGGAAGTAAGGAGCCAGGCCACAGGGCCTTGTCTGCCACCAAAAGGATGTGGGTCTTCATTCCGACAGCAGTGGGTAGTGTTCTAGTTGCCGTGGGACGCTGGGAAAGTGCTTCCTCTAATTGGATCATCGCGTGATGACGTCAGCCTCGTGGGCCTGGGACTGCTCAAACCAACAGACTCAGGTCGGATGTGACCACTGCGCGGCTTTCTTCGGCCGCCACAGCCAGAGTTCCGTTCTTTTCCACTCGCCCTTCATTAGAATACATGTCATATGTGTTGGTTTCCTATGTCAGCTGCTGGCCCCGGGCTGTGTTCATGAGACTAAGCTGACCAGCCCAGGGCAGAGTGCAGTGAGCTTGGGGAGGGGGAAATTAGGAGCCACAAGGTTTCATGACTAGAACCTGAAAGTGCCTTATGTAAAAGATTGGTGTCCTGGAACAGTTTGGGGAGAGAAAGCCAGCGCTTAGGTTGAATCATCCATGCGGGAAGATTGGTGGGGTGGTCCTTTGGGGGCAGGGGGTGACTCGTCTTCTGTGATTCTTCTCAGACATTGTCTGCCTTTTCTAAGTGTCTGCGCTAGGCCACCCACCCGGCTCCTGCCTCCCCCTTCCAAGGGTCGTGACCACCAACGCAAGGTGCGTACAGGTGTGTACCCAGCTTCTGGGTAGGGGCATCCCTTGTGAAGGTGGCCTAGGCCAGACCGCTTCCTCTCTCCACCTCTAAGATTATAAAGATGAAATTTAGAGAGGACATCAAAGGCAGAATGCCAGGGAAAAAAACAGGGGGTGTGAGCTTGCCAAAGAACCATCCTCATTTCCGCCTAACCAACTAGTGTTCTCAGCACTGTTGACACTTGGGGACAGTTCTGCATTTTGCAGGATGCTTTAACATCTCTGGCTTTAAAATGCTCCTACAAAAATAAATACATAAATAACATGCTCCTACACATTTGCAAACACTTCCTGTGGGGCAGTACCAACTACCCCTTCCCTGATTGAGAACCACTGTTCCCATGTTTACAGGCACAGGATATGCACACCTGTGCTTTAGGTCCTGAAGCTGGCAAGCTGGGACACTGGAAAAATCCCCCTGTTTGAGAATATCCTAGAGAAGCTTTTGTCCAGTGGGATGGTTATTCTTCCCAGGCTATTCATGGGGCTCCTGATGTCTCCTGACCCAACATGGAGTTCCTCCTGCCTTCCCTAGCCTGGTTACTCACAATGGTCACCTGCAGCTCTGTGCAGAATCTGGTGGACGAAGCTGAGATTTTAGTACAGGCATTTCCAGGCCTCTTGGCTGGACTGTGGCCAAAGTTGGCAGGACCCCTTCTGGTGGCTGAGTAGCTGCTCTGTTGGGCCACCAGATGGCACTCAGGAGACACTCCCCCCCACCACCACCCAACCCCGCACGCAGTCCGCCGCAGGACTGCTGGTGGCAGGAGTGACTGCAGAGGGAACTTGCTTTAAAGAGGCCTGGTCCTTAAAGAGACACGGCCACACACCGCAAACTTGTATGGTTCACCCCAAAACAAGACTCCACTGATGACAAGCACCACTGCCTAGGCTCTGATGCTCCTTTGTCCTTGCCTTCCTGAATGTTCAGTTGTCAGCTCTTGGAGCCAGTCTCCTTGACAGCCTATCCTCAGCCCCTGCGGCCATTCCTGGGCCCGACAGGGACGGGGCCAGCTCTGGCTGGTGGCGTCACAGCTCCTGGCAGAGCAGCACAAGGCTGGGGTGCCTCTGCAGAAGTCTGGCTGAAAGAACAAGCCGCACAGCCAGCTTCAGGGGAATGGTGGCCGCAGGAGGGCAGGGGGCCAGCCTGTGAGCTCTGACCCCAGGGGGGCAGGCCTCTGCTGCACTTGGACCTGAGAAGCTTGGAACCGCTGAACTTGGTCTCTGGGCTTTTGGGACTTAGAGAATCCTTCCGTCTCTTCTGCTGGCCTCTTTCCAGATGCTGACAGGGATGCTGTGGTGAGTAAATTAGGAAGGGGGCTCTACCCCCCTACTGTTGAGCCCTCTGATCCACTCTCTAGGAAACCTCTCACATTGACCCTTGGGGGGTACAATCTGAGCCAAGTTGGGCGAGAGCCACTGTAGGGGCTTGGCACGAGACCCTCCTGAAATTGCACCTTCCCTAGTATAATCCAAGGCAGCTACTCTGCCCAGGAAGCTGGACTCACTACGGCTAGTGGCCGGGGGAACTGGGCTTCACTAGAGCCTCTGGAAACTGTGTGGGGATGTGGGGGGAGCTTCGCAGCTGCAGAGACTTGGATGGCACTGTGCCTGTCCCGGCCACGGCCATGGTGCTGAGAGGGGGAACAAGGATGTGAATGCAGTTCTCTGGTTTACATCTTGCCAGGGCTGCAGATATTTATGACTCAAGCTGACACAAAACTTTGGTAGAGAAATCAGTAATTTGGGAAGGCTTTGAGTTCATCTGTGCTGTCTGTAGATCTGGCTGTCTCTGGAAAAGTAAGGAGGCTGGGAAGAGACAGGTAGGGAGAGGACAAAGGATAGGACTGTCGAGCCAAGCCTGCTCCCTGAGAGGTGACCCAGCAGAGGCCTAGGGAATTTCCTGCTTTCCAGGCCCAAGGGGGGAGGGTGAGCATCAGAATTTAGTAAGTGCTACTTCACTGTACCAAGGTAAAGGAAATGAAGCAAGGAGCCAGAAACAGGCCCCACAAGGTTTGCTAGGAAGCAGAGTTTATGGTCTACGAAGGCAGATAGGAAGCCTGGAATTCGTCCACCTGATCTACGAGGGTACCCACCTACAAATTTGAAAACTGAGCTGGGAAAGCCTAGAGATTGGCCCAAGGCATAGAAGCAGTGGGGTTCAGTGGGGACTGGAGTTCAGGAAATGGTCACTGGATTGATTGCATCCAGCTTGTGTCCAGAGTCGTCTGCCCTGTGGTGGTAAATGTGGCTTTGAGAACCAGTTCTCCTTTTGCTTAATCATGGGGGAGGGGGGGAGGCAGGGTTTCTGGAATTACACTGCCTTGCATTCCTGCTGTGGCTCCAGCATCTTTCTCCCTGAGTTTAACTTCATTCTGTTCATTCATTTTTTCACTCATTGCAGCCCAATACAGTGATTATACACACCTCAGTTCATTTCCAAGTGTCACCAGCGGCTAGCTGGCCGATGCTTAGCCTGACTGCTTCTGGGAAACGGAGAGAAGAGCAGTGCCTATCTCATTAGCTTATTATGAGGATTAAGGGAGATAATCTACCTGAAGCCCATAGAGCAGTGTCCCACACCTAATAAGCACTCGGCAAATGTCAGCTGTCATTCATTTTACATATTCAACCTGTATTGTTGAATGCCAGTCTGTCGGGCTTTGGGCAGAGAGTCCGGCCAGTCTGGGGGCACAATGTGGTTATGGCCGCTTTAGTCTGCCTGAGCCTCAGTCATCCACTGGGCTGGGTGCTATGGATACCCCAGTGGAAAAAAAAAAATGCAGTTCCAGCTTTTAAAGAACAGATCTGGCAGGAAGGGTACAAAGTCTTGGTTTTTTGGCTATCATAGTCTGGTTTTTGTTTTTTGTTTTTTAATTTGAATGCAGAGGCCCTCCACCCCCACCTATACCTCCAGCTTCTGCACACTAGTGCCCCCTGCCAGCCCCAGCATGGGGAGAGGTGAACGGACATCCTTTTCACCAGCCGTGACCTCCGTGACCTCCAGGTGATCAAGGAAGCAGGGACTCCCCGGCCTCCCTCTTGTGCACAGTGGAGCTGGGTTGCTAACAGTGAGGAGGGAAGAAAAGTGGCGATACTGAGTTTTGGTTGTAAGCACAGTTACCCTTTTTCCATCTGGCTAAGTGGCTGGTAGAAGCAAGAGTCGTTGGGAAGGCACCTGGGAGTTAAGGGCAAGGCCGCTGACCTTCAGAATGGGATATATCTCCTTCGCACTCAGCCTCTCATCATCCACCCAGTGCTACGGGCAAGGCAACCAGCCCTTCAATCCCCCTTAAATGGGTGGTGGTAAGGCAGGAGCAGGGTGGTCATCAAGGCTGGCCTATGTGCACAGGCCAGAGGGATGGCTGGCAAAGGTGGAGAGTGTTCACCCAAAAGCCTGGACAGAGAACGGTTAGTGTGGGCCTGGAGGATGAAGTGTGTTGGGTGCTGATTCAGTGCCTTGGGGTTCAAAGGCAGATCTGCACTTAGCTGAATCAGGGCGGTCTGTCCACAGGAGAGCCCCTCCCCGGCTCAGAGAGATTGGGGTTGCTGGCAGAGCACTTAACCTTTGGCAAAATGCAGATGAGAATGATTCCTTAACTCCTTCCTTCCTCGAATGTGGTATTGGGTCTCCCCAAACTCCTCCCCACCCTCGGTGCCAGGAATCTGGAGGCTTCTGTTCCAGTCTCAAATCACCCTGGTTCTCAAAGGGCCACACACTTGTCTCCAAGCCCAGATTAGAGTCAGGCTGTGTGGTGTTACCTATCTACTGGAAGCCACCAGCAATGGCATCAAGGGCATCTTGAAATAACTGCCCTTTCCTGGGACGAGTGTTCGGGAGATGGGTGTGTGGAGATGGAGGAGGGCTGGGAGGGCTACTCAGTGCCTCTGTTTTCTCATCTAGAAAATGCAGGGAGCTGAGATGGCAGTGAGGTTCGCAGGGAAATGATCCTGTAAGCAAAGCACTGGGGTCCAAGCCAGGTGCACTGCAGACGTTCTCCGTTAATTACTACAAGTGTTCCTCCTTATTGCCTCCAAGACTATTCTCTCCCTGTACCCTATATTGTGTTCTGGAGTGGGAGGTCCAGGATGGGATTGGACAGAATGAAGAAAAAAAAAAGCAAACTGTGGCAATGCTAAGGAGAGCAACTGTAACATTTTAGCTTGAAAATGCTGAAAATAGCATGTTCAAGCCTTTGTAGATAAAAATGTAAAATGTATGCAAATGTATGTGTCTCACGCAGAAACATACATCTCTGGCCTCCTCACAGTCAGTGCCGGGATGTGGCCATCAGGAAAATCCCTGCAGCATACAGAGAGGGTCCAGGCTGCCCTGGTGAAGGTGGTGGTTATTGCGGAGGGGGCAGTGCTGCTGCCTTCCTGGCTGCGCTTCTGTTTCCACCTTTCTTCTGGGTTCTGTGCCTCCTGAGAGTTCCACGTGGGAAGAAGAGAGGCTCTGGGCCCCTCTCTGCTCCTCCACCCTCACCATCCTCCCTCTGGTTCCTCTGAGAGCCCATTTGCTTCCTCTCCCATTCTGGCTCTATTTCTGGAGCATCTCATTGGAGATGCACACCCCCCTCTCTGCCAAGCTCCAGGTGCCTGCTTGGTCCTCCCAGGCTTGTGTGCAAGTCAGGGATGGTGGGAGGGTGACAGCTGAGCAGGGAGGGGCCAAAGAGACAGAGCCAGAGTCTGAGCCCAGAGAGTTGGGATGTGGGAGAGGGGAGTGGATGTGAGGAGGGGCCAGTGTTACCTCACAGTTGAAAAACACCCACGGTAGCCACCTGTGGGGGCTTTCCACACCCTTCCCCTGCACCTCCCAGGGGTTCACCCGACCTACTGTGAGTTGGAGGCCTCTATCCAAGCAGCTGCAGGGGCTGCGTGCAGGCTTCCTTTCAGCATTATGGGTGAGGGTCTGCTCCTCTCCTCAAGAAAAACTGGATCTGTGGTTGTTTGGAAGGATGAGGAGCCCTGCCCCCATGTGGGTGGGTCCCAATAGAGCTCAGGAGAGGCTTCTGAGTTCCAGGAAGGCTTCTGCTTCCCTTCTCTTGGGTTCAGGAGAGGAACTTCAGCGCCCCCTGCCCTTGTCCACCCTGGCCAGAGGCCCTTCAGAGCCCTTTGGCCAGAGGAGGCCTACAGGACCAAATCTGCAGCAAAGTTGCCTTGCGTCCCAGGAGACAGGCATAAAGCCCCCCTCCCAACAACCTCTTCACTGCTGTTGGGAGGTCTTACCAGGAGTTTTATTTCTAAAGGTTCTGTTCGCAGAGGCATCTTGACCCCAGACTTCCCTCAACTTACATGTGATTACGCATGCAAGGTATGCCTCCTGGGCTGCAACTGTGGATCCCCAAAGAAGTCTCCTGGGGAACCCAGTGAAGATCCTGGAGTCTCTCCTGTCTCCAGTTTGTCCTCCATTGCCCCTCCTCGACCCCCAGCCCCCTGCCTTTCTCCAGCCGCCGCCCTCTGGGCAGAACTGCCCCGCTTTTAGGGCAAGGGTGTTTAAACAGATGAGGTTTTAAGGTTTGGAAAGAAAGAGTGCCCCGGCGGCCAAGGCTTTCCTCCGGCACCAGGACCTTAACCCCGTCAGCACCGCCCCCCAGGCCTGCCTAGGGGAGGGGCCTGACGGCCGCACCGGCCCCAGAAACTGCGCTTTGAGATCCTGGGGTGGCAGGTGATGTCACCCCTGCGGGGCCCATAGGTCTCCCCGCGGCACTTAGTCTGCGGGTTGCCAGAATTCGGCTGAGCCCAGCGAGGGGAGGAAGAGGAGCCTGGGCCTGCGCCGCAGCCCGGAGACCCCCCGCGGGACCACTCCTCCGTCACGGGCTGGAGCCCCTCTCGCCCAGGCGTCCGAGGGGACTGGGGCTGCTCCCCACACCCCCCGACCGGGTCTGGAGGCTTGCTGCGGCGGGGGAGGGGGCGCGGGAGCCTCGCGCCGATTGGTCGCGGCCCCCGCCCCCCCGCCCCCCGCCCCTGGCCGCCGCGCAGCCCCGGGGGAAGTTGCTAGTTTGCGGGCGAGCTGCGGGGCCGCCACTCGGGGGTCCGCAGCGGGGCTCGCCGGAGCCGCAGTGGCCGGGGGCGCTTGCCTGCCCTCGCCCGCCCTCCCCTCCTCTCCCGGCATCTCCGACTCGCTCCTCCCTGCTACCTGTTTCCCTGCCTCCCCCCGCCTCCACTCCGCGCCCGGCAACTTCGGCCTCCGGGGCTGGCCGCCCCTCCCGGCTCCCCGCCGGCCCGCCCGCCCGCCGCCCGCGCCCTCCCTCCTTTGTTGTGCGATGAGGGTCGGGTTTCCGATCTGACGGAGCCACCGCCGCCGCGCCGAGCCGCGGGCATGGAGCCGCTCAGCCACCGGGGCCTGCCGCGTCTCTCCTGGATCGACACCCTCTACAGCAGTACGTGTGCTCTCGGGCCGGGGAGGCCGGGCGGGAACGGGCCTCGGAGCCCCGACGGCCCCCGGGGCCCCGATCTGCCCGGCTTGTCTGGGGAGCCCCGCGCGGGGCTGGGGTTTGTGGGCACCGCCGGCCAGGCGCCAGGGGGCCGGGAGGTGGGGGGAGAGATCGGCCGCAGATGGGGTCCCCAGAGCGGACTAAGAGCGGGTGGGGGGCCAGTGGCCCGACAGAACCAGGAGAGCTGTGTCACCCCTTTCCCACCTGTTGTGTAACTGAGCACTCCCCAGCCCTCAGGAAGGAGAGCCCTTGTAGGGTGCTCCCTCCGCTTCCCTCTGACTGCTCCTTCTGTCCGAGCTGAAGCAGAAAGGCCATTTTGGCAAAGTCCTTGGCGCCTGAGTTTGTCACCTCAGGGACATCCTGGGGCAGTTGTGTGTTATGGGGTGGAGGTGGGGTCGGGTGGAAGGGACTGTAGGTGCAGATCTCCGTGGGGAGCATCTGGATTGAAGGAACTGGAAACCTCCGGCTCAGCAGTCTTTCCTGCCAGCCTCATCACCACCTCCACCTTCACCAGCCCCCCAAAAAGAAAAAAAAAAACAAAAAACCTCGGCTTCTCCACCCCCTCGCTCCCAAATCTGCCTCGATCATGTGATTGCTCTTGCACTGCCGCTGGGGATGTGTAACTGATCACTCGTACATTCTGGGGCTTCGTGCGGAGCGGTGAGCGCCCCCACCTTACACCCTTGCCTTGCTGAGGTGACTAAAGCCCTGCACTTCTCTCCACCTCTCCCTTGAAGCACCTTCCCCGAAGCTTTCAGTGAGGTAGAAAGAGGGTCCTGCTGGCCCCTGAAGAAGCTAGTAAGTGGATTTTGCCCTCTCTGAGCACTTCGGTGGGACCCTCCCACTCTCTTGCTGTGTCTCCTAGCCCAGAGTCCTGAGGCAGGGGGCAGGGGTTCCAGGAGGCAGATGCTGCCAAGTTCGATTTCGGACACTGGATGCCATGGGACAAGGACATTTTTAAGGGTTAACCTGGCTCAAATTTCTTGGTGACGGTTATATGTGGGAAGAGAGGAATGGACAAGGATGGTGCCTTGAAGCCCAAGGCCTTGCCCTGGAGGCTCCTCGGTACTCAGCATCCAGCCTCTGACCTCTGTATCCCCTTGGGTCCCTATCATTCCCCCTACCTTCTCCTTCCTCCTCCCCCTCCATCCTTATTTCCTTCCTCCCTGCCCCCCCGCAGGAGCACTCCTTGTGATGGTTCATTCTGCTTTGGTTTTTCAACATCAAAGAGGCAAAGCCGGATCCCCTGGGTGTCAGTCTTCCACTGAGCCCAGCCACTCCATCTGCTCCCCCCCCCCCCCCCCCCCCCCCCCCCCCCCCCCCCGCAGAGGCCAGCATCTTTGGGTGAAGGTCAGGGCCCGTGGCTGTGTGGCGTGTGTGTACACGTGTCTGCGTGAATGGGGGCACACATCTGTTCAGAGGCCTGCTGCAGATCAGCTCCTGACCCGAAGGAAAGATTAGTGACCTCTTAGCTGCGCTCCTGCAAATCACAGTAAAAACAATGCCTCATATTCACATGCTACTTACATTCCTGAATATTTCTGGCCCTTTGCAAAACCCAGTGGTGATTTCAGTATTTCTCAAAGCATAGAATCCTATGGAAATCTGTCTCTGGCTTTCTCTCTATTGCCCTGATGAAGACTCCTCAACCTAATTATTTCCAAGTTTCCTACCTCTCCCTCCCCCCGCCTCTTGGAGCAGGGAAGTTGTCTGAGGTCTCCTTGAACATTTCTGACCAGAGGAGAGGGACTTAGACTGAGGCCTTCTCTGGGGGTGCCTGTTAACCAGCCCTGACTGAAGTAGTTTGGCATCTGAGCTGTTTGCCGTGCTGCTTGCTGCCCTGGCCCCTGGGCTCCTGGGCTCCTGGGGCAGCCTGGCTGGGGGTGGGGGGAGGCGCTGACTTGGCAGCAGTGTGAGGAGTCCCTGCCTCCCTCCTCAAAATGGCTTATTCGAGAGCCATAGAATGAGGCTTCCTGGGGAGGTGCTGTGCAGTCATGTTTGGGCTGTTAGCCATGAAGTTTCCTCTTGACAAGAGCCTAAATTAAAACAAATACCCGGGCTGTCATTTGCCTGGCAGCACGGTTTTGTGGTTCCCAGAGGAAGTTCCTCTGCCTCTCAGAAAGCTGTTTGCTTACAAGGCTCACAATCCTGGGGTGGCAAGACCCCCACAAAAGCTAAATCCAACAGGAATTGTAAAGGGGATGTCCCCAGGGCACAGGGTAGCCCGTGTCTGTCTTGGAGATGTGACTGACCCCATGACAGAGGCCCTTCCTAAATGCTGCTCCAGGTAACAGTGATTAATAGCATATCCTGAGGAGCGTGCATATGCCGGGCACTATGCTAGTTTCTCTCTGGCCATCCTATCCAGACCACACAACTGTGCAAGACACGTAGTCTGATCTCCGTTTTGCAGCAAGAGAGGTGTGGTAAGCTCAAATCATTATCCAAAATCACATAACCGGTAAGTGACAAAGCTAGAATTCAGAGCATACCCTACGTTGGTGAGGAAGACTCTGAGCGCCACCTAGATGTGTCTGAGCTTACCCAAGGCCTTGGGATGTCATGGAAGGGGGGGGGGGGCATCTGTCTTTTTGGTCCTCTGTTTTCACAGGATTCTTCCTGAAATGGTCCAGCAGGATAAGTGGCCTCAATGATGTCCAAGCTGTCCATGTGCCTCTTGCAGGAACTGGGGGCTGGTCCTGGAGCCACGGTGGGGGTGGTTGAGGCTCTGAACTCACTGAGGTTGGTGATTCTCTACTCCTAAGGTGCCAGACTGCCAAGCGGCCCCTCCTCTGACTTAACTTCTTGCCTTTGGAGCTGTCAGCTCATTCTTCCTGGCTTCAGCATCGATGCCAGGAGGAGTGTGTGCATTTTCGTTGCAGGTTGATGGTCGTTTGATAAGAGGTAGACAGCAGAGCCCCTTTCTCCCCTATGGTAGTAGTCCTGAAGGGCTGCTGTGATAGGATTTGTCCAACTTGAGGAGATGGGTTGACTCCCAGCTACCAATGTGATATGGGGCTGATTGGAGCAGGGTCTTCGCTCCCGACAAGCCAGAGTGGCTACCACATGAGGCTTCCAGACACCCCTCTTCTTGTCTCTGTACCACTCATTTTCCTACGTTAATGTAATAATGTCAGCTTTGCCCCTCAGGGCCTTGCCTCGACTCTCTCCCCAGAGCTGGCGTGATTCTTTCTGTAGGGCTGCATTCTTCCTTTTATCTTCTCCGTGTCTGTCTCTCATCACCTTCTCCACTGAGCACTTACCGCTCTCTCTTGGTTTTCTTCTATACCATGGGATTAGGTTGGATTAAATTAAGTTCTGTGGAGGGGCGCCGGGGTGGCTCAGTCGTTAAGCGTCTGCCTTCGGCTCAGGTCATGGTCCCAGGGTCCTGCGATCGAGCCCCACATCGGGCTCCCTGCTCTGCAGGAAGCCTGCTTCTCCCTCTCCCACTCCCCCTACTTGTGTTCCCACTCTCGCTGTGTCTCTCTCTGTCAAATAAATAAATGAAATCTTTAAAAAAAAAAAAAAGAAAGAAATTAAGTTCCGTGGAATAACAAAATGGGGGGTGCTCTGAGCCTACCCCTCTGAGTAGATACCACCCTCCAAACAGAGCTGAACTGAGTGAGACATGGATGTGCCCCAAGCAGGCAATGAGTTGGCACCTCTTCAAATGGAAAGTCTTTCTTCTTTTACCCCAGGCAATATTTCCAAGAGATATTTCAGTCACTTGTGATATTTCCTTTGTAGACTTGCAGACTCAGTACCTTATCCAAGAGCCCAGAAAGCATTTGGGGCTGTGGGCATACAAACCCATCTCCAGATCATCATGAACCAGCCTCAGTTTCCCATCTTACTCCTGTATTAGCCGCACCAAGGAGCAGGCTACTGGCCTGACAGACTGTGGGTCTGATCAGAGCAGCTGTCTTACCCAGGCCGCATCAGACCACCCCAGATGTGCTAGTGAACACCTGCAGATGGATGCTTTCTTATCCTCTGAAAAGCCCCTGCATTTATTCCTTCTTGTTGACACTAGTCCATTATTGTCATGGCTGCTGGAGTCTCAGAGGTGGGGCTGGCAGAATGAAATCATCTACTGGGAGAATATTTTTTGTTATTGTGATTGTTGCTGTTGTTCTTTGGAAAACAGAAGAAATGACAGGAACATTTGTGAAGAATTAGCTAAGTGGGTAGGAGACAGGGGAATAGCAAGAAAACCCATTCTGCCTCACTCTTGCAGGTGGCTTGGAAGACTTGGGCTGTTGTCTGAGGTGTGGTCTGGCTCCTGGGGACCCCGTGCATACTCCTCTGTAATGCGAGGCCATGATGTCTCTTGTAGATGCCACGTGGATTCATTAATGTTTATAAGGTGCTTTGAAGATGAGGAGTGCTGTGGGATTGTTGCTCAGCTGTCTAGCTCGTCATGGTCCTCATCACGAACAGGGGTCCATGAGAGGCTTGCTGATGAGTGGGAAGGGGCTGCGAAGGGGGTGAGGGGGATGGCAGGTGCAGAGTGCTGGACCCGGTTCTTAGGTGGTGCCTAGGCCAGCTCCTCATGCGTAATAAGCCTTCAGTGATTTTTGGTAGCATGAGTATGAGAGGGAAAAGAAAACTCCTGGGTTCTTGGCTCCTTTAACTCCTTACTCCACCAGAAATCCCAGAAGCCCCTTCATTGGCCCATTCACAAGTTTCCAGCGGTGTGAATTTGGTAATTGTAGTAGTTTGTACTGGAGTCGGAGACCCCCCAAGGGAGTCCCATGTGTTGCTAGGGCTTGTGATTGTGCAATTGGAAGACTTCCCTGCCAGGGTTGGTGCTGTAGCTGTTTGGCTCAGCTTGAGCCCTTTGGAGGCAAGCTGGGAACTAGGCAGCTTCACGGTCAACTCCACGTCCATCCTTGTTTGCCTCTGCCAGGCCCCTGGCTGTGGTAGGTGGAGGCAATCCATGGGGCTCCAGTACCCATCACTTTCTACCTACGGGGTCTTAGCACTTTCCACTGAGTACCAGTAGGAAGAGGCTTGCAGCTTACCTGTCTCCAGAGCAGGATAGGAGAGACTGATTTTGATTTCTGGCCTTGCTGTGCCTTAGTTTGCATTTCTTTGGGCAAGATAGGGTCAGTTGGAGCCATGGATACTCCTGACTGGTAGTGGGAGTGTTCTGCTTGTTCCTGAAGCTTGGGGAGAACCTGTCCAGACCCTGTAAACGGGAAGAAAGAAATCAGAGCAATAGGCAGACTATGGAAACGCCCCCATATGGGGATTGGAGATAGATGCCCAATCCAACCTCCTGCCCAAGGCATTTGGCAAAGAGCCCTTCAAGATGGGGCCAACTGGTACCATGACTGACTGGATGAAGAATAATGTTCTCTGTCCCCAGATTCAGACCTTATTTGGGCCTCTCACTCAGTTTTCTGCACCTACGCTTTTTTCCTGTCTTCTCTTCTGCCCTTCCTTCCCTGCCACACACCAGAATGAAAAATGAATATGGGTTTACTAGCCATATAGAAACTACAGTCAGTGGGTCTTCAGGAGATGGGGCAGATGGGGTGGGCTCTGCAGTGACCTAATTGATCAGGTGCCATTTCTCTCCACCCTCACTTCTGATGCCTACATAACCCTCTAGACCACAGGTAGACATGGAAGATGTGGTCAGGCATCTTGCCTCAGATGAGGAAGGTCTCCAGGAAGGGTTGGGTGGCTAGAAGGCCTTGGGTGGACCAGTGCTGATGGAGCTCAGAGTCCTTGTCACTCCGGGAGACCTGGCTGTTGGCCTCTCTGGTGTGTTGGCAGAGCTGGTGCTGCCTAGAAAAGCCCCATATTGACAAGGGATCTGTGGGTTTACTCAGGGCTGTTGGGAAAGGATGTGGCCTTGAAACGCAGAAGCTGGATCTGCAGCCCAACTGGCCCTGGGCTTCAGCAAAGGACCTTGGTGTGCAGTGCAAGTCCTACAATTACCTTTATGGGATTGAAGGGTTGATCCTATCAGTGCGACGGGCTAACCCCTTCCTCCTGGGCATTACCTCCTGGCCAGCAGCAGGGTTTAATGGATCAAGATTATGGAGACCAAAGATGTTGTGTAATTAAGCCCAGTTATTTCCTTACCTGGGAGACATCTATTTCCACAGCAACAATTGATTTCCTCACTTGTGGTCACCCTGTTCAGCTGCAAGCTACACTGGGCCTAAAGAGCCTAGGGGCCATCTTTGTGATTGAGTTTCTCCCTTGAAGGTGAAATTTTAGGAGAAAAAATGCTTTCTGAGAGTTTTGGGGTCAGAGTGGCAATGTGTCCCATATGATGGCACACCTTGGAGTTGTACAACGGGGACTTCTTTGGGAAATGTGTCTGGGTTCCACAAAGGTACATAGAAATCTCACCCTTGGGTCTCTCACCGGGCCCAATGAAAAGAAAGCTTGGGGCACCCAGTGGCTCAGTTGGTTAAGCAGCTGCCTTTGGCTTGGGTCATGATCCCAGGGTCCTGGGATTGAGCCCTGTGTCAGGCTCCCTGCTCAGCAGGAAGCCTGCTTCTCCTTCTCTCTCTGCCTCTCTACCCCCTGCTCATGCTCTCTCTCTCTCTCTTTCAAATAAATAGAATCTTTAAAAAAAGAAAAGAAAAGAAAAGAAAGCTTGTCAGTCCTGCTGAGTTTGTAGAAATTAGGTTTTCCATTTGGTCTGGGAAGAATGGACATGACATATAACCAGTCCTACTATGTGCCAGATGATGTGCTGTGCTACATACTTCCCATACATTATCCTAAAACAAGAGAATAGAGGCCCTGAGAGGTTAGGTTATTGCCAAAGTTCTCCAGTTTGAACTGGATCAGATTTCAGATTGCCCTGACTCTCTGTGTAGCCTTCCAACAGCAATCATGATTATAGCCAATGCTGTGGAGTCCTACAATGTGTCAACACGGTCTTAGGCATTAACCCTGTGTTGTCACCAATCCTCATCTTTAATGACATACCAATCCTCATCAGGCCCTACTTTATGAGGCAGGAGTTATTATCTCTATTTTGTAGAGAGGAAACAGGCTCAGGCAAGGTTCTAGAGCTAGAGGACAAGCCAGGCTTTGAGTACAAGGTTGGCTGGGTTCTAAACCCCTGCTTTCTCCCACACTCCTCGCATTTCACAGCAGTGCCAGTGAAGGTCCCTTGGTAGTTCATGGAAGTTGCTTGATCTGCTCACCTCTTTAGCTAAAATGACAACTGTAAAAACTGTCTTGGCTCCCCCATGGTGTTCAGGTAGCTCTCAGCCTCCAGGTGGCCTGTAAGTGCCTACCAACTGGACTACCTCTTCCGAAGGAATGATCCCAGGGAGATCTCCCCATGGCCGCTTGGAGCCCATATCTCAGCATTACCTTCTCCCTGGGATCACTGACAAGGAACACTGATGGTTAACAACAACAACAACAAAGAGTTTTAAAGGACAGAGAGAAAATAGACTTTGGGGGTAGAGATGAGGTGCAGCTAGTGCCCAGTTTCTAGAGCAGAGCAAGGGCAGGGGCAAGAAGATGGGGACTGGAGGAGGAGGGGACTTGGCAGAGCCTAGGTGTGCTGGCCTCACTCTTCGGCCTTTTAAAATTCATCTCCACAGTTTCCAAAGGAGAATAAAGGGCCCCCAGCCCTAAATCAGGCCACTGCACACCAAGGTCCTTTGCTGAAGCCCAGGGCCAGTTGGGCTGCAGATCCAGCTTCTGCGTTTGAAATCACCCATGCGCAGCATGCTAATGATGGGGTGGTTCCGTGCAGACCCTCCAGCCCTTCTCCTCATACCCCCAGGGCCCCAGAGCCCAGAGTCCCCTGCCAAGGGGTCAGTCTGCTGCAACTTGCATCCTAGCAGACCCCTCTTCCAAGGTTGTTGCAGACTGTGTGTGGTAAGTGTTCTGGATGTGATAAAACAGAGGATTGCCTGCCCTGAGCTGAGAACCTGAAGCTGTAAGTGGGTACAAGGGAAGGGGCACTCCACAATACCATTCTCTTCCTTTCCCTTCCGTGCCCCAAATTTCACTGTCAGCTTACTTCCTTCATGAGTCCGCAGGTATTTTTAGGAATCCCTGTTTGGTTGGGTATAGGGACCCATGACCCTCCCCCCTCCCCCCGGGCTCCTCTGTTTGTAGAGGGGCAAATAAAGAATTTCAGTTGCCCCTAAGGCTTTAGTTGCTACTGCCCTCCCTGTGGTTCCACGATGCAGCCAGACCAGAGGCTCAGCCTTGACCAGGTCCAACCTCTGGGTACCCCCTCCCCCCACGCTGCCTCCTCACCCCCACCTTTCTCCTGTTCTTCTTGTTCTTTCTGCCCTTCCCCCCAGCCTTTCAAGGGAAGAGATGCCACTCAGGGAAGACTGTTGAAATGGGGCTGCCCAAGCCCAAGAATTGAGAGGGCCAGGAGAGCACTTCCTGGTGATGAGGATCCTGCCCCTCCAAAAAGGACATGGCTTCCCTCTAGTGCTTCTCCACAATTCTTTCTGTGGAGGTTGAAACAATGCCTCAGTGCAAGCTGCCCAAGCCCTCCCTCACCTGAGCAGGGCTGGGGCGTGCCCGTTTCATCACCTGCTTCTGTAGCTACTATTGTCAGCTCTGTGTCGTGAGAGAGGAGCCAGAGAGCTAAGGTGGGGACCTCCAGGGTGTGGCCAAAGGAGTCAGCTCCTCACCACTGGAATTAACTTAGCAGTGGCTGGGGACACCTACCAAAGGGAGACTGGGCTAGATGAGTGGCCTGCTAACTCCTGTAATCTAAACATAATACATATATTTTATGTTATAAGCCAGTACATACACAAAGTAAAATAAAAGTTTCATTGGACAGTACTTACCCTTTCTATAACGTTTGCAATGCACTTATATTTTTATGCCCTTCTATTCCATGCCATTTTGTTGCATTCAAAACAAACCCAGAAAGTGCTGGTCATGACCTACTACATTGACTTCATGACCTACAGTATGAAAACCGTGGGCAAGATGATCTCAAAAGGGCTTTTATGAACTGTAAGGAATAATAACTTACCGAACTGTGGTGATTTATATACCTTTGTTGTGATTTTTGCCAGATTCTCACAATTCTGTTCCTATGGACTTAATGTTTTTCTTCAGTTTGGTTCATTGTTTAAAATATAACTTACTTAGAAGAAAGGGAACTAGTGGAAAATCTATACCACTTGCAATAAACCAAAAGTTACCTTACAAATAAATGCACTAAAAACTAAACAATGTATTAATTCTAATTATACACTGTTGCCCTTGGAAGGATCTAGGTCTGAGCCTCCTGTGTCCTTGTTTAAAGCAAAAGGAACAGAAGACAGAGAGATGTTAAAGACATACTAGGATCAAACAGAGTCTTTCTTCTTCAGTAACAGGGAGATTGAAAGGAATCAAGAAGGGAATAATTTTCTCAACATGTGCTTGAGTGTGCTTTAATGCAGTGTGGCTAGCAAACACATGCTAATCAAAGGGCCCTTTTTTGCTGGCATTCTCTACTTCTATCTACCCAGAGTCCTGGGTCCCGTATTTCCTGTGGTGGGAGAGGAGAGAAGATGGTTTTCTCTTAGGAACAAACATAGTAGAGCAGAGTCTCAAACTCTGTCGTGCATTTGAATTACCTAGGGCTCTTGTTAAGATGCAGATTCTCATTCAGTAGGTCTGAGGCCCAGGGTTCTGCATTCTAGCAAGCTCCCAGGTAATGTCAATGCTGCTGAAGGTCTAGAGACCACAGTTTGGGAAGCAGAGCTCAGTGTCCTTTATTCCCATCCCTAGGAGACTGACTGCAGACCGTGAACCAAGTCAGACCCTTCTGTAACTGGATTCTAGCCAGATGAAAAGCAACCCATGACTTATATCTCTTTTGAGCCCACTTCTCAATAAAAACAAAAAGAACAAAGCAATTGATTGGACATCTAATGGGTACCAGACTTGAGCTAGTGTTCTCACATTCATGATCTCATTTAATCCTCACAGTAAAACCTGTGAAAGGTTGTTACCCTCATGCTAAGGACGAGAAGAGAGAGCTGCCATTGTGGTTGGCCTCTGCTGGGGATTTCTCAAATGGGGGGGGGTGCACACCAGGCCTCGATGTTCACCTCCTCCCTGAGTGGCAGAAGCTCAAGCATCTGCCTTTGCGAGTGCCTCTGTCTAGACAAAACCAGTGTCCTCCCCATCCCCTTTCCCCCTGAAGGGCCAATTTCAGTGTTAATGGAGCAGAATGACTTGGCTGTTCATTTTCTAGTGCATCATTCAGAGGGTTAATGAAGGACCAGCTGGTGTGCCACTCAGCCGTGTGGAAGCACCATTTCCCCCTGATTTAGGTGGGCAAACACTTTGCAGACCCCATGGCAGCTCCTGACTAAACGTTTCCCTTTTGGGCCTGGATGGTGCCTACCTCGATGTGTCCATGGGTGCTGTGTGCTGTCTTTGGGTGTAGAACCTATAGAGACCAGAAGCAGGAGCAGGTTCTGTCTCCCACTCCCTGGAAAGGAAGAATGGGACACAAATTTGATGTCTAAGACGCCGTTTCTGGCCTGGGCGCCCTGTCTTGGCTGATCACCACCGCCATAGCCAGGCCCTTGCAGCGGACGCCTGAGCACCTGCGGGCCCCTTCTGATGCCTCCTGATGCCACCCCCTTCCCATGTGGCCATAGCTTCCATCTGCCACTCCTTTGCCCAGAAACCTTCCGTGGGGCATTTTATTTCCACGTGAGATCCAAACTGCCTTCAAGCTCCCCAATGCTGGGGGATCCTCATACTATCCATTCAGGTTTCCCAGCATGCCGCAGCCAACCTCCGTGAACTGAACTCCCATCCACCCTCAAGCCTCAGCTGGGCTCCTGCCAACTCCAGGAAGCCCCCCATGCCTGATGATAGTGCTTGCCTCAGTGCGGGTCCCAGCTCAGAACCCTGCCTGTTCTGGGCCCCATCGTGGGGCGCTTTCTTACCTATTGTTTTGTAGTGTTTACCTATACAGTTTTCAGGCTGTTGTCATTTCTTCTCTGCCAGACTCTAAACTCCTTAGCGGCGTGAAGACGAATAACAAAGGCTGCCATTTATAGAGTGTCAGACACTGTCCTTAAGCACTTTACAAACAATGTTCCATTTCATCTTCAACCTCCTGTGGAGGTCCCAACTATTTTTATCCAGTTTTATAGATGAGGAAACTTTTTTTTTTTTTTTAAGATTCTAGAGACATTAAACAGCTTTCCTATAAAGGGCTGAGCTGAGTTCTAAACCCAGATCTGAAATAAATAAACAAACAAACAAACAAACCCAGATCTGTGTGGATGCCCCAGCCTGCGGTGTTCACCAGAAGGGCCCAAGTGTCAGGGCCCTCTGAATGAGAACTGTGTGTTTGAGAAACTCCTCTGCACGCCCCGGCCAGTCTGGGGACTGGCTCTTACCTGCTGCATGCTTCTCCCTTTCCCGCACACCCAGCTGTGCCCTTGCACATGTGGGAGCTTGGAAATGCTTTGTGATTGGTGGAGAGGGTAGGAAGAAAGAGAGTGTTCTGCGGGGGTCCAGGTCCATCGTCCAAGGGCCACCTAAGAGAATCATGGTGCAGGGGAGATGAAAGGAGGCACTAGGGCTGGGCCTGAGGAGGGCAGAAGGGCACTCAGAGAAGGATATTGGAGAGACCAAGCCGGTGACCCTCTCTCGGCCCCACCCGTAACTCAGGGCCTCAGTCAGCTCAGGGCATATTAATCAGTGGGGGCATCTTGTGAAAATAGAGATTCTGATCCAGCAAGTCTAGGGCAGGGCCTCCCATTTGGCATTTTTCAAAAAAATATTATTATTTGAGAGAGAACAAGCGAGCACAAGCAGGGGGAGGAGCCAAGGGAGAGGGAGAAGCAGACTCCTCAGTGAGCAGGGAGCCCCATGTGGGCCTCGATCCCAGGACCCTGAAATCATGACCTGAGCTGAAGGCAGACGCTTAACTGACTGAGCCACCCAGGCGCCCCCCATTTGGCATTTCTAGTAAGCCCTCAGGTGATGCTCTGGGTAGGAAGAACCTAGATTCCTCCAAGCCCTTCTGGAGGATGTGATTCAATCACTTGCCAGTCTAGCGTCTTCCCACCTCCGTCCTTTCTACAGGATAAAATCTAAACTCCTTAGCATGGCACGGGAGCCTTTTCAGAGACTGTCTCCAGCCCACCTACAGCCTCACCTCCTGGTGCTCCCAGGCAAACTGAACTCTTCACAGTTCCTCAGACACACCATGCCCAGTCATAGTTTGGTATTTTCTGCACAGGCTGTCCTTTGCCTAGAGGAGCACTCGTTGGCCTTTCTTAACTAGATGAGGATGAGGCTGAATGTCACTTCCTTGGGAAGTCATTGCCTGGGGAGTGGGCTCTAGATCTAAGCTTCTAGCCCTGGAGAGAAGTCCCTGAGAGGTTTCTAGAACCCTTCCCTGTCCCTGATCCCAGTGAAGGTCAGCTGTGGTCCCTGGCCTTGGAATCAGGTGACTTAATTGTCCTGCTTCGAACATTCATTGTTTGTTGCCACTTTGAGTAAAAATAGAGCTGAGAATGACCGAAGTGAAACCTGCCTTGGAGTCCAGGAGGGCAGGGATGGGGCCCCTCCCTGGGAAGGTGTGGGGGCTCTGGGGAGGGGGCCTCATGGCCTGGGCCAGGGCTGCCGGGGCACTGTGGTCATGCCCTGGACGCTGAGAGGCCAGCCTGGCCCTCCTGTCAGTATTCTTAGGGTTGCTGTCACTTTAAAAGTTTCTCTCTGGGCTGTGGAAATATTTCAGGACTTGGGGAGGGGTTTCCTTCGGTGTGGTGCTTCCGGAGTTTTCCCCTGGGCTTTTTGCCTCCAGGTTCCAGCTTCAGGCAGGGGCAGCTTCCGGAAGGGCTGGGGGTGCGGCACCCTGGCTGCCTGCAGCCCTCCTCAGGACCTCCTACCCCCTGGTCGCCCCCCTTCTTCTCCTGACCCCTAGAGGCTAAGCTGATGAGAAACTTCTGTGGATTTGACACAGAAATATTAAGACTGTTTTTATAGACTTGACACAAAAGAATAATGATATGATGCATGGGAAAACGCCAGTGATAATAGCTATCACTTACCTAGCACTTGCTATATGTCCTACATTATTCTAAGCACTTGATGTATATAAATTCTCTTCTTCTTGACAACAGTCCTATGAAGAAGACACTTATCTCCACTTTACAAATGAGAACACAGATGCACAAAATAGACAAGTAACTTGCTCAAAGACACATAGCTAGTAAGTGATGAGCTGGGATATGAACCCACGCGGTGGGACCCCTGTGTTCTTGCTCTTTAGCAGGACGCGAGTGCTACATCTTGCCTACCAATGGCCACAGTTAAAGATGTAAAGTTTCTTTAAGGTCAAGGACATGGAAACCTCCAGGGATGGTTTCACAGAGCAGGTGATAACACAGCCTGCTCCCAGAGGGAGGTGTGACTTCATGGTTTCCCTGGAGATCTCTGGATGGAGAGAGGGTTCGGGCAGGTGTGAGGGGCTCACACTAGGGTCTATACCCACCTGCCCACCACCCCCCTGAATGTTGTGGAGACACTGGCCACGTGCCAGCCTGTCACCAGGTACAAGATACACCATGCATCTTTGTGTATTTGATGAGAGGTTGTAGAAAGTGAGTGTCCCTAACTGGCCCGGGCTCCAGGCCTGTCTGAGGTCCATGCCTGTAAATCCTAATTCCAGGTCCTTTTCAGATTTATTAATTCACAAATAATTGTGTCACAATGTGATGTCTTCCTTCTCCTTGAAAATCTTCATGATTCTCCAGGATAGAATTTTTTCTCTTTATAAAAGGATTGCATGCAGTTATTGAAGATGAGAAAAATGCCTAAAAATAGAAGGGAGAAAATCCATGTTCCACTGTCCTACCCCCTGAGAAGAGCTTTCCATCTTTGCTCTTCTTTGTCGCCTCGGGTCTGGGCACCCAGCCCAACTGTGTGCTCCCGGCTGAGGTGAGGCTGGAGGCCAGGGCATGACAGAGACCCCTCACAGCCCCATGTCCCAGCACCAACCCTGGATGCTTATGCCAAGGAAAGAGGATCTGGAAACCAACAGGTGGCAGCTCCCCTTCTCCAGCGGGCTCTTTCAGACAGACGAGGATCAGGGGCCCACAGCTTCCCTCTCCAGGCCATCACGCATCCACCCGTCCTCACCCCAGCCCATCCTGGGAGCACAGTGTGGAGGTGCCTGCTGTTATCCCAGCTTGTCTGCCCCAGGCCCTATCCCAGCTTGTGACTAGAGACCAGTTTCCAGAACGCTTACGTAGGGAGCATTAGCAGCTCTGTTTGGCCGGAAGCCCAGATTCAAGTCTCCCCCACCTCTTTTTCCACCACGTGCCTCCCCCAGGCCCAGTTTCTCAGTGTTGTGGTCTTTCCTCATTTTCCATAGGTTAACTCCAGTTAATTCAAAGAGAAGTCTGAGACCAAGTGCTTTGTCTGCTCTCCGTGCTACTAGTTCTTTCCAGTTCTCTGCCATCTTCTTCCTTTTCTCTGAGTCTCCGCCCCCCAGGTCCCCAAGGGACTGTTCAGTAAGTGTTTGCTGGCGGGTTCCAAGAGACCCGCTCAGCCATCTGGAGACCAGAGTTCCCAACCAGTTACTTACTGCCGCATCTATCAGGGTCCAGCAGGAAACAGGTGGTGCATGCACTCAGGCTGGGGAGTTTGGGGAGATCTTAAATGGGACTATGACCAAAACATGAGCAGGGTGAGGGGAGGGTCTGGTTCCCACTCCTGGAGGCACAGAGGCCACGTGTGAGGCTTGGCAGGAGCTGCAACCTTCAGGGGAAGCACACAGCCTGGGTGGCCCACAGGGAGGGGCCGGGGAGAGAAATCCCCCCTTCATTCCCTTCCTTCCTCTGATTTCTCTGGGGCAGAAACCAGAGTGGAGAAGCAGGGAGAATGGACCTGGAGGGGCATACTCCAAGACACTAGCCTATGATTCACTAAAATCATTCTCTCTGAATCTTTCCCCACTTGCGGAGTGAGGGTTATAAAACCTGCCCCGTGTATGTTGTGAGGTCACTGGAAAAATCAGCTAAGGCAATGAATGGTGACGACATGTGTTCATCATACTGCTTTATACCAGAGTAAGGGGTGATTGTTGTCATTGATAAGCACCTACTGGGTACCCCCCGTGAAATGAGGCTTCCACATTCTCACTTCTGCTGGGGATCCTCCAATCTCCAAAGGATATGTGGGTAAAGGAGACAGCAGTTGCAAAATTGCAAAAGCCTGGATGTGAATCCCAGAGCCCTGTTTAAAATGTTTGTGTGGCATTGGGCAAGTTGTCAATGAGCCTGTCTGCAGTGAAAGTACCTCCTTGGGCCGGTTTGGGATTCAGAGGAGCATGGTTGCTGTCGTCACTACTAGCCAGCCTTGAGGGGGTGGGTAGGTTAGAAGACAGGCGACCTTGACCCAGTAGGAAAGATTTAACTTCCAGAGGGGTAGGGCTTTCTGAAAGGCCCAAGATGGGAGCTGAGGGTCTCAGCCTTTGTGGTGTCCATGGGCTGGGGGTCTGCAGGGTTTTCTAGCAGGCAGTGAGGGCTGGCTGCCACCTGCCCACTTCTCTTGGCCAGAGCACTTGTCAGCAGCACTCCCTAGAGGCTGAAAGGGTCAAGAACAACAACTCCATCAAGTGACAGTGTCTCCACTGGATAAGTGTCCCACCCTGGGAGACTTCATATAACTGAAGATTTGTTGAGTGAATGAATGAATGAACACATGAGTGCATGATTGTTAGTCTGCACTGACGGTTCTCCTTATAACCTGAGAGCCTTGGATGTGAATGTGGGTTCCGTGACGTAGTTACATCTTTAACCCTTGGTTTCCTTATCTGTGAATTTGCGGTATGATTCATACATATGGTGCTAACATATGATGAAATTCGGTTACATAATGCGTGGAGATGCTGGGCCCATAGGTGCACCTGTTGAGTGTCACTTTCTGCAATACACGAGACCACAGGCACTGTGGACACAGGCCCTCAGGGCTCTGTTCCTGGCTATGTTTGTGCTTTACTATAGAGCCGGCCTTCCTGTCTCCAGGCAAGACCTGCTGTGGGTCCCTCTCCTCTCACTCCTAAGGGACCTATTCTCTCCAGACAGCAGCCCCCTCCCTGGGGGTGCCATCACTCACAGGGGCCTGCACTTCAGGGGTAGCATCCCTCCTCCTTCCACTGAATCCAGGCCCTACAGTAGTCCCCAGGCTCCAAGGTGTGGGTCCCCAGTCTCTCTCCTTAGCCTCACTGACCCAGGCCCAAGGCCATGGAAGCAACTCCTAATATTGACAGTAACCATCGCTGACTTATACTGAGTCCTTACTGTGCACAGGCACTGAGCAGTTCATTCTCTTGGAGTCACCAGAGTCCCCGAGGCTAGCATAGCATTTCAGAGCAACTGATTCCCCTGGTAGTCCTATGTACTTTATGCATTTCAAAGCATTCTTCAGAAAAGGGTCCATGCACTTCGCCAGACGGCCATGGGTCTGTGGCATAAAAGAGTGAAGGGTCCCTGCTCATTTCCTGCAAGTTCCAGGTTCCCTGGATTCTGAACAGAATTCAGCCTTCTCTGGGTAACCCTGGGCCATGGCTATGACAATGACCTTCACTGAACTGGGAGGCAGGAGACCTGGGCTCTTCTTCAAGCCTGGCTGCTCCCTGGCCATGTGACCTCAGGCAGGTTCTCAGTGTCCTCAAGCATAAAATGTAATGGTTGGACTATCCCTGCATGATTTTTATTTCCATTTTCTATGTGAAATATATAGCATATATACAAAAGAGTATATAAAATGTCTAGGTTTGGCTTAATAAGGCCTTACAAGACAAGTATCCATTTGTCCTCCATGAAGCTTAAAAAGACCTTTGCCAGGCCTGAGAAACGGGCCTCACTGTGTTCGTTTGCTAATATAAAGCCCCACAGACTGGGGTGTTTAAACAATAGAGCTGTGTTGGCTCACACTCCTGGAGACCAGAAGTCCAACATCAAGGTGCCAGCAGCATTGACTCCTTCTGAGGGAGAGTCTGTTCTGTGTCTCCCAGCGTCTGCTGGCTGGCTGGCAATCCTTGATGTTTCGTGGCTTGTAGATGCATCACCCCGATTGACCTCTGCCTTCCCTCTTCACGTGGCATTCTCCCTGTGTCTCTGCATCCAGGTTTCCCCTTTGTATAAAGAAAATAGTCGTGTTGGATTGAGACCCACCCTAATGATCTCATTTTAACTCAATTAGCTCTGTAAAGACCATATTTCCAAATGAGTCACATTCTGAGGTCCTGGGGATTAAGACTCCAACATCTCTTTTTGGGGGGACACAATTCATCCCATCACACTCATTTTCACTGCCCCCCCACCCCCAATGCAGACAGAGGTAACACCGTCCTCAATTTTTTGTTAATCATTCCCTCCTTTTCTTCAGAGTTTTACTGCATAGGTATATATTCCTAAATAATATAACTGTGCAGGTTGGCCAGCAATTTATATAAATAGAATCACAGTATAAGTATTTTTTGTGGCTTGCCTTTTTCTGCTTAAAATTATGTTTTTGAGATTCATCTTTGTTCTTGTCTATAGCTTTAGATTATTCATTGTTAAAGTTGCATAGAATTCCATTCTATGAATAAACTACAACTTACTTAGTAGTAATAATGATACTCCTATATTTTTGGATAAAATCCATAGTAGGGGGGCGCCTAGGTGGCTCAGTCGTTGGGCGTCTGCCTTTGGCTCAGGTCATGGCCCCGGGGTCCTGGGATCGAGCCCCGCGTCGGGCTCCATGCTCCACGGGAAGCCTGCTTCTCCCTCTCCCACTCCCCCTGCTTGTGTTCCTTCTCTCGCTGTCTCTCTCTCTGTCAAGAAATAAATAAAATCTTAAAAAAAAATCCACAGTAGGAAAATCATTTTACACTGCAACACAGCACACACACACATACAAACTATATATATACTATATAGATATATAGATATATCTGAAACAAGCTTCACAAAACAATACTTACTCTTAGTCTGTGAGATGCTCCTTTTCAATCCATTCCAAAAGGTGACCTGCCAAACTGATTGCATAATGCACTAACGGGTCAATTAGCAATGGCTGAATGTGCCCCCTCGTACGTCCAGCTTGATGGCCCTGGGGTTCTGTGCCCAGCAGGTGGGCACAGGGCATGGCTCCGCTTCTCTCACCAGGGCTGTCTGCGCATGCACCCACTGGCATGAGACCCTGGGCCTGCTGGTTCCCACTCTGCCATCTGTTATGACTGTTGGCATCTCCCCCCTCCTATTGGACATCATCTACCTGTGGCCTCGCCCTTGTAGCACATCTCCTGGGCTGTGGCCTGAGAGGCCAGATCCCTGGGCATGTTAGAAGTGTGTGCATTACTGATTTAGTCAGGTAGCAAGAGAGAGGGTAGTGTCTGGGACCAGACTGCCTCGGTTCCAAGCTTGGCCACTCAGCAGCTATGTGAGCTTGGGGAAGACCTGTGGCCTCTCTGTGCCTCAGTTTCCTCATCTGCAAAATGGGGGATATTAGTAGTACCTACCTCATGGGGTGATGCGAAGATAAAGTGAGTTAATTGTTTGCATAAGTATGGGCTCTTATTATTGTTCCTGAGCCCAATTGTGTGTCAGGGCCTGCTATCTAATTCTTTGCTAATATCTCTGGACACAATGGCTATGTTGGGGAGAGATCAAAACACGCAGTTAAAAGAAGCTGGAGGCTGGAACGCCTGGGTGGCTTAGCCAGTTAAGCGTCTGCCTTGGGCTCAGGTCATGATCCCAGGGTCCTGGGATCGAGTCCCGCATCGGGCTCCCTGCTCAGCGCGAGCCTGTTTCTCCCTCTCCCTCTGCCCCTCCCCCTGCTTGTGTGCACGCTCTCTCTCTGACAAATACATAAATAAAATCTTTAAAAAATAAAAAATAAAAGAAGTTGGAGGTGGATGGAAGAGCTGGTTCTGGACCCAGGCTGCCTGTATTCAGATCCCAGCTCCACCACTAACTAGCCATGTAGCCATGAGAAAGTTATTTAACCTTCCTGACGTGAGGAAACTGAGGCACAGAGAGGTTAGGTAACTGGCACAAGAGCACACAGCTAATAAGTGGTGGGGCTGAGATTCCAACCTCAGGGCAATCTTCTCTCCAGTCTTCTCTCCTGAACAAGTACGTGATATTGAGTATTATCAGAAGTGATTCATTCTACTGGGAGTCAGAGAGAGCTGTTTGAGGGACATGATGGTGAACTGGGTTTGAATCTCTTCTTTAGGCAAGCAAATGGGGAAGGAAGGAGACTTGGCAGAGGCACAGAGGCAAGAATCAATGCCGAGTTTGGGAAATTCGGGGGGAGTCAGAGGTACTAGAGCATTAGGTATAAATGCAAGGTGAGGGGTGGGACCAGTGCTGTGGCTCAAGAAGCCAGCAGGCTGGGCCACAGAGGCCTGGAAGGCTATGCTACTTTATGCTAAGGAGCAGGACTCCTGATAATACTCAACATCATGCCAGGAGCTCTCAGAGTGTCTACCTCATTGTGAGAATTTAAGGGAGTTACTACATGCACCACACACATAGTCAGTATGTACTACCTGTCCACTGGATGTAAGCCTCACGAAGGCAGAGGCTGACTCTGCTTTGCCTCCCTCTTGCGTACCCATCGCTGGACACAGTGCCTGGGGCATAGTAGGTCCACGTTGGATATCCGCCAGTAAAATGGAGGAAAGCCGCCTTTACTCTCCTTGGAGAAATGTCTATTTGGATCCTTTGCCTATTTTTTAGTTGGGTTATGTGTCTTCTTATTGTTGAGTTGTAAGATTTCTTTATATATTCTAGCCACAAGTCCCTTATCAGATATATGATTTGCAAATATTTTCTCCCATTATAATGGGTTGCTGTTTCACTGTCTTGATAGTATCCTTTGAAGCACAAAAGCTTTTGATTTTGATGATGTTCGCCATTTATCTACATTTTCTCTTCTTGCTTTTGGTGTCCTTCGCCAAATCCAAGGTCATGAGCTTTACCCCTATGTTTTCTTCTAAGAAGTTTATAGTTTTAGCTCTTACATGTAGGTCTTCAATCCATTTTGAGTTAATTTTCGTATATGCAATAAAGTATGAAATAAGGGTCTAAGTTCATTCTTTTGTAGGCAGATATCCACTTGTCTCAGCACCGTTTGTTGAAAAACTATCAAATGGTCTTGGCACTCTTGTGGAAAATCAGTTGACCATACATAGATGTGTTTATGTCTGGCATCTCAAATCTACTCCGTTGATCTCTATATGCGGCAAGCCATACATCTCTATATGTAGCTCTGAGTGTTTACCATCTCTGTCCGCCTGCTCTCAGCCGTCCTGGAGGCTCCGGCAGGACGCGTTACCAGGACATCCCGTAGCTGAACACCCTCTCCCAAGTGGCCCCTGGACTTAAGCACTTCCCGCATCTGTCAGGGCGACCCCTGGGAGGGCCCAATGTGACCGGCCCCTGAAAGCGCATGTGGGAGGGTGCTGTGGAAGCATGCTTTCCCTCTCTCTCCCTGCATGCCTGCACACCTCCCAGCTCGGGGTGAGAGGTCCCAGAGCAGGGCCTGTTTGTGCCAAAGCCCAGCTTCTGATTGGGCGGATGCCCTTGATGTGGGCCAGGTAGGAGGGACCGTAGGGCGGGAAGGGGCTCTTGGGATGGAGACAGGAGTGGGGCCTGCAGGAGGGAAGCATTCCTGGCACTAGAGGCATCTTCACCAGGACAACAGCCTTGGGAGGAGAACCCTGCATCCATGGGTAGGCACTGGGAGGCTAGAAAGGGCTGGTAGTGTTGCCAAGCTCTGGTCCTAACATGGCTTCCTTCCCTGTTTCTTGAGAGTGTGTGTGTGTGTGTGTGTGTGTGTGTGTAGCGGTGAATGTGTGACTTGATCCCCCTCCTTTCCAAGTTCTTATTCCATGAGATTGGGGGACTAGGATGCTTTAAGAGGTTGGGGGGCTCTTGTCCAGAATGTCTTCTGTGTAGGCCATTGCCTCACACTGACTCCAGCCAGTAAAAAAGACTTTTGTGGAGTGGGATCGGGAGCTGGGAGGCTGGGGATCGGTGGTATCATGGGGACATTTTAGCTGCGGGGGAGTTCCAGACTCCGGGGTACTTTCGTGCAGCACAGGCAGGGAACACAACAGAGCAGAGAACTGTAAAGCGTCACCTGTTGAATTCTGCGTTGCTGGGCTGCCTGTGGGCTGAGGGAAGCGGGGGTGCTTTCGCTGGTGGGGTGCTGGCTCAGAAGGCAAGGAAGGGGCCGCGTGGTGGTGGAGAGGCCCATGGGGCAGTCTGTCTGCTCCTCCTCCAGATCTCCTAAGGCCTTAGAGACGAATCTTCTAGAAGCGGCAGCCACTGCGGTGACACCGTATTTGTTAGGCGCACCAGAGGGGAACCTACAGCTTGCTTCAGGGCCCACCTTATCTCCAGTCCTGGAACAGAACTGGGGGAAGAGCAGAGTTTTCCGTGGAGTGTGTGCCCACCTCCTCCTTCTTCGTTTGTTCCCCGCACTCGCCCGCCCCCAAGTGGGAACAGAGCCGTGTGTGAGCCCGGTTGGGGCTGCTCACTGCCTGAGAATTGCATCAGCCCCTCCTGGCAGGCTGGAGCGGGAGCCTGTTGCTATGGTGACCACGAGGCTTCAAACCAGTGAGAAGGATGAGTTAGTCGCAGGGTGTGGTCTTCTTGCCTCGCGATGCCATCATGTGACAGGCACATGGACCTGTGGGTCCGTATTTTCTCTTCCACGGGGAGATGTGTCATCTGCTTAGGTGGGCAGGATGGGGACAGCTGCTCCAAAAGCCGTGTGGGCATTGACCAGGTCTGGTGTGTGTGACTGGAAGACGCAAGTGGCTCCCTTAGCCCTCCTGCCTCGTTCTGGAAACCGTGGGTGATTTGACCAAGTAAACCAGCTTCTGGGGGAAGGAAGGGATCCAGGATGTAACCTGTCACCCAGGACAGAGGGCAGCTCTGCATCCCAGCCAATAAAACCGGCCCAGGCTGTGTCGTGATTTTTTTTTCTAAACCACCTGACAGAGCTCATCTTGCTAACGATTAATAGACAGCCTAGCCAAACAAGCACAGTACCTTGGTTCAGATCTCTTCTCTCATGTTTTGCCTATAATGGGAAAGGAGGGGGAAAGTCCACATTCCAGCCGCATCAAGCACTTGCTGTGTGCCAGGTACTGCACTAAATATTGCCTCGTCATTTTGTATCTCCTTACCTCTACGCTGGGAGTAGGTAATGCTGTCCCCATTTTGCAGAGGAGCAGGCTCAGGGACCCAGAGAGTTTCAGGTGACTTGCCCAAAGAGTTAAACCTAAATCTCCGGACTTCATGTCCAGTGTTCTTTTGGATTCCAGATCCTGCTAGAATCAGGAATTCTTAGGATGTCTAGTAATGAAACACGCGGTCTGTCTTCTGGTGGGAAAACCATGGCAGTCTCTCCGCAGAGAAAACTACATGTTCTGTGTGGGGCACGGTGGACCGGAGCTGTTTCTGACATCAGAACGGGAAGACTGAGAGATGTGGGTGTTGCCTGCGGACAGAGGAAAACCCAGGAAGCAGCGAGGTAGTATCAGCGCAGGGCACTGACAAAGCCCAGACTTGGCTCATTGACAGAGCTTGGGATTTCTGCCTGGGACCCTGTAGGGGTGAAGACTAATTGTCAGATGAATTCTCAGCAGAGAGGGGTCTGGTGACCTGGTCCAGGGTAAGATGGAGAACCAGGAGAACCACAGCCTGGCAATCCGATCTGACGTGTCGAGTTTATGAGTAATAGTAGTTAGTACTTAGGTGGTGCTGACACTTTTCTAAGTGCACTTTAGATGTAGTTACTCATTTCATCCTCACAGAAGCCCTGGGAGTTTAGCTGCTATTATTCTATTTTGAACATGAAACAGAAGCACAGAGATGTTAAGTGACTTGCCCGAGGTCACACAGCTGGTAAGAGGTAGAGCTGGGATTCAAGCCCGGGTAGTCTAGCTCCCGAGCATAAGCTCTTGACTATGGTGTCTGCTCTTACCTTCTGGATAGATGATAGGAAGTTAGCTTGTGTGGCCCACCCTGGGGAGTGTGTGTGTACATGTATGTGGGTACACACACACACATACACCCTAATATACCGGCAATGGGAGGGAAGGCTCAGGACTACACTTCTGAGCTTCTGTGTGTTATGGCTGTGGCCTGTGCATTTGTGGGAGCTGAGGGAGACCTGTATTTGTGTGCACGAGGGCCCCTTCCTTCTTCCCTTCCTGCCTTTGTGGTTCCCAGGAGGCTGTGTGCTCTGCTGCCTCTAATGTAGTGATCTGGAACATATTGCTGCAGACTGCGCATCTGGATTGCTTACCTAATCCTGTTGAAGGGCCCTGGCTCCCAGGAAGGAGCTTGGATCTAGGGCTGAGAGTGGACCGTGGCCCCAGGGGGAGCAGGCAGCGACCTCTTAGTGTCTTTCCAAGGGCCAGGATTTGGGGGATAAATAATAATAATAATATCATCAACAATAACAACCCCTAACATTACTACAT
Organism: Neomonachus schauinslandi; assembly: GCF_002201575.2. NCBI lineage: Eukaryota > Metazoa > Chordata > Mammalia > Carnivora > Phocidae > Neomonachus > Neomonachus schauinslandi. The sequence goes on along the minus strand of NC_058417.1, from coordinate 15,881,520 downwards.
GCCAGGCACTGTTCTTAGTCCTTTACTTGAGCTAACTAACTCATTTAACGGTCACAGAGCTCTGTGAAATAGTGGTATTATTATTTTATTGTCATTTTATAAAGGAGGAAACTCAAGAACAGAGAGGTTAAGCAAGTTGCCCAAGGTCACACAGCTACAACTGGGATTTGAATTTAGATAGCCTAGCTCCAGGGCCAGTACTATCAAAGCACTGTTCACTATTCTGCCCTTTCATGGCTCCCAGAGGAAGCCTCCAGACCCTATAACCCTTCTCTTGCCCCCAATTCAGAATCTTGCTCTCATTTTCCTGGGGGACTGGGATATGCCCACTTGCCTGCCTGGAGGTCCTGTGTATGAGATGCAGCCTCTGCCAGCCAAGCCCTGGGTTTTGTGGGTATTGTGCCCTTCTCTCCTCTCATGCTCACATGCCCAGGTGTGGAAGGGACATTTCCAGGAGCTCTCCTAGGAGCAGAGGTAATTGACCTTGGCCATTGCTGCTCCAGCCCCATCCCACCAGTCTGCCTGCACTCAGACGATCCAGTGTAAACACCTGGGGCCAGGCAGGTCCTGCCGGCCCTGTGGACCCTGGCACCTGTCTCTTTTGGCCTGTCCTCTCTGGCCTGTGGTCTATAGCCACACTTGTCATGAGAGCCAAGTTGAAACATCTTTTTCCTTTCCCTCCCCCATCCCGTGTCAGCCCCTGGGCCATGTCCGATCCTGAGCTTGATTCTTGGAGGAGACTTCCTTCCTGCGGGGGGTAAGGCTGGCATCTCTCGCGGCCAGGGGGTAGGATGGAGCCGTGTGGATCTGAGTGAAGGACTTGGGAGGTGGCAGAGGGGTGGGGGCAGAGCCAGGGGCAGTGGTGACCTGGGGGGGGGTTGCATTTCCAGCTGTGACCCCTGGGTCATTCTGTGTGTTCTCCAGGACGTCGCTAAGGCAGGTTGAACGCTGTAATGGGTGCCCAGGTGCTGTCTGATGGGAGAGGGAGGATTGAGATCGGAGCCGACAGATGTCTGGCAGCCCCTGCCTAGGGCAGAGCCAGGCTTGTCGGGTGCCAGGAAGTTGGCAGCAAAACAGAGATGAACTGTGGACGTGGAACCTGCCTGTGTAACTCAGAAACAGACTCCAAAGCCCTCTTCGGAAATTAAGCGGACTGCAGGCCTGGTTTAGTCCCCTTGCCCCCTGCTAATCCCCACAAAAGAGTTTCTGTCTCTGGTTCTACTCCTTCTGCTCCGTCCTGTCTGCTTTTTTTGTTTAAATTACGTTTTATTCTATTTTTAAATTGTGATAAAATACATAAAACAAAATTTACCATCGTAATCATTTTTAGGTATGCAGCTCGGTGGCATGAAGTACACTCACGCTGTTGTGCAATCGTCCCCGCCATCCATCACCAGCACTCTTGTCATCTTGCAAAACTGAAACTCTGCACCCCGACTGAGGCCCTGGCAACCATCATTCCACTTCCTGTCTCTGTGAATTTGACTACTCTAAGTACCTCGTATAAGTGGAATCATACAGTATTTGTCTTTTTGTGACTGGCTCCTTTCACTCAGCATGATGTCCTCAAGATTCATTCACACTGTAGCGTGTGTCAGAATTTCTTTTCCTTTTTAAGGCTGGCTAGTATTCCATCGTGTGTATATTACCACATTTACCTTTCATTTATCCATTTATCCATCTTTAGAGACTTGGGTTTCTTCCACCTTTTGGCTGTTGTGAATAATGCTACAGTGACTATGGGTGTTGCCCTGTCTTCTTTGGGGCTTACTTCACACATCAGCAATAGGCCGTCCTTGGGGCTTGGTCAGGATGGGCTCGCTGACCTTTTCCTGGGAGAATGGGTGGGTCACCAAGTTGGTGGGAAGGCTTGGCCCTCTGGTGCCGGCTTCTACCAAACACTAAGCTCTTGATGCTCCTGGCACCAACCCACTTGCCTGAGGACATTCCAGATTTCCTTCTCCTCTGCCCTCAGAAGAGGTGCTGGGTTCCTGGTTCTCTTCTGAATTGGAGGAGGGTGGCTATGGTTCACCATGAGCCTGGCATAGGGTGGTGTTAGGAGAAAGGAACTGTTGGGTACTGGGACGTGCATGTGGAGCTTCTTTGAGACTGGGGCTGGCTAGCCAACCTTACATGGAGTAGTTGGAGATGTTTTAGGGTCGCTGGTTATGCCACAGAACCAACTCGGTCCCAAAATCCCCGTGACTTAACACAAGCACGGTTTACTGCTTGCTCACACCAGTGCATCACTAGTAGGCAAGGGCCTCTGCTCCACATGGTCACTCAGGGATCCAGCCAAATGGAGGCTGCCCCTTCTAAACCCACGGCCTCCAAGTCACTGCAGCAGGAGAAGGAGAACGGAGGATTTTGCATGAGGGGTGACCAGAGCAGAGAGAGTCGGAAGGCATCAGGGCCTTGATGTGGATGTGTGTCTGTATCTGTGTGTGCATATGTGTGTGTGTGTGCATGTGCGTATAGGTGTGTGCATGTGGGCAAAGAGCAGAAACAAGCTGGCTGGGCGAACCGCAGTGCCCTTCCCCAGCTCAGCCCTCACCTGGCTTTGTACCGCTCCAGAGGAAAGGTGATTTGGTGGTTCAGGAAGAGGCCATTGACTTGGGGAGGTCCTCTCATCTCCTCTCAGTGGATGACAAAAGGAAGTTGGAACAGGCAAAACCACTAACACTCTGGAGCTGAGGGGGCAGAGAAGGGCATGAATTTTGAGGCACCCTCATATGGCCCTGTCCAATAATAGAATGATTTTTAAGGTCCAGGGAAGCTCTGTGGAGAGCCAGCAGCTTGAGCTGAATGCTGGCGAGTCTGGCCTCCTGGCAGCTGTGGGACAGAGATGTGCGGTGTTTCTGTGGATGTATGTGGGAGGGTGTGCAAGCATGTGCAAGCTGGGAATGTCTCGGCTGACTTCTGTAGAGAAGGGTGGGAGCCTGGGGCCACGTGGCCCTTGGGATTGAAGGGAACCCCTGCGGTGGAGAGCAGGGCTCTTAGATTCTGATCCTGGGCGCCACCAAAGTACAAGGCTGCTCTAGGGGTCTCACTGACCCCTCTGGACCTTACATTACTTATCTGTTTCCTGAACTGTCCCTTCCTACTTCTCAGCACTAGATTGAGAGTCATTTAATTTTTCATAAATACTCTAGGGACTCATGAAACCGTATATGGGAGAGGGGTCTCTGAGGAGGCCATCCCAGGCGGTGATAAGTGGGATTGGATTCGAAAGTCATTGTCATAATGGTCCTTTGATTCTCCCTCTTCACTGCCTCCTACCCATTCCCCCTTCTGCCACTTTGGGGCCAAGTAGCGTTTGCCACCAGCATGCGGGCAGAGGGGAAGAAGAGCAGAGCCTTAAATCAAATCAGTCCAGGATCATTACTAGTCATCAATCATGATAGTTCAGAGGGGAAGCTGGAGACAAGTTAAAGCTGTTAACTCTAACAAGGGTTAGAACTCCTGTAGGATTTGTCAGAGGGACCTCCCGGCCCCAGACACTAAATAATTGAATTGGTTGTTATGGGAGGAGATTCGCAGGAGTTTCAGCGAATGGGATCAGCCCGTTGATGGTTGGTTACCCCTCATCTGCTAGGTGAGTGCTCTCCAGACTCCTGCCACCTAGTGGGGGAAGCCGGAATAAACCAAAGGCCAAAGGAATGGGAATTTGACTTTCTTTGTAGAGGAATATTTTTTGTCTGATTGATTGAATGCTATACTATTTGTGAAATACTTTTCTTGTTTCTGATAATGCTCTTCAGAGCAGCCCCATGGAATGGGCAGGACAGCTGTGTCATCCCATTTCACAGTGAGAAAGCGGAGGCTCCCAAAGAATGAGCAATTTGCTGCAAGTCCAGAAGAGCTGGGACCAGAATCCAGATTTGCCTGACTTCTGGCCCCAGGCTTGACTCAGTGTAAGCCTCTGACTGGTAGTAGTGGGGGGGGGGGCCGCCCAGTCCTGCTCAGGGTCTGTTCATTTCACTGCATCTGGCACATAACGCAGGAGATGTTTGTTGAATGACTATTGCTCATTTACACAGAAAGATTTCCTCCATGATGGCAAGGTCATCTAACCATTCTGCATCAGTATTCCTATATGTTTGGTGGGCATATAACTGCTTTTTCTATAGAGCAATTAGAAATTCTAGGTCCCTGTGCCTGGGTGGGAGACTTGGTCCAAAGAGCAGACTTTAATTTGAGGGTCAGTTGATTATTAGCCAGGTAGCCCTGGACAAGACCCAGAACCTCTTTGAGCCTCAGTTTCCCCCTATGTAAAATGGGGGAGTAATATCCACCCTGACAACACCCGCGTATTGTGAGATCTCGGCTGCGGGGTTGCTCTGTAGGCTATAAAACACGGTGCAGATAATAGCGTTTCTCTTCGATCTCTCTGAGCCTGGATACTGCTGAAGCCACCCTCACTTCTCTGCCCAGGGCTGTCGGCAGGCCCCTGCCCCCCGCCCCGCTTCTTCTGCCCCAGCCACTGAACCCCACGGCCTAGGATTCCTTTGTCTCAGGCTTTGGGGCCCTGGCTTCTCCAGGTGGCCCCCGTCTCTGCCTCCCTCCCCAAGGGAGCCTGGAGGTAGAGGATCTGATCGAATCTCCATGGCAACCCGAGAGGCCGAGCCGCACCCCCATGGGGGACAGGGAGTCTGTTCCCAGCAGTGAGGCCGAGCCAGAACCGAGTACTCCAACTCCAGCTCTCCTGGGCACCTCCAGGAACCAGCTGCCCCATCGCCTCTGCCCTTTCCTGGGTTAGTGCCCCTGCTCCAGGCCTACGTGAAGGCCTCTGGGTGAGGATGTGGCTAGTCCAGGTGACTAGTTGCAGGCCCTGTGTGAATGGGACAGGGGCTACCCAGCCCGCCCCCAGTGTACAAGCTGAGTAAAGCCCTTTATGTCCACCTCCTTCGCCTCTTCCCAGTCCATTCCCTCTCCCAGTCCTTCATGACTTAATTCAAACCCCGCCTCTTGCGAGTAACCTTTCCACGCGGCCAATGGCTTCCCAGGGCTGTTTCAGAGTTCGGTTTCATTCGACGCGGGGTCCTTGTCTTAATCGGGTGGTTCTCAGCCTTAGAATACATTAGAATCATCGGGGGAGCTTATAACAGCCCTGATGCCCAGCAGCCCCCCCCCCATTCATATGGATCTCTGGAGTGCCAAATATGAGTAGTTTCCAAACTTTTCAGGGGATTCCAGTGCACAGTGAAGTTTGGAACTGGTGTCTTAAATTTGAAGATTTGCACTGTTTTGATGGCCTGGATGCCTTGCTCGAAGCCGAGCCTCCTGAACATAGGCTGATGGAGGAACAGTTGGGCCAGCCGATGGGAGCCTAGCCCAGGGGTCTGTTTCCAAAGCCCTGGTTCTGTTTTTTGTTTTTCAAGGACTAGGAGATCCCTGAGGGCACTCACTGCGCAGGAAAAGGACCAATGTAGTAATGATAGTTACTGATTATATCAAGGGACACTCAGACCCTCCTCCAAATGGATCTCTTCCCTCCCCAGAGTTTGACACTCATTGTTTCTTCCACTTGTGGGCCCTGACAGCAACCTGCCCGCATGATCTTTTCTCGCCGTTACGGTCGTACATGTTATAATGGTTAAAGCACCAGTCCTGGGGTCAGACTAGCTGTGTTCAGCCCCGTCTTCCACGGGCCAGCCGTTAAACCTTGGGCAAGTGACTTCACTCCCTGTGCCCTCCCTTCCTCAATTGTAAATGAGAATCATAATGGTACTGCTTGCTTGGTTTTAAATTTTACATGTGGCCACTTGCGTAACCACCCCCCAGATCAAGATGGAGAACGTTTCCAGGCACCCCAGAAAGTTCCCTCCTGCCCTTTGCCAGTCAACACCCATTGCCTCCCACAGCCTGCCCCCGGGGAGCCACGAACGAGAATTCTTATCACCGATGATAGAGGAACACTTCATATGAATGGAATCCTGTGTGTGCACTCCTTCGTGTCTGGTTTCTTTTGTTCGGCATGTTTGTAAGATTTCTCCATCGCTGGGTGGCTTGGAAGATCAGGCTATGCGCGGCCCAGGGCCCAGCACAGTCACAAATGACAGTGAGCCTGCGTAGGACCCCAATGGGGATCCCAGAGGGCAGGAATGCAGTCTGTGCCCCTGGGCTCTGTGTCCACCGGATGCAGCGTGTGACTCACAGAGACTTCTGATGTTCTCTGAAGACCTTTGATGCTGCTTTGGTGGGAATGGTGGTCAGGACTGGGCTGCCCTCAGCTGTTGTCCCCAGGTTGCCCTTCCCCATTCATCCTCTGTGAGCTCGAGAGCAGGTAATAAGCCTATCACCTAATATGAGCCTTCCTAGCACCCCTGCTGGGGGGGCAAGGCTGTTCCACACCTGGAACTTAACTTGATCCTGCACCCACAGGTTCTTAGAGTGGCCAAGAAGAGGTTGGAAAGATCCCCGAAACTGCCCCCAGCCTGTGTTTTGGAGGTTAGGTGTACCAGGATATATGTTTGGTTGTGTACCTCCAACACGTGTGCTGGACAGCCTCAGGGGAAGGTTGTAAACAGCTTGACGCCTGTGTGCCTCCAGCCGTTGGGGCACCCCTTCCTCCCCGCCTTGCACCTACCAGAGCTTAGGATGGTGGAAATGAGGGCTGGTCATTTGGGTTTGAACCTACCCCCAACAGACCCAGCTCTCCACCTTGCCCCAAAAGAGCAAGTCTGAGGTCTCTGTGGTCTGTCACTGGTTGGCTGCTGTCCTGTCATCTGACCAGGCTCCATTACAGGCTTGGAGTAGGTAACCCTATGTTCCCATGTGGTCCCAATCTGGATGACTCCTAGGAGATCTGGGGGTCCCAGGATTCTGCCTGCATCGTAACGCAAGAGAGGAATATAGGCATCGGGCAGAATTATCTAAAGTTAGCGATATTTGGCAATGATGTGGCTGGCAAGACCCCACATTAGGGAATGGTCCAGATCAGCCGTCTCCACTGGGTCCTGCCTAACTCTTAGCCTGGTTCACGAGGCCCTCCATGTGCTGGTCTGTGCCCACTTCTCCAGTGTTATCTGCCACCTCACCCCCCTGCTCACTTGGTGTTCTAGCCATGCTGGGCTATTTATAGTCCCCTTGAGGGGCCCTGCTGTTTTACATTTTGTGCCTTTGCCAAGCCTCTTCTCGTTGCCTAGAACTCTGCTCTCATCCCCATCCGCCTGGCAAGCACCCACACATCCTTCAAGATTCAATTAATAATATTAATAATAGCCACTAAGATTTATAGGGTACTTACTATGTGCTAAGTGCTTTGTGTGCGTTATTCCAGTTCATCCTCAAAGCAGCCCTGGGCACATGGCCCCTTCGTCATCCTCTTTCACATTCACTGGGTTAACCAATATCCATTCAAAGGTATCTGCCCTGTGCCAGGCACTCTTCTGAGCACAGAGAAAGATTAGGAAGTGATGGAGCCTGAGTTGGAACCTAAGCTGGGGGACCCCAGGGTCTTGCTCTTAGGCACAGTAATAAACCACCTCCCTTTGAGTACCAGCTCAGCTCTTCTAGCCATCCCCTCACCCACACTGTTGCCTCCTCCCTCCTCTCTGCCTCACCTGTGAAGTCCTTCCGTCATGGCACCAAGGATGTCGTCTTGCTCATTGGACAGCCTTCCTCTGCTGGGCTGTAGGGGTATCACTTAGGAATGTGTCTATTTTAAGTGGCAGAAAACCCAACATTTAGGGGCTTATATTTTTCCTTTCAATAAAAAATGAGGTGAGCTCTTTCTGGTGTGGCTCAGTAGCTCAACAGCATCAAGGGAACGTCTGTGTTCTTTCTTGATCATTTCCTCAGGTGGCAATATGGCCACTGTAGCTCCGGTCATCACACTTGAGTTCAAGGCAAGAAGTCCCTTTTTAATCACCAAAGCAAAGGCCTTCCCGGAGGCCCCATCATACTTTACTTGGGTCTCATGGACCAGAACGATGTCAAATGGCCACTCCTAGTTGTGAGAGAGTCAGAAAAAGCAAGCATCCTGCCTGGGACTGGGTCCTTTGCCACCTCATTTAAAACCAGGGTAAGGTAAGCAGGGATGAAGGGAAGATGGATATTGGGTAGGAGACCAGCAGTATGTGCCAGTGTCCTAGAGAGCAGAGATCATGTATTAATTTCTCTCAAATTCTTAGAACCTGAATGCTTTATGATTGTTTTGTGCTGTTGCCTTGCATTTATTCTATGCACATACAGACACTTTTATTTTTTCAAACATAGTATCATACTGTACACACTACTATTTCCTTTTCAGTTAATAAAATCATCTACACCATCCGTATAATTTTAATGGCTACGTAGTAGTCCATCTTGGAGAAATACTATACTTAATGAGTTCCCTATAATCATTCAGTTTGTTTTTAATATTTCACAATCATAGACAGCCCCGTGATTAATAACCTTGCAACCTTATTTTTAGATACACTTCTCTTTTTTAAAATATTTTATTTATTTGAGAGAGAGAGAGCACAGAGGGAGAAGCAGACTTCCCGCTGAGCAGGGAGCCCAATGCAGGGCTCGATCCCAGGACCCTGAGATCATGACCTGAGCTAAAGGCAGGCACTTAACCGACTGAGCCACCCAGGCGCCCCTGGATACACTTCTAATTAATTTCTTAGGACATAGTCTTGGGTTATGCTGGGTTAAAAGCTGTGCCAACTATCAAAGCTTTTGAAACAAGTTACCAAACTGACTTCAAACAAGTTGTACCATACCCTCCAAGAGTTTCTTTTTTTTCTTTTTTAAAGGTTTTATTTTAAGTAATCTCTACACCCGACATGGGGCTCAAACTCACGACCCTGAGATCAAGAGTCGCACCGTCTACTGACTGAGCCAGCCAGGTGTCCTCATACCCTCCAGGAGTTTCTGAGGCTGCCTCTTTCCTGACAACTTTGAGTATTTTTTAACCTTGCTGATTTGATAGAAAAATTGCAAATATATATACATATATATGTGTGTGTGTGTGTGTGTGCACTTGCATTTTCTTTGATTACATTTTAAATGTATATATGTGGAGAATGTGTAGTTCCCCACTTAATTTTCTCTTCATTTTTCTAACATTTAGAAAGTCAAAGTATTCACCTTTTTCTCATTTTGCAGAAGTTTGCAAAAGTGCTTCATATATTCAGGAGACGAGGAAGTTCCTGGGAGAAGGGTGCAGCTGAGATGGATTCGAAGGCTAAATAGGATTTCACAGGGTGGACAAGGGGTGAGGAGGTCTAGGTGTTCTAGGTCTAGGAACAGCGTGTGTGAAGGTCCAGAGGGGAAAACAGTGCCGTGTGTCTGGGGACTATATTAATTTCACAGGGGTGCCATAAAAAAAGTTACCACAAACTTGGTGGCTTAAAACAACAGAAATTTATTTTCTTGCAGTCTGGAGACCAGAATCCAAAATCAAGGTGTTGGCAGGGCAGCGCTCCTTGCTGAGATTGTAGGGGGTGAATTCTTGCTTGCTTCTTCCCATCTCTGGTGACTCCAGGCATTCCTTGGCTTTTGGCAACCTAACTCCTAATCTCTGTCTCTGTCTTCACATGGCCTTCTGTGCAACTGCATCCTCTCTCCTTCTGTCTCCCATAAGGACACATCATCAGACTTAGGACCCACTCAGTTAATCTAGGAAAATCTCATCTCGAGATCTTCAACTTAATGACATTTGCAAATACCCTCTTTCCAAATAAGGTCACATTCACAGGGACTGAGGTTAAGATTTGAATATTTAGGGCGCCTGGGTGGCTCAGTTGGTTAAGCGACTGCCTTCGGCTCAGGTCATGATCCTGGAGTCCCGGGATCGAGTCCCGCATCGGGCTCCCTGCTCAGCGGGGGGTCTGCTTCTCCCTCTGACCCTCTTCCCTCTTGTGCTGTCTCTCATTCTCTCTCTCAAATAAATAAATAAAATCTTTTTAAGAAAAAAGATTTGAATATTTATATATATTTGAGAGCTACTATAGAACCCACTGCAGGGACTAGGAAGATGTCCGATATTACTCGGCAGCAGAGTATGAGCCTGTAAAGGTAGATTCGGATGCTGGCCATAAAGGGCCTTGAGCTGGGGCATTTGAGATTTACCCTTGAAGTGAATGGAGAACTGTTGAATTTCTTTTTTTTTTTTTTAAGATTTTATTTATTTATTCATTAGAGACAGAGAGAGAGAGGCAGAGGGAGAAGCAGGCTTCCCGCGGAGCAGGGAGCCCAATGTGGGACTCGATCCCAGGACCCTGAGATCATGACCTGAGCCGAAGGCAGACGCTTAACCATCTGAGCCACCCAGGCGCCCTGAGAACTGTTGAATTTCAAACAGGGAAGAAACACTATCAGATTTTCAGTCTGGCTCATGGGGAGGTAGTGTTGGAATTGTCTTTGTAAGAGCTGGCGAGGGTGGGGCAGTGGTTCAGGAGTGGAGATAGTTCAGGATATAGAAGATGAGGAGTAGGAAGAAGGAGGGATCTAGAATGATCCCTAGGCTTCCAACTTGAGCAATCTAGCATATTACCGTCAAGAAAAGGGTAGATTTGAGGTTCCTGAGGATGGAGATGTCCAGAAACCAATCAAAGAGATGGGTCTACAGCCCAGACCTCTCCCTGGCATGTAAATAAAATTTGGGAGAGGGAGCAAAGCAGGGATGACAGAAGCTTGGAGAACACCAATTTTTCCCTATCATTTTATTATTAAAATTTTCAAACATACATAAAAGTGTAAAGAATTATACAGTGGGGAGCGCCTGGCTGACTCTTAATCTCAGGGTCATGAGTTCATGAGTTCATGACATGGAGTTGGGCGTGGAGCCTACTTAAAATTGAAAAAAAAAAAAAAAAAGAATTGTTCAGTGAATACCCATGTACCCACCATCTAGAGTCTATAATTATCTATACTTTTTGGTTGTTTTCTGTTTTCTACACTTGCTTCATCATACCTCTCTCCATTCCTTTGAGCATCATCAATCCATCTTGTTTTTTATGTGTTTCAGATAGCAGTACACTTCACTTCAACACTTAAGCATGAATGTCATTAACTAGATAGAGTTCAGTGTTTAGTGAAATGCACAAATCTTAAGTGTATTTCACGAAGGTAATGAATGCATCCACATATGTACTCCAAATCCCTTTCAAGATACAGAACATTTTTTAAAGATTTATTTATTTTAGAGAGAGAGAGAGTTCACACACAAGAGGGGGAGAGACAGAGGGAGAAAGTCCTCAAGCAGACTTCTCAATGAGCACAGAGCCCGACGCAGGGCTTGATCCCATGACTCTGAGATCATGACCTGAGCCGAAATCAAGAGTCAGATGCTTAACCAACTGAGCTACCCAGGCCCCCCAGGATATAGAACATTTATATCATTTTGAAAGTTTCCTGTGCCCCTTACAATCAGCTACTATCTCTATTCCAACCCCAGAGGTAACCACTGTTTTCTTTTTTATTTTTAACCATAGAGTAGTTTTGTCTGTTCTAGAACTTCATGTATGTGGAGCCATACAGGATATGCTCCTTGGTGTCTGACTTCTTTTACTTGGCGTAATGCCTGAAAGAGTTATTTCTGTTATTGCATGTATCAGTAATTTGTCCCTTTTTACTGGTGAGCAGTATTCTATTGTAAGGATACTTAAAGAATACCCATTTTCAAGGGGTGGGCAGAGACTTAGAGACCAAGGAGACTTAGAAGGAACAGTGAAGGCAGTAGGAAAAGCACCTAGACAGAATGTCAAGGAAAATCATCTGGATCAGTTACAATTAAGTTTGAGTACATGCAACATAAAAGCTAAATAACAGTGGCTTAAATCACATGAACATTTTTTTTTCTCATGTAAAAGAAGTCTGGGGGCACCTGGCTCAGTTTGTTAAGCATATACCTTTGGCTCAGGTCATGATCCCAGGGTCATGGGATTGAGCCCCGTGTCGGGCTCCCTGCTCAGCAGAGAGCCTGCTTCTTCCTCTACCTCTGCTTCTCCACCCCCTCCCCACTCATGCTCTCTCTCTCTCTCTGAAATAAATACAACCTTAAAAAAAAAAAAGAAGTCTGGAGGTAGACAGTCCTGGAGTGGTATGGCAGCTCATCATGCCATCACCACCCCAGGCTCCTAGCTTTCTGCTCAGCTAGCTTCAGTGCTGGCTTCAATCCTCAATGTCACCTCATGGCTTAATATGGCTGCTGGAGCTCCAGCCATTCCATCTGCTTTCCAAACTGGCAATAGAAGGAGAAAACATGGGGGCGGGGCGAGGAGTGGCGTACCTTCCAACTAAACCAATCGTTTTTAGCAGCCTTCCTCAAAGTTTCACACATATCCACTTAACATGTCATTGGCTGGAACTTAATCACGTGGTCCACACCGCTAGGGAAAGTAGTCTTTTAGTTAGCCACTGGGCACACTGCCACTCCAAATACAATTATATTTCTGTTACTAGGAGGGGAAACGGATATTGGCTGTTAACAGCCTCCTCTGCCTTCTCTCTTTTGAGACCTGGCAGCCAACCCTTTGTATCTGTGGCCTCTCATAAACTGAAGCCTGTACTTGGTAGATTTCCATCCTCCTGAGTCCCCAGGGCTCCTTCCTTCTCTGAGGGTTGGTTTCTCTGTCTTTTCTATAGCTTTTGTATCCCTTTTCCTGGTAAGGGCTCTCCTGGGTCTCTGACTGACTTCCTGGGCTGTTAGCGTTTTACAGAGGGTGGAATGAAAGGGAAAGTATGTAAGAACATTTGCAGAGAGCTCTGTGTGCACTTTCCTCCACTCCTGGGCCGGCACCCCTCCCTCCTGTCTTTGGTCAGCCTCCCCTGACCAGGAGAGCTGTGGAAGTAGACTTCTCTGGAAGTTAGAAACTCAAAGGAAAAAGGATGGCATTCAGAAACAGACAGACAGACCTGGGTTCAGATCCCTTCTGGGCAAATCTTTCTGAGACTCCCTGACCTTGTCTGTAAATTGGGGATGGAAACAATAGCCTTACAGATGTAGCTAGGTTAGGAGGAGTGGGACATGCAGGCCCATGGCTGCCCCTCTGATGAGGATAAATTGGAGCTTATGCGGATCTGGTCCTGTGACCTCTGGGAATATAGGTCAGTGTGCAGCAGAGTCAGCATGGCCTGCTGGAATCTGAACTTTCGGCTAGGTCAGGGTTCACCATAGCTCACACCCCTGGCCTTGACTCCAGGCCCTAACAGGCCAGCCTGGAGCCTCCTGGAGGAGAGATGGCAGGTTAATGTGATGTTTCATTCCCTCCTTACGTGTCTCCAAAGTGAGTAGACCTCACCAGACAGCCGGGCCCCCTCACAGTGCCAGACTTGGGCCGACTGGATGCCGCAGCTTCTCTTCCTTCCTTCTGCCCCCTGGAAATAGCAGAATCGGCTCACCCCCGCCAGCCTCATGCATAGGCCCTGTGTCCTTCCGTCAGCGGGCCCTATCTCCGTGTGCATGGCACACACACATTTCAGTGGCTGGATCCTGTGGTTCTTCACATGCATGCCTGTTCTGGGGGGAAAAAATAATAGCTTACATCTTCTGACAGCTCAATGGGCCGTCAGCACAGGGACTGGAGAGAAAGTCAGAGGGAGCAGGTGTAGCAAGCCTGGGGGAAGCTCTCGGCTGCCAAAGGGCCAGATTGGACTGAGTATTGCCATGGCCAGGCGCCCTGGTGACCTGTTGACACCATTCTCAGGCTGCTGGCTGCCCAGGGGCTGGTATGTTGTGACACGAGGAGCCAGGGCACCGTGGAGAATTTGGCTCAAGCCTGAGACCTGAGAGGGACAGTGCATTCCTCTGCTCATTCATTCCCTCCACACACGTTTCCCGAGATCCTGCCGCACGTGGGTTCTGGGCACACAGCGATGACTGAGACACCCAGTTCCCGCCGCAGGGCCACAGGGACGACTGGGCAAGGTCAACAGGGGCACTAGAAGGCCACATTGCTGTCGTTCTGAGCCAAGACACCAGGGAGGACAGCCTGGAAGTAGTATCATCTGAGCGGATGATAGGACGAGGCCCAGCCGGCGGGTGAGGAGCCGTGAGAGGGTCGCTCGTGCCGCTGCAGGAGAGACCCCTCCTTGGTGGAGCTAGGGGGCCTTTCTGAGGGGCTGCGCCCCCGTGGGCCCGGCCCCGCGTGCCCAGGAGGGGCATCTGTGTGTGGGCTCTGCAGCCTGGTCGGGTTCACGGCAGCTCGACTTCCCTGCAGCCTTTTCTTCCCTCACCTCTGAAGGGGGCCTCCACTGAAATTACAGAAGTAAGTGCCAGCTTTTGAGTCTGCTGTTAACCCATGTCCCTGCCAGGCCTCGGGGCCCACCTTCTCGCCCACACTTGGCCAGCCCTGGGCTCCATCGTGCGCAGGGGCCTTGTTCAGAGGACCGAGGGCTCCCCGGGTGCAGGGCCCAAGCCCTGCACCCCGAAGCCCGCTCTGCCCCCCACACCCGGGATCGGCTCAGTGTACAAATGGTACCCAAGGAGGAGGGGCTCAGGAAGTGACATCGCTTGGCCCGCCCCACCTCCTTATTCCCTATAAAAAGCAAAATGGTGACTCAGAGAGGAGAGTTGGAAGCGTCCTGCCTCCCGCTCTCTCTGTGAATTTTTAGACTTGGAATTAGGCAGGAGGCAAAGGAAACAGCGGCTCGAAATCCGCGACTAACATGCTATTAAGCGGGTGGCAACAGTGGAGCCGCTCCTCCCTGACTCCCAGCAGCCCCTGAGCTGCAGCCGCGGTGCCTGCTGGCGCTCCCCAGCCCCTCACGAGGCCCGGGCCCCCCGTGCAGCCCCTGCCCAGGCCAGGCCGTGCATGCGGCGGCGGGGGGCATGGCAGCCGGGGGTCGCCGCCGGCGCCCACTGCGCTACCAGTCCCTGGCAGCCCTCGTGGAGGACTCTCAGTGGCCTTTCTTGTTCCTTGTCTCAGACTTCAGCTACGGGACAGACGACTACGACGGAGAGGGGAATGAGGAGCAGAAGGGGCCCCCGGAGGGCTCGGAGACCATGCCGTACATCGACGAGTCGCCCACCATGTCACCCCAGCTCAGTGCCCGTGGCCAGGGCGGCGGGGACAGCATCTCCCCCACCCCACCTGAGGGGCTGGCACCTGGGGTAGGTACACCTGCTTTTCCTTCTGGGCTGGAGAAGTGGGGGTTCTAGGAGAGGGGGGCAAGCAGGCATGAGGGTCATGGGCCAGGCTCTGCTTAGGATGCTCCTGGGGGAGCAGGGCTGGGGAAACGTGGACCTGGACGTTCTTCGTGGCCTCGTCATCTCATTCCGGTCCTGGGCCCCTCGCAGACTAGGCTCCCCGCCCCCTCCCCACCTGCTGCTCTCTCTGCCACCCCTGCACCTATCTCTGCCTCCTCTACCAGCCATCTGCTTCCCTGGACACCCTCACTTCCTCTCTCAGCTTTCTCTTCCAGCCCCTCTCGAGCAGGATGGGGCCTGGTGAGGGGGGGTGGGAACCGGCTCTTCTCTCTGGGCCGGAGCTGGGCAGGGGCTGCACACGTGACCCGTGGGCTGTAGATGTCCAGATGCCGGCTCAGCAAAGCAAGGCTGGTCTCTGTGCTCTCTGCGGGGTGGAGTGAGCTTCTCCAGCAGCATTCCCCGAAGATCAAGGGCCCCATTCTGCCCTCCTCTGGTGACTCTGGAAGGGAATGAGCCCTAATGGTGTCCCCCTCTCCTCTTGTTGACTGATGGGAGCTCTGCTCCAAAGAGAAGCATTTTATAAGGAATATTAAGTATGTGCTTTGACAGGCTGGGAGGTTTGCAAGCCTTGTAATTAATGCTGTTTCTGGCCGCAGGGCCCGGCTCTGTCTGTGCCCAGCTTGTACGCAGCACCTGAGACAGAGGAGCAAGCGAGACAGAGGGGTTCCTGGGGGCTGTTTTTCTGGAGTTGGAGAGAATCAAAGCCGTTCCTCCATGTGGGGGTGGGGGTGGGGCTTGGAGGGCCTGGTCCTGCTCTGCTCTGCAGAGGGCTTGTCCAGGTGTGTTTTGGGGAGTCCCCTTTTATCCCTCTCATACCCCCGAGGAGCAGTCACTGAGGTGCCGTGGGATACTTGTTCCCCTCCTGAAGGGCCCAGCAATGCCCCCCCAGCAGGAGGGCTGCCTGGACTCTAGCATTTCTGGAGAACACCCTGCTTCTTTCCCTCGCAGCCTCCTTGGCCACCCTCCACCCCTCTACAGAGCTCTCACCCCCTCTTCGCACACTGGGGTGGTTGTTATAGCCTTTGGCAACAAGGGCCTTGGCAACCAGCTTCCCACTTGGGGGAAGCCACATTGTTGCCATGGCAACAGAGGCCGAGGCAGAGCTTAGTGGCTGCCAGGCATTTCGGGTTTGGAAACGGATGGTGGGGGCAGGTGGGAGGTGGAGGGGACGGCTGAGGTTCAGGACCCGCCCCCCAGCTGGCATTCTGGGATGTTGTCCTGTCCTCCCTGAGGAAGGTGAGAGACCACCGTCTTGGACAGGCAGGGTAGGGTTTTTCTACTGATGAAGGAGGGAGTATTCTGGGACCTGAACTGAGGCCAACCAGGGGAAACAAGGAGAAAACTCTTGCTTCTCATCTCTGCCTTTGGGTCTCTGACCAAACAGAGCTCAGAGGACCCCTGGAGGACTCAGCTGTTACCCACTATGAGCAGGTGCAGGAAGATTCACTGTAGGACCCAACCCAGGGCCAGGAATGCAGGCCAAGAGTTGAGAACGTTCGGCCGAATAGAGCTGCTGATGGAAAGAAAAGCAGCTTTGCTCTTTTCTTCCTCCCTCTCTGCCTTCCTTCTTTCTCCCTGTCCCGTTCCTTCCCTCATCACATGACCCCCTTACTGGCGTGCTTGTACATTGGTTTTTAGATTCCTTGGTGAAAGGTCCTGTTGGGTGCTTTCTCCAGTGAAACAGGCACAACGGGAGACCCACCCCACCCCACCCCCCTGCCTGGAGGGCAGAGGCTTTGGCGCAGTGACTTTTTTCACTTTGTGGCTGCTCATTTTGCTCGGTGGCTCACGTGGAATAACTTGGTTTGAGGACTTTGAAATCCACAGATGCTACAGTGACAACTGACTAAAGGGCTTGGGGCTTGGGAACCCCAGAATCGATTTTTTTACACCATTCGCTAGAAGACATGTTAGGGTTGGGGAGCATTTACCCAACTTGGGGATCCTGGTGAAGATTTCAGCCCCGTGCACCCCCCTGCCTGCGGGCCTCCCCGCCGCCGTGCACCCCCTCCACGCCTGCGGGCCTCCCCTCCTCTCCCCTCCCCGCGGGCCTCCCCTCCTAGAGTCAGTTACATTTCCCCCGCTTTCCGCTGGGTCACTGGCCCCATCTAGTGGACTCTGTAAGTATTGCTGTTTACATTGGGGTGCTGGAGAGAGTTGACACACCCCTTCCTGAGTACTTGGGGGTTGTTTTGGTTAAAAAAAAAAAAAGAAAACCAAGGTTTCTGCTACTTGGCTCTGTTCATTTGGCTACACAGGGCCCCTCCCTGCCAGGTTTCCTGTTGGGGCCTTGGGAACCAAGGGGACTTTTGGACTAAATCAGACAATTGTTCTAGATATTTAGATGTCAGGCCTCTGGCAGCTGAGCATTTCATACCCAAATATACAGCCAACTTGTTCCGGGAAGCCTAAGGTTTGGTCTTTGTATTTGGTCAGGGTTCTCCAGAGAAACAGAACCAATAGGTTGCCTATCGGCATCTGCACCTGCATCTAGATTTAGATCTATAGAGAGATTTATGATAAGGAATTGGCGCACTTGGGGGCGCCTGGGTGGCTCAGTCGTTAAGCGTCTGCCTTCAGATCGGGTCACGATCCCAGGGTCCTGGGATCGAGCCCCGCATCGGGCTCCCTGCTCGGCGGGAAGCCTGCTTCTCCCTCTCCCACTCCCCCTGCTTGTGTTCCCTCTCTCATTTTGTCTCTCTGTCAAATAAATAAAATCTTTAAAAAAAAAAAAAGGAATTGGCGCACTTCATTATGGAGGCCAGGAAGTCCCAAGACCTGCAGACAGCAAGCTAGACACGCAGGAATGATGTATAGCTAGTTCTAGGTTGAGCCTAAAGGCCTGAGAACAGCAGAGCCTGATGGTGTAAGTTGCAGTCTGAAGCCAGCAGGCTCAAAACCCAAGAAGAGTCAATGTTTCAGGCTATGTCTAAAGCCTGGAAGAGACTCATGTCTCAGCTCAACTGGCAGGATGAGTTCCCTCTTATTCAGCCTTTTTGTTCTATTTGGGTCTTCAGTGGATTAGATGAGGCCCACCACCCACATTAGGGAGAGTAATGGGCTTTACCCAGTCACCTGATTCAAATGTTAATTTCACTCAGAAATGCGCTCACTGACACACCCAGAATAATTTTGACCAAATATCCGGGTACCCGTGGCCCAGTCAGGTTGACACATAAGTGTAACCATTGTAACAGTCTTAATCAGTGCCCAGAGAATGGAAGGAACATGAGCTTTGACTAGATGAATACCTGCTACTCTCTAGTTGTGAGACACTGGACAAGTGTCATAACCCCTCTGAGCCTCACTTTCCTCATCTTTATTTTTTTATTTTATTTTAAGATTTTATTTATTTGAGAGAGAGAGTACGAAGGGTGGGGCAGAGGGAGATGGAGAGAATCTCATGCAGATTCCATGCTGAGCATGGAGCCCAATGTGGGACTCGATCTCACGACCCTGAGAAAATAACCTGAGCCAAAATCAAGAGTCGGACGCGTAACTGACTGAGCCACCCAGGTGCCCCTTGCTCATCTTTAAATAGGACCAACGACCCGAAGGCTTGTTGAGAAGAGGGACTGAGATAGCTCAGGTAAAGCCCGCAGCATTGGGTCTGGCTTATCCTGGTGCTCAGTCCTTAGTGACTGGGACCCACAAGACTTTTCTTGACAGCTTTTGAAGCCAAGACCATTGCAAGGACCTAGGCTGATGATATTTGCTAGACAACAACTGAATCTGCTTTTTGCAACCTCCTTTCTGGGGTTGGTAGGTATGGTAACCCAGATGCAGCCAGGTCCCTATAGGGTTGGCAGGATAGACACATACTCCTCACTCCCCAACACGCCCCTACGGCCTTGCTCTGCTGCCCTTGTCGTAGATATGCCCCAGCTGTGCAGCCCACAGGCATCGGGGTGAAAGCTGAGGCTCTGCCCTGCAGACCCCTCATGCTCCTCAAGCCCAAGCCAAGCAGAGCTCCTTCGTAGGGCCAGGGCCCTATACCCCTGCTGGCTCCATTCAGCTGAGAGTGCCTGCTTTCACCCTGGGAAGGAAGGGCAGGGACTCTTGATCTCAGCTAACAAGTGAGGGCACACTTTCCTCTGCCGGGACCATGGTCTTACAGAAAAGCTTCAGACTCCTGTCTCCCCTCTTGGAAGACGCCGTAAAAAGTGGAAACAAAGCAAAGATCTGGGTGTCCTCTCAGTGCTAGCACTTTCTAGCTGTGTGACTTGAGGAATGTCACTCATCCTGCCTGGGCTCCAGTTTACTGGTCTGTAAAGGGAAGATACTGAGGATTTCCTCCTTCCTGACCTCACACAGCCATTGTGAGGTTTCCATGAGACAGTGTTAGGCAGAGCACTTTGCCTAAAGTTTGTACACATGTGGGTGGGACTGCTCAGTGTCAAACTCATTCTGTAGTTCCTGGAGCAGCCAGAGGCAGTTCAGAGGTTTCGAATAAAAGGCTGAATTGAGGGATTCAGACTTTAGCTAGCAGGAGAATCCAATGTAAGGGTGGCGGAGCGTTGAACCGATCATCTTTGTCCACCTTTGTCCTCCTCGTCTCCCCCACCCTCTCCTCCTCCTCCTCCTCCTCCCCCTCTCCCTCCCCATCCCCCCTCGCAGCTGCTTATCCTTGCGCTGAGCCTCTCCACTAGTGTTTCCTAGCGCTTTCCTTCCCACGGATGATGCCCGGGCGAGCCGTCCGCCCTCAGGGCTGTGGACTGGTTGCTTCTGTCTCGAGGGCCCCCAGACGCCTCACTGTCCTGCCCTGCCCATGTGGCAGAAACGAAGAGAACGCGTAGAAACACTTTCATAGCACTTACTAAATGTGGGCTGTTACAGCACTTTATAAACACTCGCTCACTTCCCTCACCACGACCCTGTGAGGAAGCCACCACGATTGCCCTGTGTTACAGCTATGGAAACTCAGGTGCGGAGAGGTTACACCACCTACCCAGGGTCCCACAGCTGGTAAGTGGTAGGGTCCTCGTCGTGGCCGCCATCTGTTACCTCCCCCGAGCAGGAGCCTTCGTGCCTCTGTTTTGTCTCTTTCTGGCTGTGTGGCTTTGGGCGACTTGCAGGGTCTTGGTACCCTCAGCTGTAAATGAGGATAAATGCCTCCTATCTGGAAGGACTGCTGCGAGAACCAAGTGACATAGTCCCTTGAAACCGCCTCCTGCCAGCCACACAGAGGACCCGGTCGCTCCCAAGGTGGGAGTGGAATTTGAATCTCTCCTGGGATGTGAACCCCATTCTCCAGAAGGCCCCAGCTCTGATCCTGGCAGCAGTGGCTCAGCTCCTAGTGGCATTCCTGCCTGGTGAAGGCCCCTGCAGTGGGGGGGGGGGGGTTCCACTGTGGAGGATTCAGGGGGAAGAGAGGCACAAAGAGGAGAGCCCAGCTGCTGGGAAGGAGGTGACACTGGTCTTGGGCTATTTCTCACTTGGCCACAATCTGCCTTGCCTTCTCCCCAAACCCCACTGGGAGGGTGTTCCCCGTAAGCCCACCTTGCTAGACACCAAGCCACTGCCAGGAGTTTGTGAGCTAAGGAAGGAGGGAAGTGCTGGGAAATCGAGATAAAGCCACGCTTGGCCCGCTGCATTTGGCATTGGTGGATACTCACCCTTCCTCCCTCCTCAGCCTGGTTTCCTTTGGTAGGACTGTGCTTCCTTCAGCCCTAGGAGCTCACATCATACGACCACTTTCCATAGGAACCATCCATCCAATCTGAACCCCTTGATTTATCTTCTTGGGAGACCCTTTGTCTTGCCCTGTAAGTTTCCATGTCTACTCACTAAGTATTTTCGGAGCAGCCACTTTTTACAAGATATTGTTCCAACTGCTATGGAAATTAGCATGCACAGGGGTTGTCCCCACCCCCCTGCGACACATACACACACACTCTATTTCAAGGCTATCTGTGCAACAGCCTTCAGAGATGTCCAGCATCCCAAGGGAGGAGTCATTGTGACCTCAGGGAGGGGAGTCCGTGGGAGGCGGCCTCAGATAGTGGGTAGTGTTCTGCCTGGGCACTGGTCAGGAAGAACATTCTAGATAAAAAGGGCTGTGTAAGTTCTGAAATGTGGGGAAACCTCTGGAAGTTAGAGAAAAGGATAATGGTCTGCTGGGCATTGGGTTCAATAGAAGAGGTGGGAGGTGAAGCAGGGAGTGAGCTAGGGCCCCCCACTTCTGTGCTCCCCACACCCCACCACCCCTGCCAAAGAAAAGGAGAATAGCTGGTGCCTAACAAGGGCTGACACTTGCCAGGCACTGCCCTACATGTACTAGTCCTCACTGCGACCCTGGAGTTGGTGCTATAACCCCATTTTACAGATGCGGAAACTGAGGTCCTGGAAGTTTGAATCACTTGCTCAGGGTCACACAAATGGCAAGAGGCAGAGTGAGGATTCAAATCCAGAATCTAGGGGAGTTCTTTTTGTTTTTGTTTGTTTTACTGCATAAATAGTGTCATGTACTGGCTGATACCCAACATTTACTTTGTGTAATTAAACTCTGTATATGATTTTTGGAATGACTTCTATAATAGAAGAGGAAAGGCGGAGGGAGGAGCACAGTTATCAGGAGGATGATGCATCTGATTCTGTCTGTGGCTTTAGTAGACTTTGCCTGCTCCTGGCACTGCCCCTTGGGGTCAGTTCTTATTGGCCCAGAGTCTCCTGGGCTCCAGCAAATCTGGAGGTGGAGCTTCAGCTTTTGCCAAAAAGTTGAGAGGGCCAGGGATTGTCAGAGAGGAGGGAGAAGAGGCTTCCAGCCCAGGATGAGGCCTGGAGGTGAGAAGGTACCTGGCCCATTAAGGGGAAAGTGAGCAGCAGGGACTGTTGTCAACAGTTGGATTGGTTGAGTCACCACAAGGGCCCCACTGCCCTTGTTTGGGCTGACTTGGTGGCTACCTGTGGGCACAGAGTGAGCAATGTTTTAGAAAGAATAATCTGATGTCAGTGGGGGGTATGACTATTAAACAATGGTCACGTCATTCCCTGCTTAAAACCCTCCAGTGCCTTCCCTTTCTCCTAGTGGTAAAATCCAACCTTCAGCAATGCTGCCAAGGCCCTGCCTGATCTGACCACTTGATCCCCGCCTACTTCTGCGGCCTCATTACCAACCTCTCAACTAGAATGTGAACTCCAAAATGGAGCTTTGTCAGTTTTGTAACCAGTGTTTGTTCATGGAAAACTCTAGTGCCTAGAACTGTGCGTGGCTCATAGTAGATGCTCAGTCAATGTTGGTTGAATGATTGAATGCACACTCGCCACCCAGACTGAACTCATTTCCTTGTGCTCACACAGTCCTGTCTGCCCTCCCCCGCTGCCCCCACTGGCGGGCTAACCCCTGGACATTTTTAGGCATGAGTTTCAATGTCGCCTCCTCCAGAGAACCTTCTATGACTCCCCCTTTGCTGCATCAGCTGCGCCTGTCTTGTGCTCCCAGAGCTCAGTCTACTTTCCCAGTCGTAGCACTTGCCACACTTCTTTTTTTAACTTCTTTATTTTCCCTGATTACATCACTGAAAATTCTAACTTTACAGAAATATGTAAGGTAGAAAGTGAAAGTCTCCTGAAGTCTCATCCTATAGACAGAACTTCTGTTAAGAGTTGCTTGTAGGGTGCCTGGGTGTCTCAGGTCGCATTAAGCGTCTGCCTTCGGCTCAGGTCATGATCCCAGGGTCCTGGGATCGAGTCCCACATCGGGCTCTCTGCTCGGCAGGAAGCCTGCTTCTCCCTCTCCCACTCCCCCTGCTTGTGTTCCTGCTCTCGCTATCTCTCTCTCTGTCAAATAAATAAATAAAATCTTTAAAAAAAAAAAAAAAAAAGAATGCTTTAAAAGAGTTGGTTGTATACTTCTCTTTATTTTTCCATGTGACATATTAGATATATGCTTTTTTTTCCTCTTAAATCATACTGGTACTGTTATGCAATTCACTTTCTTTATTTTACTTAATAAGTCTTGGACATTTTGCACATCAGTAAGTGAAGATCTACCTCATTCTTCTTTCTTTATGACTGCATGCATATTTCACTTTACGAATGTGCCATAAGTCACTTAACCATCCCTTTCTGCTAGACATTTGGACTGTTTCTAGTCTTGCACTGGTATAAACATCACTGAATATCTTTGTACATAGATCTTGTAGAAATGCCCCTGTAGAAATGTTTTTGCAGAAAAAAATCCCTTAAAGTGGAGTTGCTGGGTTAGAGGGTGTGAACCTTTAAAATCACAATAGATATTTCCATGTTTCCTTTCTGGGAGAGTTGTACCTCAGCCCCATAGTTCTGAAATTGTACCCCACTCCTGGCACTGCCTTGGCTCACAATGGTCAGTCTGTCCCCAAGCCTGTCAGCTCCATGGAGGTAGACATAGTATCCCATTTGTGGCTGCATTATGAATGCCCAGTGCACGGTAGGCAGTTAATAAATACTTATTGATTTAGTGGCTAAGAGAATGAGGATGGAGAATAAGTGTGAGGGGAGGCCATTGGGTTTGGGGAGAGGAAACTATGGGTGACTTTGTGAGTGCGCACTTGGCAAGTGTCAGAAATCTCAGTTGGTTAAGCGTCTGACTTTTGATTTCGGCTCAGGTCATGATCTCAGGGTTGTGAGGTCAAGCCCCACGTCTGGCTCCATGCTGGGTGTGGAGCCTGCTTAAGATTCTCTCTCTCCCTCTGCCTTTGCTCCTCCCCACCTCCCTCTCTTGAAAAGAAAAGAAAAGCTCAGTCTGTGCCCCTCACCCTCTGTAGTGTGGTTCCAGCCTACTTCTCCAAGTTCACCTCCTGCCCCTTTTCTACTCTGTGCTCCCTCTGTGTTTACTTACCAGAAGTTCTCCTTTCTGGCCTTCCTCCCTTTGCCTGCAAACTCTTCCCCTTTTCCAGCTGCTGCTCAGAAGCCACTCTCCTGTGAAGCTTTTCCTCTGAGGCAGGGATAGTGCCTTTGTCCTATGTTCCCACTGTGTTGATCACTGAGGCACTGTCTCTTTTGTTCCTGTGTCCTTCACTTCCTGTAGGTTGAGAGCACTCTAATGGCTGTGTCTCCCAGATTTGTGTTTGTAATGCCAGGCCTTCTCTGGGTATGAGGGAGCAAACGAGTGAACAGATAGATGGATAGGCAAGATCAGGACTCAAAATGGAACATGATCGTGACTGTGTGTAGGGGCAAGATGTCGCAAACTTTGGCTGGGGTGGTGGCTTTACAAGAGGAAAAGAAGGAAGAACCAAAGGGACTCGGTAAAAGGGATGTGGGGCGTGAGGGAAGGAAGAGTCGCAAGATGGTGGCCCTGCCAACAGAAGTGGATGAAGCCAGAAGGGGAAGCTGGCTTAGGGAGGGGGAGGGGTCATTTGGTCTGGATATGTGGAGTTGAGGGGCTTTTGGCGGGACTTCCAAGTGTGGAGACCCAGCCGACCGTGGAGATGTCACGCTTGGAGCTGAGCAAGATGTTGGAGCTACACATGGTGACGGGCTGCCATTGGCCTGGAAGCCAGAAGGGAGGAGGCCGTCAAGGGTAGAGAGCAGCGGGCTGAGGCCGGGGTCTTGAGTGGGTGACTCCAGTTTACAGGAGGCAGGAGAAAGAAAGGCCAGAGCAGTAAGAGCAGCACTGGCGTGCTCATGGGACCTGAGGGCTTTGAGAAAGTCCAGACTGCAGAGGCTGCGGAGTAGGAGAGGGAGGCTTTGGAATAAGGCTGTTTGGAGACCTTTGGAGCAGGCTGCTTCTCTGGAAGGAGGAGCAGGAACCAGGCTGAAGCAGCAGAGTGTGAAGGATGCAGAGAGGAAGCTCAGGTCCAAGGCTGGCTCAGGGCACTTGTGGGGGAAAGGGAGGGAGCATTGCTGGGACTTGTGAGTCACTTCCCCCCTCCCCCCAGGGGGAGGACGGAGGGCCTCGGAGTGGTGTCTGTGTGCCCGATGGTGATGGAAGGGCATTCTAGTTACTCACTGGAATTTCCAGCCGACTGGGGTGGGGTGGAGCAGAGATGCCTTGGATGTTTAGGGAGCAGCTTCTGAGAGGTTTCAGGGTTTGGGGAAGAAGTAGGTGTTGATCTGGCTTTGCCAGTTCGGGCGTGGGGAATGAAGATGGGGATACTCCAGGAGACATCCAAGGGTACTTCATGCTCCCTTGGGTGGGGGAAGGGACATAGGAGGGACCTTTGGGCTTTTAGGCCCTTCTCCCGTTCCACCTGCTTGTCTGACCAGTGGGGGCAGTCCTGCCATGCACTTGAAGCTTGCAGGGTAGGAGACAGAAACGCTGGCAGAGAGCCCTGGGCTGGCACACTTGTGCCCTGGGGAATGCCAGGCCCGGTTGTTCCCAAGCCCTGGGAGCAGCCTTGCCCGCCCAAACCAAATGAGGAATTGTGGCTGAAAGGGCCCTTCAGATGTGCTCCGGCTATTTATAACCCAGCCCAGGCAGACAGGGAAAAACCAGGGACTGAGGGAGGGGGCGGAGTGTAAAGTGGGGTGTGCCTCTGTGGAACCCTGTCAGCCCTGGGGCCCAAGAGCCTACCCCAAATCCCTCAGCCTGTATTTCAGCTTTGGTGACAGGGAGTCAGTGTTGAGGACAGATTCTCTGCTCTAACAGAATGGCAGGAGCCCCATCTCAAACTCAAAGCTTGCACAGAGTTTTCTGGGGGGTTGGGATAAACCATTTCCATTCTTCTCTATTTCCCTCCTCTCTCCTCAACCCTCCACCCAGCTTGGAGGCTCAGTCAGGGGCTCTGTTCTCAGTTGAGGTGCCCAGTGGAAAGGAAAGGCAATGACACCAGGTGGACCCAGGATGGTGCACAGTTGACCTTCCTTTGGAACTCATTTTTTTTTTTAAGATTTTATTTATTTATCTGACAGAGACACAGCAAGAGAAGGAACACAAGCCGTGGGGAGTTGGAGAGGGAGAAGCAGGCTTCCTGCTGAGCAGGGAGCCCCATGCGGGGCTCGACCCCAGGATCCTGGGATCATGACCTGAGCTGAAGGCAGACGCTTAACGACTGAGCCACCCAGGAGCCCCTGGAACTCATTTCCAAAGAGTTTGAGTCCTCCCCGCTGTGGCCGTTACCACCTGACTGGGGATATGACGTGTGCCTAAGGAGGCTGGTGGTAGATACACACACTGATGGGCAGCTCAGACACTGCATCACCAAGAGCCACTCTGACTGGTCCTGGCAACTGTGTATTAGGAAAGAGAATTGTGAGCTAGAAGCATCAGGAAGATTTCAAGGGAATCCCTGGCCGGAGACATTGTTGAGGGGCTGGTCGGAGATTGAAGGGGTTGGCTTGAGTGGGGCTGAAGCTTCAGGGCTCACCACCCAGAATCCTGAATTTCCACTTGATCTACCCAGGTGGTGGCCCTGATTGTTCAGGTCTACAAAGGGAAGTGGTGGGTTGGTAGTGGGTGACGCTGAATTGGATTCCAAGATGCCAGTTCTGGTGAGGAAATGGGACAGAGGGGATATTCAGGGAAAACCACCACCCCCGCCCCCCAACAACTTCCCTCAAAGAAACAACCAGCTGCAAGAAGGCAGCAACCTTGTCTGTGGGCCTAATTCAGTTCACAGGTGTGTTTCATTCAGACTGCACCATGTTTCATTTTGTTATAATGTCATTGATCTGCCACTGTTTTTAAATGGAGAGAGATCAGCTAAGAATCCACATTGCCAACGTCTCTAGGACAATCTGAGATGGGGCAGCCTGAGATGGGGCAGCGTTGCCCCAGCAGCCATCAGCTGGAGCTGAGTGGTGGCTTTTTCCCTCCACCCGGTGCCTACCTGGCTCCCTTCCACTGATCTTACCTGCACCCTCCTGGCTGCTGGAGTCTGCAACCTTTGCCCTAGGTGTTGTGTGGTGGAAGAGCTTTTCCCAGGGGCTGCCCCTGACCTCCTCCCCCGGGAGAGTAAGAGCATGCCCCTCTCTGGCTGGGGCCTACACAGCCACAATGTGGACTTCTCTGTCTGGGTAGATTTGGCTTCTGCCGCCGATGAGGAAGCCAAGGGAAGCAGGCTGGGAGCAGGAAGGGCTGCTGGTGTTACTCGCACCCTCTGCCGTGGGGCGGGCTCCACTGGGCCGAGGCCCCTCTTGAGGCAAAAGAGCCCAAGGAGGTGGGAGTGCTCATCCCAGCAGCATCTGTGAGTAGGAGATGGGGCACCCGCGGCCGTCCAAGGTGGGCCTGCTGCAGAGCCTGGCTGGCACTTTTTGGTTCTGTTGTGGTGAGGCGGTTGAGGCCTCGTTTGCACAAAGCCTTGTTCTCCCAGCCGCAGTGGTGATAGAAACTGTTTTCTCATCAGGCCCTGGCCTCCCCTGCGCAAAGGTGTCAGAACGTGAGGCAGAGATGAGAAGGAGGCTCAGCTTGTGGCCATCCCAAGGTGACAGCAAGGTTTGCCCGGTCCTCCCGGAGGCCGTGCGGGCAGCTGCTCTCCGCTCCTCCCCCTGCCTGCACGGGCTCTGGCGAGGGGCCGTAAATAAAGCCTGTCTCTGGGAAGCAGATCTCCCCCCGCGCCCGGCCCGTCTGCGGCCTCCTCGCCCCTCCTCCGCGCTCCAGAAGCCTCCGCCAGCCGCCGGCCGGTGACCGCAGAGAGGGAACGGCTCCACCTCGCAAGTCAAGTCGTGCATTTCCTGCGTATTAATAGCAAACGCGAGCCTCCGAGCCCAGAAAGGGCGGGATCTGTGGGGCCGGCGGCGGCGGGGCGGCGGGGCGGCGGGGCGGCCGGCCGGAGCTCGGGAGCGGCGGCCGGGGAGCGCGGGGCCCCGCCTGCGCCCCGCCGCCGACCCCACAGATGACGCCCTTTCTGGGCTCGGAGGCTCGCGTTTGCTATTAATACGCAGGA
>NC_058417.1:15828629-15853166 GCF_002201575.2 Neomonachus schauinslandi | reverse complement strand
GCGGCGGCCGGCGGGGGCGCCTCCTCCTGCTCCGCCGGCGCGCCGCGCGGTCCCTCCAGTCACAGCCCTGCGCTCGCGGCGGCGGCGGCGGCGGCGGCGGGGCGGCGGGAGCGCCGCTTCCCCACTCCCCGGCTGGGGACGCGCGCGAGGCGGCCCGCAGCCCCGGCGCGCGGGAGGGCCGGGAAGCGGCAGCAGGAAAAGGTTCATAATGGAGCCTTTCATCGGGAGCCGGTGGCCGGGTGCCAGGACTGACTCCGGGGAGGCCAGCATGCTGGTTTAGGCCTGCCCTGCACGCTCTTCCCCTCCCTGCCCGCCTGCCTCCCTCCGGGGCGGCGGCGGCAACGGCGGCTGCTGCTGCGTGGACCCCGCTTCCTGTTTGCCCTCCGCGCCTCCGGCTGCCATGGAAGAGGAAGAGGAGGCTATAGGCTTTTTGGACAAGGTTCTGGAGGATGAAGATGTGTTTCTCCTGGAGGAGTGCGAGCTGGGAAGCCCGACCAGCCCCGGCTCAGGGTCCCCCTTCTTGGTGGCGGTGAAGGTGGGAATGTGACACGCCCTGGATGCTTGTCGGGGGAGGGGCAGGGCGAGCCGCTCTGACTGCCCAAGCTGTGTGCGGGCAAAAATGGCTGGTTTGTGCACAAACCTCACGGCTGGGTGGAAGCACCGCGCTCCGGCCCGAGGGGCGGGCGCCTGCCTGCGAGGGGGTGCGAGGGGCCGAGCCCTCTGGCAGCTGCTCCTGGGGGAGAGGGGCAGTGCCTGCCTCCTCCCCCTGGGCCAGTTGTCCTCCGCGCGAGTGGCTGCTGGTTTTCCCCGGGCCAGCTGTGCTGGGGGCTTTCTCTGGCAGTGACATGAGTCACCTGGTGGGCACGGCAGTGGTGTGAGCCTGCTGCCCCAGAGGAGCTGGCCGACTTGAAACCGGGAGGCCATAATTCAGTGTTCCCATGGCAACAGTAGGATAAGTGCACTTGGGAAGTTCGGGCCAAAGGGGCCAGTCGCTTCCTCGCCAGGAGACTTCATCAGTCTGGGCTAAGGCGAGAGAACGTGGAGAGAGATTGGGAGCCAGAGGTCACTGAGCTTCCTTAAAGGAAAAGAATTGGATCAGCTGAAAAGGGGATGATAACAGTTGGCTTCCAGGCAGGAGCCAGGTGGGTAGGCACTTTTCCCAAGGTGGGCGTAGGCAAGAAGCATCTGCCGGGCCCCAGCCCACCCACTCTGGGGCTGTGAACCCTCTCCCCAGCAATGCGCCTGTCCTGTCATAGGAGTTGCCTTGAAGGCGGAGCAGGAGCCTGTGCATCAATCCCCTTTCCTTCTCTTCGTCTCCTCCCCTGGGACCAGTGCTGTCCAGCCCTTCCTTCTTCCTTGCTTTCACGTCGTCGGCCCCCTCCTGAGAGCCCTAACCTCAGCCTTTTGCTCACCTCCTCTCTGTTCTGTGGCCAGAAGGGAAGGCCGGTGGGAATGTATGGCAGGGAGTTTGCAGACTGCAAGCCAGGCTGCCTAGCAGAGTGTCCATCTGTGCTCCCCTCCCTGCCGGGCCTGTCTGCACCCCAGAGGGCGTGGTGCACGGAGCATTGCTGTGGGCAGGAGGCTGCCACTGAGCCTCTCTGGCCTCTTGGTCCCTCCTGTAAGATGGGGATTGCAGCCCTGCCACACCCATGCTACAGTGTGGTTCCGAGGGCGAGCTAATGGAGGTGAAAAACAGACTACAGACCCACAGGAGATGGCTGATGTGCGGTGTCTGGGTGGAGCTCTAGCTGTGGGCCTGGGTGCGGAGGAGAGAGGAGATGTAATGGGAGGCCGGCGGTGGCTAGCATGCCACCCCTGGTTCTCTCATCTGGTGCTAGCTCAGACCACTGGGGTTAAGTCACATCTCCACTAAGCCTGCAGAGGTCCCTGTAGTTAGGGTCTGAGCAACCTCCCCACCAGGAACAGGATGGGGAAAGGTCTGGTAATGAACCAAGAGCACCGGCTGGGAGCTAAGTAGTGTGTGGGATGGGAGGTGTAGGAGGTCCCTAATGGGCCTTCTCTGAGAACCCCTCCCCAGCACAGATGGGGTGCTGTTCATATGCTGCCTTATGGATCCACCCTTACTCTAGACTCTGGCTTATACCTGGGTCTTAGCTCGTATTTCAGTCTGCTCAGAACTCTAGACAATCTGCCTCCTCAATTATGTCCTATTTTCCTCCAGGGCAAGGACCATGTTGTAGTCACTGCTAAACACTGCACAGCTTGGGACGTGGCTGGTGTGCAGTGAATTTGTGGAGTGAGCGAGGCTCCGTGGAGCCTGCAAAGGGGGTACCATGTTCCCGGCTTTGTTCTCCTACTCAGAGGTGTTCCAAGGAGGGAGCACACCAATGCCAAGGAGGCCCAGGCACACATCACACCTAAAAACCCTGATCCTCCCAGATCCCTGTGAGCGCCTAGGTGGAGTCTTCCCCTCTTTGTTGCCTTAGTTTTCCTGGACTTGTCTCAGCATGGGGGAAGGGGCCCTCTCTCTTGGCTATTACTTTACTTCAGGAGTACTTACCTTCAACAGTGGCTGTGTCCCTGAGCATGTGTCCTATAAATCAATCCTGCTTGCAGTGTAATTTCTGAGATGCTTCATCTTCCTGGGGGACAGTGTTGGCGAATTCCAGGCCCCTCGTCTCATCCTGAACACCTCCAGGATGACCTCACTCTCTACCAAGCTTGGTCAGCTGTAGAGGGAGCAGGCAAGCAGGGTGGCTGCAGAGGGGTGGGGAGGAACCTCACTGAGTCATTCAACAAACACTGTCAGGTTGTGTTCTAGTCAAAGCACTCTGCCTGGCACTGAGGAGGAGACAGGATGAACATGGCATGGTGGCATGGTCCTTTCTCACAAAGAGTTCACAGTTCAGGGCAAGGGGACAAGTGCACAGATAATAGGAATAGAACGAGAATGTCCTCAGGGTTCCGATAAAAGGGTAAGAACTTCGGAGGAGAGACCACTTCTGTTTGGGTCAGAGCTGGACCGGGTGCATGTGCGTATGAGCATGTGTGTGTATGCATGTGCGAGGTCAAGGGGCACTTCTGGAGGGTGCATTCCTGTCCTGGATGGTCTTGGCAGTCTTGCACGATAGCCTCTTCTCAGCCGCTGGTGGGAATCCAAGGTAGTTCTCTCTTGGCTATTACTTTACTTCAGGAGTACTTACCTTCAACAGTGGCTGTGTCCCTGAGCATGTGTCCTATAAATCAATCCTGCTTGCAGTGTAATTTCTGAGATGCTTCATCTTCCTGGGGGACAGAGGTGGATAGGACAGTGGTTTCCTCCAGAGCTGGGGCTGGAGCTTGCTGTGTCTTTCAACCCAGACTTCCTTTTGAGGAGTTAATTCTCTATTAACTAATAATCACGTTAATACCGATAGCAACACCACCTCCTGGCCTTGAAGTGTTGTATGCTTTCCAAAAATCTTTCATACAATTCTATTTAAAGGTACGAAAGCGGCCTTGCTATCTAAAAGCTGCTATTTAGGCGCCTGGGTGGCTCAGTCGTTAAGCGTCTGCCTTCAGCTCAGGTCATGATCCCAGGGTCCTGGGATCGAGTCCCGCATCGGGCTCCTTGCTCGGCAGGAAGCCTGCTTCTCCCTCTCCCACTCCCCCTGCTTGTGTTCCTGCTCTTGCTGTCTCTCTCTCTGTCAAATAAATAAATAAAAATCTTTAAAAGCTGCTATTTAAAGGAACTCCTTTGTCAGTAATAAAAGTCCTTTTGTAATGCAGATTAGCCCATCAGGTGTTATTCTGTGCCAGTTTTTAATGGATAGTCGGCAACGCCCACATTTGTTTCACCGGCCCCAGTGTCTTTGGCCCCCAGCATGTGGGGGCCGTGATGGCCACGCCTGTGTCCCCCCACCTGTGTCCGGGTGTTTCCTGGAGTGTGGGCCCTACTTAGGATGATTTGAGATGTGATGTGATTTTAGGTGGCACCTAGGTCTATTCTTCGCACTTTAATAGGTTTATATTTTAACGTGTATTAGGAAAAATATGACTTGTATATCTTATGATCTCAAATATAATGCTTGGGAGGCTGGGCTTTTTAAGAAGTCAGTTGTAAAGAACGATATTAAGTAGACAGTAGTGTAAGTGGTATGAATGACAGAACTGTAAAGGTGGGCTATGAACACCTGGCCTTTGGAAACACTGCTGGACCTGCCTAAAGCCTCAGACAGCAGGGAGCCTGGAATACAGGGATCCAGCCTACGGGAGAGTGGGCTTTGCCCCCCCTCCAAATTCTGCTAAGGAAATAGCTGAAGGAGAGCTCCCGAGTACCTAGCTCTAGGACGAGGAGGAATGGCTGGATGTCTCCACGTTGTCTTGGCTCAGAGGGGCCACCTGTCCTGATGCTGATGCTTGGCATGGGCACAGCCCCTAGACCCAGTGGCATCTACTCTGCACAGATTCTGCCAGGTGCTCCCTGAAAAGTGGTGTGGCCCATGAGCCGGGTGCAGATCCACTTGGCCGAAGGCTCTGAACAGCAGATGGCCCTGCCCATTCAGTCCTCGCTATTGTCTTGGAGGAGGTCACAGTTCCTGGACAGATCATATCTTGGTTTGGCCTAGGCCCAAACCTTTAGAAGTGTTATATTTAGTCTCTGCACTCTGTAGAAGACCAGGCCAGAGCTAGCTAACCTGACCTTGTAGGTACCGTCCCTATCAGAGGGGCTCTTGGATTTGGGGGCCTCGAGCTGACAGACTTTCAGCCTAGCAGATTGTGTGAACTTCTGGGAGTGAACCAGCCCGCAGGGGCTGCCATTTCATGAGCCCCACCTGGGGAGGAAGTGGAGACAGTCTGAGTGTCACTCAGAAGGTTGCTTCCCTGTGTTCGGGGACCGACAGGCAGTATGGCACAGACTGTGGGGGCCCTGAGCTCTTCGGGGAACTGGCCCTGAGGATTCTTGCATGTGGGCACCACCTCTGGAGGGCTCTCTGGGGGCAGAGACTGTCTCTTTCGCCTTTTCTTTGTATTTGTATTCCCAGTACCTGGCACATAGTGCTGAATGAATGAATGAATGAATGTCCAGCCCTCGTGTTTTATGAAACAAGAATAGCCCCACAGGATTGAAGAAAAAATTGTGAATTTCCAGATAATTCTAAGCCAGGAACATGGGGGTATGAGGAAAGCAAAAAAAAAAAAAAAGAAGAAAAAGGAAGAGGTTTTTGGTGGTAACTAAGAACAGGCCTCCCGTTGGTAACATGAGCAGAACTTAATTTCACATGCTTAAGCTCTCTACCACCTCCACCCCCATGCCAGCCAAAACTTCGGAGGGAGAGTAGCCCAGAGTGGGACTCTTGGGGGTGACTATTGACTTTTGGGGAGCTCTTTCAAGATTGGACCCTAAGGTGGGAGTTTCTTGAGGAGAGGTCTTGCTGAACTGGGCTGTCGCAGGGACTGTCATGGGCTCTGTGCTCACGCCAAGGTGGGGGACAGCGTGGTGGGAGCTGCAGTGACCAGGTCTTCATCCCAGTCCTAGGCCAGCCAGCCCTCCACTTAAGCTCACAGTGTCCTTTAAGTGACTTCCTTTACAAGATGTTTGCCAGGCCCTCAGGTGAATCTTCTGTTGGCAGGGGACAGGAGGGGGGTGGGGTGCCATAGGGGCGCACTGGCCCCCAGCATGGAAGGCGAGTTCCCATTGGTCCAGCTGCTGCGACGTGCAGGGAGGCCACCTCAGGTCTGACCAGGAGGGGCCGGGGCTGCGGCCCTGCTCCAGGCTCGGACCTTGTCCCTTGAAGGGTGTGCTTCCTGCCTGAAGGCCAACAGCTCCAGGCAGCTGGGAGTTTCCACTCTGTGCCTCAGGGGGTAATGACAACACCTTCCAGAGTGTGGGATGGTCGTGAGCTAATCCCTGGAAAGCTCTTAGAACAGCGCCTGGTGCCTGGTACGTGTGAAGCCGTCGATACAGAACTATCGTCCTTCCCTAAAGCTTAGTGTCCACACTGGTTTCCTAATGCTGCCGAAACAAGTGACCACCCATTTCGTGGTTTAAAACACAGATTTATTCTCTTACACACAAGTCTTAAAGGGTCAGCAGGGCTGCATTCCTTCTGGAAGCTCTGGGGCGAGAATCCATTCCCAGGCCTTTTCCAGCTTCTAGAGGCTCCCTGTACTCCTTAGCTCATGGCCCCATCCTGGTCCTGAAAGCTAGCCAGTCTTGCAGTCTTTTTCCCTCCCCCTGCTCCCCTTCTCTGGTCACATTGCTTTTTCTGACTCTGATCCTCTTGCCACCCCTCATAAAGTCCCTTGTGATTAGATTACGTAATCCAGTGTCATCTCTCCATCAAAAAATCCTTAGCTCAATCATACCTGCAAAATCCCTTTTTCCATGTGAGGTAACGTATTGATAGGTTGGGGCACTGGGATGTGTGACCCTGTTTTTCTATCACAGGGTCAGGTAACATTTCAGACACTTGGGGGGCAGCAGCCTCTGGCTGGCACAGATCCGATACCTGGGCTGCTGATGGAAGGCCAAGGATTCAGGCCCTCACCTGGGGAAGGATGGGAAAGCTGTGGGAACACTGTGGGGCAGGTCATGCAGCTGGGGGGAAGCCACTCTTTTCTGGACTTCAGAAATTTCTGATAGCTTCATATACTCTCCCAGCCTGTGCTAAATTAAGAAAAGGTGCGCATCTGGTGCCCAGAGAGGGTTCTGTGGTTCTACGTAAGCACCGTTGCTTGAAAAAGAAAGTGAGAGCGAGGAAGTCATTAAAGCGGTGGGAGAGCCTGGAATCTGGTATTCAAGGACTAGGATGGAATCCCAGGTCGGCCACTTCCTGGCTTGTGTGACCCTGGGCTCGTCCCTTCCCTCTTCCAAGTGCTGTTTGCTTCCATTTGCATACAGGAGAAATACAGTTCCCAGCCCAGTAAGGTAAAGGAGGGCTAAAGGCACGTGAAAAGAACTTACAAGGCTTAGTAAATGTGGGGTGCCCACGTGCTAGGGGTATTGTGTGGTGCCGGCCTTCAGGGATGTGCAGAGGAGTGTGATGTCATTGCTTCAGAGGCGAGCGCCCCCCCACCCCCGCTGAATCTCCGCCAGTTCACCAGAGAGCTCACGCATCAGGCCGGAGGGTCTGTGCTGCAGAGAAGAGCCAGGGCGGGACAGGCATCTTGGGTAGCAGGAACCAAAGTGCAGAGGCCCCAACACTCCCAGCAGGTTGGGAAGACCCAGAGATCTGCCGGCTGCAGGGCAGGTCGGCACAGTCGGGAGAGTGCTAGGAGCCAGCAAAGGTTATTTAAGCCAAGAATAAACCAGACCCCATATCACAGTGCATCGTTACATGTTTATATTTCCTTGTTTTTTGTTTTTACTGTCTTTCCTCTAGATTATAAACCACATAAGAGTAGGGATTATTGTATGTTTGCTTCCCGGTGTATCTACAGAGTCTCGTGGGCATTTAGTAAATATTTGTTGAACAAATAAATGAATGAATGAATGATCTAATTGAATCCCCAAATAATCAGTTTTTGCAGTGTTGATATTTTTGTTTCTATTTTTTTAATTCCAGTATAGTTAACATAGTGTTCTATTAGTTTCAGGTGTACGATATAGTGATTCAACAATTGTCTACGTTACTCAATCATGAAAAGTGATTATCTTAATCCCCTTCGCCCACTGCACTCCCCCCACCCCCATCTCCCCTCTGGCCACTATCAGTTTGTTCTCTATAGTTAAGTGTCTGGTTTTTTGTTTGTCTCTTTCTCTTTGTTTTGTTTCCTAAATTCCACATACAAGTGAAATCATACGGTATTTGTCTTTCTCCAACTGACTTATTTCAGTTTGCTTTACACCCTCTAGATCCGTGCATGTCGTTGGAAATGGCAAGGTTTTACAGTATTGATATTAAGTTCCTGATAGGCATCAGGTGTAAGGTGGTGTTCTCAGAAGGTTAACCTGGCTCTGGTGTGTGGTGTGAAGGGAGGAGAGAGAAGGCGGAGGTCAGTTAGAAGAATCTGGGCTGCAGAGCCAAGGTCCACAGCAGAAGGGAGGGGTGGAACACAGTCCTTGTAAGAGATTAGCAAGATGGACTTTCAAGGCTAAATGGCGCATGATCGCCATAGAGGAGAAGAAATTCTGGAGTGGGGAGGAGGCCAGTTAGGATATGTGCCTTGCACAATGAGGCAGTTAGGAAATGGTGGGAGGACAGGGGTGAGGCTGAGGACCCCACAGCTAGCACCTTCTGTTGTGGGGTTGAGCCCTCGGGGACAGAAAGATATAGCCAGAGGTGTAGCCAGAGCCCCCACAAGATGGGGCTCCCATGGCCACTTCATCTCATCCTCTCTATCCCTCTTCTCAGTTTATACTCCTCCAGGAACCTCTTCCAGCCCCTGTTGGGTCCTCCCATGTGACCATGCCCTGCCTCGGTCATGGCTGTGATTTCCCTTCTTTCTTCTTTTTTTTTTTAAGTAGGCTCCACACCCAGCGTGGAGCTCAACTCTGGGATTGAACTCACGACCCCAAGATCAAGATCTGAGCTAAAATCAGGAGTCCACTGCTTAAATGACTGAGCCACCCAGGCGTCCCTCTGATTTCCCTTGTCTATATTCCCCCATTAAACTGCCCCTACACGTGAGGCCAGGTCCTTTATTATCCTGCCCACTATTACAAGATGGAATAGGTGGATGGGTGGACGACAAATAAGGAAATGTGGG
This sequence comes from Neomonachus schauinslandi, assembly GCF_002201575.2. Taxonomy (NCBI): domain Eukaryota; kingdom Metazoa; phylum Chordata; class Mammalia; order Carnivora; family Phocidae; genus Neomonachus; species Neomonachus schauinslandi. The sequence continues at coordinate 15,844,514 of NC_058417.1, read as the reverse complement.
AAAAAGAATGTGGGAAAGAGGGCGCCTGGGTGGCTCAGTCGTTAAGCATCTGCCTTCAGCTCAGGTCACGATCCCGGGGTCCTGGGATCGAGTCCCGCGTCGGGCTCCCTGCTCCGCGGGAAGCCTGCTTCTCCCTCTCCCACTCCCCCTGCTTGTATTCCCTCTCGCTGTGTCTCTCTCTGTCAAATAAATAAAATCTTTAAAAAAAAAAAAAAAAGAATGTGGGAAGGAAAGCAGTATGTTAGCAGCAGAAATATGGGTGATTGTTTTTCCTTTTTTTATTCTGTATTTTCCAAATTATAATAAATATATTTGGCTTCTATTCCCTACAAAAGTGTTAATGAAAGAGGAAGAAAAAGGCAAGAAAACAGGTCACTCAGGATGTTAGCCTCCTTTCTCATGAACTGTTGGCTCTTGGTTTGCTTTCCTACAGGTGGAAGCAGGGAAAGGCCTGGAGATGAGGAAGCTGGTTCTCTCGGGGTTCCTGGCCAGCGAAGAGATCTACATTAACCAGCTGGAAGCCTTGCTGCTGGTGAGTGTGTATATACGCTCTGGCTTGCTGGTCAGCGTCACGCTCGAAAACTCCATTTGGAGTTGGAGAAGAAGGGGGACCTGGACCAGTCCTTCCCTGCGGGCAGAATCTGTACTGCTCTGCTGACCGTTTGGCATTAGGCCGGGGTCATTGCCGGAAAGGGGCCAGTGCCTCTCAGCCCCAGCCCTCCATGAGCTGCCCTGGGAAAGGCGGGAGAAGCACAGCCAGGTTGGAGATGGCGAACATTCCCATGGCTCATGACCATGCACAGGCTTTTTTAATCAGTGACAGTACTCTGTCCAGGTGGGAGTCCGGGTGGGGGCCCAGCCTCCGCCTCCACACTGTGCTCTGAGCAGTCTCTACCAGTCAATCAAGCGGAGTCCTCTCTGTCATTTCCTGGTCCCAGTCCTTTCTCCTCCCAGGAGTAGTGAGCCGTGGCCATCCCCAGGCCCCGTGGCAGGAAGTGTGAGGTGGAAGGGTTTCTGTGTCGTTTGAGAAACACCATAGCCATGGTGTTTCTGAGGCATTTAAGCATTAGACCAGCCCCAGCCCTTGGGGAAGGTGCCTCAGTTTCCTCCCACGATGGAGGCATTGTGAGACTCAGACTGGGAGGGAAGTATTATTAATATTAGGCAGAAGTACTACACAGATGTAAGGCGTTTTTGCCTTTGAAGAAAGTGCTCATTCGATGCGGCTAGATCTTATGCAGAGTAAGTAGGGAATGTAAAGTTCTTCCCCCTGGGTGTTCTGCAGCCTGAGACATGGGGAATACGAAATGTAGATGTAGATGAGTAGAAACTCATCCTTACAAGAATTGTAAAGTACACATTTATGTACTTGCTGTGGTGTGAGATGTTGTCACCAGGGTCCCAGAGACCTTGGCATTTATTACCCAAGGAGTAACTATCTAAATGTGCAGATACTTTGGAGCACCCGGGTGGCTCAGTGGGTTAAGCATCTGACTCTTGATTTCGACTCAGGTCATGATCTCAGGGTCATGGGGTCGAGCCTCACATCTGCTTGTCCCTTTCCCTCTGCTCCTCCCCTGCTCACGCTCTCTCTTTCTCCCTCTCAAATAAGTAAATAAAAATCTTAAAAAAAAGAAAGAAAGAAAGAAAAAGAAAAGAAATGTGCAGATACTTTGTGACAGCCTGGGCTCAGTTTGTGGTAGATGTCACTGGGAGTTTATCGGTAGGCACAGCCATGTTTTTCAAGTGATGGACAGGGTGGCAGATAGGCGAGCACTGCAATCTGGGGCCAGAACTAGGGCAAGACCTGACCTGCCATTAATCATAGACTCATGGCTCTGTTTTTCATACCTGCATCTGAACCCATTAGTAAATTGTGAAATCAACGTAGGTTGAACCGGCATTTTTTTATTAAATGAGAAAGAAAATACCAGTGTGCATCACACATAGTAAGAATAAGTACTATTTCACCTAACTTTGGGTTTGTTGTCTGTATATGTGTATGTATACCTATGTACTGGGCCACGTTCTTTCTCATGGGTACTGTCGTTTTGGAAAACCACTGGCTTTGGGCAAGCCATGAGCAACCTTCTTGAGCCTCATCTTCCTCATCTGAAGATGAGACTAATCCCATGACCTTCTCTGTCTTCTTCACGGGGTTGAGAGGATCAGGTGATCCTTTTGGGGACCCAGGCACTCAGATTAGCTGAGGACAAGCAAAGGACCCATCAGACACATGTGAAGGACACCACAGAAATGGTGAATTTGCCACAGTGAATGGAGGGGGCCTCATTGTCATTACTAAAAGGATGCGCATTTGAGAGGAGTTCCAACAGAGGACCCAAACCGCCTGTCAGAATCCCTGCTTGACCGCTCTCGAGCTCGAGCCCTTCAGCGCATTCATGAACCCTCGTGGCCCATTTTCTCCATCTGCAAACTGCGGATCCTGATACTAGTACTCTGTTCATGGGGTTGTTGTGGGGACAAAATGAGTTTGTATGTGAAGCTCTTAGAACAGAGACTAAAGCATTAGCTGCTGCTCTTATTTTGACCAGTGCTGGGAGAGACGCAGGTTGGAGCCTATTTCTGTCAACACAGCCTTTCCCCGAAGGAAGGGGAGGCGCGTCCTCGGAGGAGGCCAGCCCCTCATAGATTCCAAGGTGCCTTCTCATCAGTCATTGGGCCTAATGTGAGTTTCCGTGTGTCCGGGCAAAGATAACAGAAGTAGGGCCCAAGACACTGCCTCCCTGCCTCTCCTTCCTAACAGCTCAGGACTCAAAGGCAAAACCTGTGAGGCTGGGGCCACAGTCCTGAGGCCACCCAGGACACCTCCCTCTGCTCCCTCCGCCCCCAGCCTGTTCATTGCGGGCCCCTGATTGGTTCTTCCTTGAACAGAGGCAGGAGGAGGGAGGGGAGAGGCCAGCTGGGAGGCCTGGTCTGCACTGGCGCTGTTGGGCCCCAGGAAGAGGGGGCAGGACCCTCCACAGCCACAGCCTCAGATAATGAACCTCAGAGATAAGGAATCAAGCCTCCCCACCCCCCTCCTTGAGCTGGGAGCCCTCCCCTCACAGCCGCCTGGTTGCTAGAGCCCTTTGCTCTTTGGGGGGTGATCTGACCAAGGGGCCCTGGGGAAGAAAATCTCTCCCCTCCGTGGCCCACTCCCAGATCTCCTACTCATCCCCCCCCTCCCCGGCTCTGCTCCTACCATGTTTGTGTTAGACTGTATTCACTTAACACTTCCTGATATGCAGATGGCTGGGTGTGTGTGGTGTGTGTACCCAAGACTGTGCACGCACAAGCACAGCTGGGACCCACACAAGAGCCTCTGTTCCTGCCCCCTGGGTTGCTGGTTGGGGCAAGGTTTGATAATATGGAAACCTCTGGGTTCCTGGTTGGCTCAGATTACAAACAGAGTGGGCTGAAGTGGGGTGTGGAGGAAGGGAGACAAACCAAATGTGTGTCATTCTGCATCTCACCTACCACAGGGAATGTGGGAAGTGAGCTCAGGGGCTGCCTCTGGCCATTGCTACAGGACTTACCATCGCTGGGCCCCACTGGCCCTCCTTTCTCAGCCTGTCATTCTGGCAGTTTGCTTTGGGGTTCTCAGGTTCCTTATCGCTAAAATAGGTTAATGATGCTTCCCTCCCTGGGTTCCAGGAGGAGGAGTAACTGAGGTGATATGTTAGCAGCCTCCAGGCCTTCTGGGATAGGAGGTGGAGGAAGTGGGCTGATTTCTTTCCCGTTTCGAAAGCAGGTTGCTGGGGGACAGAGCCGACAGATGGCTCTGTGAAGTCCCACTATGAATCAGAACCCACCTGGCCCTTCTTCCTGAGAAGCCCTTTGTGGGAAATGGAGAGCCAGGCTCGACTCCCAGGTCACTCAGTGATCCTCTTTTTTTTTTTTTTAAGAATCCATTTCTCCCCTGATGAAATGGAGAGCCAGGGGCTAGCCTTGCTTTCTGCAGCAGGATTCTGGGAGGAGGTAGAAGTATGCTAGCCCTTGGGGTGAAGAACAGTGTTGGATCCGAGCTCAGTGTTGAGTTGCTTTTGCCTTATAGCCATCCGGCCCTGAGGCCTGGATTCAGGGCTTCACCAGATAAAAGTAACTGCCTTCAAGGGTCTCTGGCCAGCTGGGGCTCACACACGCCCCCCACTTTCCCTTACCCCCAAGCGAAATCAGGGCTGAGACCAAAGGTCCCCAACCTTGTCAGGAGAACCCTCTGACGGCCCGAGTGCAGGCCCCATCCACATGACCCGCTGCTGGTGAGCACCCATTTCTTCCTTTTTTATAGACAGAGTGGGAAGTTGAGGAGGAAGCAGAGCAATTGGGTCTTGTCTTCACCTAGGTGGCCGATGAGTGCTTACCCAACAGCCTCTGAGAAGTCCTGACCCTTCATCTTCCCAGGGCTGTTCCCGCCCTAGGTACTTTATTCCCCTCTGCGTGGGGATTGCACCCAGGCAGGAGTGAGGAGGAGAGGTTCTGGGACCCTGTGCTGACTTGTTCCTCTGCTGGCTCCGGGGGCCGGGGCGGGGGGGGGGGGGGGGGGAAGGATAAACTAGGACAGCGATCTTGAGGAACAGCTCCGTATCCTTCACAGAATGTTGGGAGCCCTGAAGCTGAGTGGGGCCACCCACCTGGGGTTGGGAGAACAGTGTGCCCTTCCTCTGGCTCCTGGTTCCTTCTGTTTTCTGGCCTGGTGTGCTTACTCACACCCCACCCTCCACCTGCTCAGACCTTCCCAACCTTCGAGGCCCTGTTCCTGTCACTTCCTCTGTGAAGCCCCCTGAGCTGTACCAGCACAACCTTGGGACCACTTGGTTGGTATTTACAGCCCAAGATGGGTAATGCCCTATCTGGCTTTGTGCACTACATTGTTTCATTTGCGTTGGTCCAGTTTACCCAGATGGATCATAATGTTCTCCAGAGCAAGGATCATGAGTCAGAAAAATAATCTCCTGAAAAGAGAATTGGCCCCCCCATCACTCCCCTGCCTAAATCCCTTCAGGGAAAGCTGGGTCATTACAAGGGCTTAAAAGCGACATTCCTTCCCCCTGCCTGGTCTGGCCCCTGCCTGGTCCTCCAGCCCTGCCTTGGCCCCGCTCCTCCCCCTTGCCCCTTGCCCCTTGCCCACTGCACCTGGGCTCCCTGGCTTTCTCCAGCTCCTCTCTCTCACCAAGCCCATGCCCACCTTGGGACCGGCGTTGAGGAATACTGTCCTCTGAGCCCCCGGGCTTCCATTTCACAGTAAATGTTCCCTTCTGGGAGAAGCTGTCCTTCCCCACCCTGGCTCAGGAGGTCTCCTTCTTATATTTTCATTGCACTTAGGTGGAAATAATGTGTTTGACAGTTTCCTTGTGTTTTGTCTGTCTCGCCTACTGGATGGGAGGCTCCACAGGGCAGGGACTGGACGTGTGTGGTGAATCACTGAATACCTGGTCTGGCCTCACATTAGGCACTTGGTACATTATTTGTGGGGCGAATAATAATAATGGTAGCAGCTAACATGATTGGCTGCCTTCTGGGTCCCAGGCACATACTTGATATTTTATATAAATATGGCTTTTGATCTTCCCATCAGTGTTCTTGAGAAGGTAATATTATCCCAGTTTTACAAATGAGGCTGCTGAGGCCCAGATGCTAAGTGACGTGCCTACAGCTATTAAGTGGCAGAGCTGAGACTCAAACCCACACCTCTTGGCCTGCACCAGGGAACACCTCATCCTACTGCCCTAGCAAAGCCTGGACGTTAGGGTTAGTTGGTTCCAGCACTGAGAGGGTCAGAAGGAGCGCTCTGCTTTTCCCTGCCTTTATCCTTGCTTCTGGACTTTATAGAGCTGGGAGGACACAGGAGCTGGAAGTCAGAGTATCATCTGGGTATTTGGGTAGATGGACTTCCTCTTATGGACAGATGAGGCCCTGCCACCAGCAGAGAAGCAGCAGAGAGGAGAGCAGGAAGCATGGCTGGAAGTTGGCTGCTGTGGTGGCTTGAGCTGCTGGTCCTCTCTCAGACTGAGCCAGGGATAACTCTGGCCTCTTTAATGTCACTGTTCCATCCAGTCCAGCACCGAGTCACCCATTATCGGCTAGAATGCTTCTCTGGCTGGAACCAATCCCATGAGGTAATGAGGGTCAGCTCTAGTGAGTCCACACCTGCCCCCATGACTTCTCCTGGCTGTTCCTGGGTTTCCAGAGTGACTCAGACTGTCAAAGGCCTCTTTCCACACAGCCCTTCAGCTAGAGGAAGAACATTAACCACGTCTGACTCAGGCTTCTCTCTTCTGCGTAAATGTGCCTGCCCGTCCCACACTTAGTCTCTAAGTGGCAGGTGTCCAGACCCTGTCCACTGAAGGGCCTCTGGAGGGCAGTCTAGGCATCTTTGGGGGGCTTTGGGGCTGAGGGAAGGCCAGTCAGGGAAGAGTTCCTCATCTTTTGACATCAGGATGTTTTTTTGCTTCAACTATGAATTTTAATAGCTTTTTCCCCCCTGATTATAAAATTAAGATTTACTCATTTTAGGTGATTTAGAAAATACAGAAAATCACACTGAAGAAAATGCACCCAGGTCCCATTCTCCTACAGTCTCCTACAGTCCTGTTGAGCATTAAGAGGACAACTGCAGCTCCCTGCCAGCGTTAGGGAGTGGTCCTGAGTTACTGCTTGTCACTTGCATCCACTCCACCTGCAGCCCCTGGAGCATCTTGGTGGAGATAAGCTCAGTGAGAAAGAGCACTGTGATCGACTAGTAATGTCTGCTGTGGGTGCAGGAAGTAGGACCGTGGCATCTGTGCCGCCTGCTCACTCTCCCTATACTGGGATGGGAACTTGAAATGTCAGTGTAGCTGAGATTGGTCTTGAGTTTCTTTGAGGCTCTACCGCCAAATCCTAGAATCATGTTCTGTTTCTTGGAAGGAAATAGCTTAGGGCTCGAGTTCCCAGTCAACCCTCCCTTCCACGGACGTGTGACAAGAGAGCTTGTAACTAAGGACATGAGGCCACCATGGAAGAAAGGCATGGATCCTGTTAAACCAATAAGCGAACCCAGTACAGGCTGGGGGCCGGGGACCCCTTGGGCGACAAGGGCGTGGGGGAAACGTGTCCTGGCATTAACCCATGGGCCTGGGAGGGCTGCCGGACCAGGCCCTGGCTGTCAGGGTCCCCCTCCTTGCAGTAGGGCATGGCTCGTTGGAGCCTATGACAGCAGCAACTCGATGCAAACCACACTTCAGGTGCCCTGCCCTCCGTGGCCTTGTCTGGGCACCACTCCAGCCACGGGAAGGGCAAGTCAGTGGCCCATCTGGTTTATTGCCCCTCACCTTCTCTTTTCTCCTTCCTGGCTCCCAGCCCATGAAACCCCTGAAGGCCACAGCCACCACCTCCCAGCCCGTGCTCACCATCCAACAGATCGAGACCATCTTCTACAAGATCCAGGACATCTACGAGATCCACAAGGAGTTCTATGACAACCTCTGCCCCAAGGTGCAGCAGTGGGACAGCCAGGTCACCATGGGCCACCTCTTCCAGAAGCTGGTGAGTCTTCCGTCGACGGATGGTCCTTATCCGGTGCCTCCGTGGAGCTGCTGGTGTTGGGAGACGTCCAGGCATCCCCAGCCTTCTTGGCCTCCTTGAAGGCCTGGGTCATTTCTGAGTCCTGGGGGAAAGCCTGGGCCTCTGCTCTGTGGGGCCCTGGGCCTAGCTCTGAGACTGTCTCTGGCTATGTCCGCTGGAGGACCCCCTAGGTCAGACCCATGGCGCCCCCAACCCCACTCTTCCCTGATCTTTCCCTGCCCATAACTTCTGCCAGCCCAGGAGGCAGCAAGGAGACTGCCGGTCCGTGGTCTTTGTTCTCTGGGTGTGGATGGCGGTGGGCAGGGAGCAGCCCCTCTCCTTTAGCTCCTCTGCAGTGGTGGCACTGGTTGAATGGACAGGCCTGTACTTCCCTTACACTGGAGAAAACTCTTGCTTGGATACTCACTCCTAGGCCCTCAAGCTCACAGCATGTTCAGAACTGAACTTATTGTCTCGGAAGTTCTTTTGCTCTTCTTCCTGCCTCTGTGTCTGTGGGTGCTGCCACCGTCCCAACCCCCGTCCATCCATGACTCCCTTGGACTAGTCCTTGGCACCTCCCCTGCCCCACCCCCTTCCCCATCCCCACTTCCAGAGGATGCTCACTGCTGCCTACCTCTCCCCGCCGCCTCTGGTGCCCTCACCTCAGGAGTGGCTCCTACCTCCAGGCCCTCATCCCCATCAGCCCCCGACCTCTACCTAGCAGCAGAAGAGAGTTATCCGAACCCCTGACCAGACCTCGCTTGTCCCCTACTTAAATCCCTTCACTGGCTCCCCCTTGCCGGTTGGATAAATGCCAGGAATGGCTTATGAGACCTTTTGCATGCTGGCCTCTGTCCAGGCCTCTGGCTGCCTCTAGCTACTGCTTCCCCTGTCCTTGTGCCTCCTGACCCTGAACTTTCTATTCTTAGTTCGTGCAGCAGACACTCTTGACCTCTCTGTTCTTGCAGCTCTGGCTGCCTGAAATGTCCTTCCCCAACTGCTTCCAGTTTAGAAGTGACTTCCTTGGAGAAGCCTTCCCCCAACCTTCAAATGCAGCCCCTATGCTTATCCCCTCAGTGAACCCAGTAACCTCCTGTGTCCCTAAAACCATAAGCTCTGGGAGAACAGACTGTATTTTCTTCATCAGTAGACCCCAGAACCAGCCCCGCAGTCAATACATGAACGAACGAACGAATGAACGAACGCACCATGACCTTGACCACTGTGACTAGGGAGAAATTGGAAGGCATTGAGGGGGACATCACAGGGCCTGAGGTCTGTGTCCCAAGAGGCCAGCAGTGTTGTAGGGACAAATATAGCTTCTAGAGCCACAGCTGACTTTGGGGTTTTTGTTTGTTTGTTTGTTTTTTAAGATTTATTTATTTATTTGAGAGAGAGAAAGAGAGAGAGAGATGGAGCGCACACACGGAGGTGGGGAGGGGCAGAGGGAGAGAGACTCCCAAGTAGACTCTGCACCAAGTGCGGAGCCCGATGTGGGGCTTAAAGCGGGGCTCCCATCTCACAACCCTGAGATCACGACCTGAGCCAAAAGCAAGAGTCAGACGCTTAACCGACTGCGCCATCCAGGCGCCCCGGCCACAGCTGACTGAATCCTGGCTCTGCCACAGATTAAACCTGTGACTTTGGGCACAACCTCTCTGTGACTCAGCTTCCTCATCTGTAAAAAAGAGGATAATAATAGTAGTTACCTCATTGAACTGTTGTGAGGACTATGTGAGTTAATACCTGAAAAGTGCTTGGAATCGGGCCCAGAACAGAGTAAATTAGTAAATACTCAATAGTCAGCCATTAGCATTACTGTTATTACCATCACCACTGCCACGATCGTCGTCGTTGTTGCTGTGGTTAGCGAGAGGCACCCCGAAAGGTGGTATTGCAGGGGAACCCCACGCTCCCGGGTCCAGCAGCCCCGGAGTACCTGCCCCAGTTCAGGGACCGTGCATACCCAGTCATCACTCGCGGCCTGGTCCCAGGAGCCTGAGCTGATCAGCCCTCGGGAGGGCATAAGAGAGCAAACCAGAGGCGGGGGTGGGGCGCATAGGCCAGAGCACAGTGGATTTTTCCACTGGCTGTCCAGTTTGTCTTGGTCACTCGGACCCTGCTGTCACCAGGGTCCCCCATTCAGCTCCGCAGGCCCCGGGTCGTGAATTTGCTACCTCCCTTCCCTCCCCCCAGCAGCGTGAACTGCTACCCACAGCCCCTGGAACTGCAGGCCTAGGAGGGCCGGGGAGGAGCCTAGGCGGTCCAGGCATCTGGAGGTAGTTTATTTTCAGCTGGTCTCCATTACTGAGGGAAGGGAATTAGCATCTCTGCTATTTGTTTTATGAGATCACCCCAGTGCCAGGCTGCTGTTTTCCAAGCAACCTCCACTTGGCAGTTAATGGCCGTGGCAGGCCGGGCCTCAGGCTCTACAGACGGGGCTACGCCACGGAGATGGCAGTGCCTGGGATGGTCAGTGACCCTGTGCACGGGCCTTCTGCAGAGGTGGTTCCTGCGCTGACTCCCCTCCTGCTACCCCCTTGGGCCGCGGGATGGGAGATAGTGTTCCAACCTGGGCAGCCAGCCCTTATGTTCTTATGCGAAAGGGGGACAAGGAGAGCACATCCCCGGAAGAAGAAAAGCAATGATTTTTACTTTGGTTTAGGAAGCAACTGTCTAGCGCCTCCCCTGTAGCTTGGGACACCGGGGGGCCAGTACTCCCCCTGGAAAAGCAATTGAATTCATCCCTTCCTGCACTTCCCCCCAGATTTTTCGTCTTTGCCAAGTCTGGCCCGTCTGGGGCTGAGACCTGCACAGCTCTGGCCTTGGCTTTTCTGCAAGCATCCCAGTTCTCATTTTCCTCTCTGGCCTTCCTGGCCCCCCACCTGCCACCTTCCTGCCTGCCATCTTCCACCTGCCCCACCTCTTTGGGATCTGGAGGAGCACAAGGATTCTGCAAAAAGCAGAGTGGTCCCGGGGGGTCCCATGGGCAGCCTGCTTTCCCCAGCACTGTGGTGCAATCCCCAGAGGAAGCCCAATAGCAGCTGAACCTCCTTTGCTGCTTCATTGCAAAATATTTAAACCAGAAATTCTAGAGAATACATGTAGCAAACAACTGTGCCCTCCTCTCCCGGAATCAAGGGTTGTTAAGTTCTGAAGATAGAAAGACTTTTTAATCAAGAAAACAAAGCATTATAGATGAAGTCTCTCTCTCCCTTCCCTGTGCCCTTCTGCTTAGCCCGGAAGCAGCTACTGGAATGAATTTGGTGTGTTGCCTTCTTGGGCTGCAGTTTGTATTTTTATTATGTATCTGTATCTTTTTATGGCATTACATGTACTTTTTAAATGTATGTATTTTATGTATTTTGCAATTCGATCAACATTTGCTTAGGAACTGGTCGGTGTTACTACCCATAGATCTCGTTCATTCATTTAACTGTGTGAGTATGAATTCCCCTCTTTGTGAGCATGTTACCAGTCTTTCCACAGGAGGAAGAGTGAAGCAGTGAATTCCCTTGCTCACATCTCCTTGGGTACATACATATGCAGGTTTCTCTAGAGAGGTGCTTCCAGCAGAACTATAATGCGAGCCACATATATAATTTTAAATTTTCTAGTAGCCTTATACTTAAAAATAAGTACATGAAATTAATTTTAGAAATGTATTTTTATTTTTATTTTTTTATTTTATTTTTTTTTTTTAGAGAGAGAGCGCAAGAGGGGGTAGGGTTAGAGGGAGAAGCAGACTCCCCGCCGAGCAGGGAGCCCGATGTGGGACTCGATCCCGGGACTCCAGGATCATGACCTGAGCCGAAGGCAGTCGCTTAACCAACTGAGCCACCCAGGCGCCCTAGAAATGTATTTTTAAAAAATGTGTATTTATCCCAAGAGATCCAAAATGCTGTCATTTCAACACGTAATCAATATTTAAAAATTAATAAGATAATTTACATTCTCTTTTACATACTAAGCCCTTGAAATCCAGTGTGTATTTATACTTAGAGCACAACTCGGGGTGCCTGGGTGGCTGAGTCGGTTAAGCATCCGACTTTTGATTTCGGCTCAGGTCATGATTTTGGGGTTGTGAGATTGAGCCCCGTGTCTGGCTCCGAGCTGGGCGTGGAGCCTGCTTAAGAGTCTCTTTCCCTTTCCCTCTCCCTCTGCCCCATCTCCCTCTCTAAAGCGCGCGCGCGCGCACACACACACACACACACACCCCACCCCCACCCCCCCATCGCAGTTTGGACTAGCCACATTTCAGGTGCTCACCTGCCACAGGTAGTGATTGACTCCTGAACGGGACCCCAGAGCTCTGGGGTTTGTATGTAGAAGTGGATTTGCTAAGGAGTAGGCCAAGCCGTGCATATTTTCGGCTTTATCAGTTATTGACAAATTACTGTCCAAATAACAGGCCTCACATCCCCGTAAGCGGTCTATAAAAGCTCTAATTTCCCCTGCATTCTTGCCAACCCTTGATATCATTAGACTTTTAAATTTTGGCCAGATTGATGGGGATGAAATAGTATCTCACTGTGCTTTTAATTCACATTTCCACCCTTTACTCTCTCAAGAGGAAATGCATATGCAAAGCACAGGAAGACTTTCCATAAATATTTGAGGAATTAAATTTGGGTTAGGTTCAGAGCGACATGCAAATGTGTACTGAGGCAGGTAGGGTCTCTGGCTCCTTAAGAGGCTGAGGATGAGGGGACAGGAACTGAGAGAGGCCAAGGGAAGTGGGGACTGCACCTCTTTTTTTAAGTAATCTGTACACCCAGTGTGGGGCTCGAACCCACAACCCCGAGATCGAGAGTCGCATGCTCCACTGCCTGAGCCAGCCAGGTGCCCCCGGGACTGCACCTTTAAATGCTGTGCGTTACACTCAGCACGGGGAGTGGGGTACTGAGCAGGCCACGTGTGCCCTCCCTGCTCCAGCTAATTCCAGGATGTGAAAGACGTGTGAGGCCTTAAGGGGCTTCAAACCCTGGGAGACCTTTATGATGCTAAATAAAGCCAAATGCTGTTGAATTTCTAGCGTGCCAACAAAGGCCCTGCCCCCTGCTCCCCCAACCCCCAGTACCCTCTTGTTAACCTTATTGGCTGAGCTGGTTTCCAAGGAAACTGTCAAGTTCAAAGGGATACTGTAGTATGTTCATCCTGCCTTTCCCCTCTGTTTCAGTGTGGCCCTTTGGAGCAAAGTTAGAGGTTCCGAGTGCTAAGGGAGCTCCAGGTGCCCTGCTCACGCTTTCATCCATTCATCAATCCTCTCTCCCATCCCACTGCCCTCCCTTCTCTCTCCTCTTCTCCCTGCAGGCCAGCCAGCTTGGCGTGTACAAAGCGTTTGTGGATAACTACAAAGTCGCTCTGGAGACAGCTGAGAAGTGCAGCCAATCCAACAACCAGTTCCAGAAGATCTCTGAGGTGGGCAGCTCCCTGCACAGCCCCTGCCTTCCAGCCTCCAGGCCTGTTGCCGGTTAGGGAAATGGTTCCCCTGAGGGTAACAACTTAGACTGACATTTGCTTTCTCACACTTGATATTTTCCCTCTTAATATAAGAATAACAATGTGTTTGATTTTGTTATTCTATTTAGGTTATTCTGTATTAGAACAGAGGAGACAAAAAAGAAAAAAAGCAGTATTCTCACACACTGTGGTGACCTTGAGCCGATCACTTCCCTTCTCTTGGCCTTATTTCCTCTTCTGTCAAGTGGGGTGTCTGGATTCTTCAGCTCACCCCCAGCTTGCTTGATAAGAACCACCAGGGGCACTGTTTAAAATGCAGATCTCCAGACACCTTCCTTGGAGCTTTAATTCAGAGAGTTTGGGGTGGGACCCAGGAGTTTATATTTTTAACAACCTTCCCGGGTGATTTTTATGATCAGAAAGATTGGAAGAGGTCTGGACTAGGTGGTCGTTTAAAATCCTTACAATTGCACGACAGAGGGAGGACCAGGGCCGTTTGTGAGAAGCAGCCCTACGCTCTCTGGCTGGAAGCTTGCCTGTCCCTGCTGCTGCAGCCAAGCCTTCCTCCCGTGCTCCTCTGCAGGGCAAAGCTGTGTCATTGGCTGCCATTGCCTCTTCAGGAAGTGGCAGGGAGGAGCTCTAATCTCCTCCAGGAGCACAGCCCAGCCTCCGTCTTGGGCCGAAAGCATCTCCGTGAGCTCCCCAAGCTGCTGGCCTTGGCAGTCACAGACCCAGCTCCAAGCTTGGGGCAAGAGAACCTCTGGTTCCAGGGCAGGGAGGGCTCCTTGTGCAGCTTTGGAAATTTGGCCTTACGGGCCTCTCCGGACCCTTTGCTTTCCCATCTCCGCTCTGATGCTAGAAAAGTTGGTGGGATGCAGGGTAGTGTTGGTGAGACTCCTGGGGTTATGGGTTCTGCTCCAGTTTGGAATCAGCTGAAGGCAGCACATGAGTTGGACAGAGGGAGATGAAAATGTCAGCTCGATTACTAGTAAAAGCCAGGTTGGAAAAATGTGGACTTGGATCTTTAGGCCCACTGGGCTTGCTAACACTTGCCCTCCACAATAAAACACATCTACCGGGGATGGAAACAGGGAGTTAAGCTCTGTTTCTTCTCCCAGCTGCAGCCATCAGGTGAGTCACCCTGTGCCTGGGAGGACGGACGGAGGTGGGTGGGGAAGTTCCCTCTACGTGGAGTCACAAGGGCGGAGAAATGGTGCTTCCCCTCATGGCTCCCAGGCCTCCCTGGGAACAAACTGGATCCGCTTAATATGTGTCCAAGGCTGCCCAGGGTCATGTCTGGTCCAGAGAGTGGTGAGCCTCCTCTTAGCCCAGGCTGACTGCCCATTCTCTGGTCGGCAGAAACCCCTGCACTCCTCCCGAGTCCCTCTCCCAGCCTGCTGGCCCCACGTGGCTTCTCACCCTGACTCATGCGCTGACGCTGTGGCTTCATTCTGGCATTTCTACTTAATTACTGCAATTAGGGCCCTTCTCTGCAGCCGGAGCGATGTCATACCTCTAGGCTACACTGGAGTGGGGCACGGAGGCAAGTTTCCTGAAGCCAGGAATCCAGACACCCACCAGGGACACACCCGCCAGGGACCCTTCTCCCCACCCCAACCCCCAAGCTCAGTCCCTAGGGTTTTCTCTGTCCAGAAACAGCTTGAGGCAGGAGTAGGAAATGTGGAGCTCCTGCTGCCTGGGCATGTCCCCCCTCCCAGGCAGAGCAGGCAACATCCCCTGGGTTCCTGACCTTGGCCTCCCCTCACCCTGGCCTCCCTGCTGACGCCCCACTTGGAGGCCCCCTCCGTGCACTCTGCCCTGCAAGTGGGGATTGCGTTAGAGCTCCAGTTGCGGGCCCTAGTGGTGGGTCTGTCGACAGGGCTAGAGCTGGAACCTCTCTAAAGACAGAAAAAAGAGGATCAGATAAGCAATCTCTAGAGTCCCTTTCCGGTGCTCACTCCGGGTCACTTTGCTTGGGGGCCAGGAGGGGTGTGGCCTCTTCCTCGCTTGCAGTTTCCTCCCTGGTGCTAGCACAGGCTAGCAAAGGCTATGGGTGGGGGTGGCAGGTGGGGTTGGGGGCTGGGTGAATCCCTCTCAATCGGGGTAGGATCTAGGTGGGACTGCCCTGTGGAGCTCAGTCTCTGCCCCAGGTGCGCAGGACCCCTTGCTCCTTATCTCCAGGGCTGCTCATGCCCTAAGGTGCTGGTACACCTGCTGTTTGTCCTCTGAAATCCCATGTACCCCGGGCTGATGGTGGACAGACCCCTAAATACTGGCTGCTGCTGGGGGATCCCGCTCTTGCCACCTCTCTCTAAGGCCCTTGGAGTCACCAGGGAGGGGCGTTAGGGGGTGTGTCCGAGGAGCACCATTGCTCCAGACCTCTCTGGTACCCAGAGCCCCTCCTTCCCGCCTACCCCCAGCCTCCTCGGTACTGCAGGGGCTCCAGGAGATCATGGGTGTGGCACAGGGAGTCTGGAGTCAGTGAGTCAGGGGGAGACCTGTGCTTTGGTCTTTGTCCTCCTGTTTGCACCCTGGGTTTCAGAGCGCTTCTTCCTGCTCTGCCTACGATGGGCGATGGGCGATGGGGACATTCCGGGGACGGGCCACGTAGTGATTCCTCCCCTCTTCTCGGCAGGAACTCAAAGTGAAAGGTCCCAAGGACTCCAAGGACAGCCACACGTCAGTCACTATGGAAGGTACTCTGGGGAGCGGGCTGGATAATCGTCACCTTCCTTTGTCTGCTTTGTAGACTATGGTGCCCTGCTTGTGTGAGCATGTGCATGGCAGAGAGAGAGAGAGAGAGAGAGAGAGAGAGAGAGAGAGAGAGTGTGTGTGTGTGTGTGTGTG
This sequence comes from Neomonachus schauinslandi, assembly GCF_002201575.2. Taxonomy (NCBI): domain Eukaryota; kingdom Metazoa; phylum Chordata; class Mammalia; order Carnivora; family Phocidae; genus Neomonachus; species Neomonachus schauinslandi. The sequence continues at coordinate 15,828,659 of NC_058417.1, read as the reverse complement.
TGTGTGTGTGTGTGTGTGTGTGTGTGTGTG
>NC_058417.1:15702145-15828619 GCF_002201575.2 Neomonachus schauinslandi | reverse complement strand
GTGTGTGTGTGTGTGTGTGTGTGTGTGTGTGTGTGTGTGTGTGTGTGGTGCACAAACGCGAGGAATCCAGCCTCTGTCCCTAGGCAGCCGGCCAGCTACAAACGTGCTCCTCCTTAGGATGCCAGCAGGCAGCGCGCTCCCCTCCTCCTCTCCCCGCGCGCCTCCCCTCCCCGCCCCTCCCCCTGCTAGAGGAGCGCTCTGAAGCGGCTGCTTGGTTCAGGCTGTGCAGCAGCAGCGGGCAAGGTGGCTGAGTGGCCGGGCTGCTGATGGGAGCCACCGAGCGATGGCCACAAGCTCCAGCCGCTGGGACGGAGGCTGCCATGGAAATTCTCCTCATCGTTCGCTTCTGCTGTAACTGCACCTATGGTAACCCAGGCCCCCTCTCCCGGGAGGTGGTGTAGCTTCCCAGAGCTTCCCACCTCTGGGGGCTGGCTGGAGTGGGCTGGCATGTGGCCGGCAAGGTGGGGCGGAGCGGGGGGCGGCAGGGAAGGGAGGGGGTGCAAGTGGCTGGATCTGTGTTTGCCCCTGTTCTGGTCAGCTTCCGGCCTGGAGTTGAAGTCTGGGGCCGCCGGGGGCAGGGTGGCTTGGAAATGGAAGGGCCAGGCTACAAGCGTCCAGGCACCCCCTCCCCAAGGCTTAGCTTGGGAGGCAGTGGGCAACTTCCTGGAGATGCTGTTAAGGAGAGAAAGTGACAAGGCTGTGCCTGCAGGCATGGCAGCCCTGGGGCTGGAGGGGGGTCAGCAGGGGCCCGTCAGACCAGGGCATCTGGTCTGGGCAGCGGTGTCTCGGCCCAGGGGGGCGCTAGCCCCTGCTGGAGGGACAAGTTGGGAGTTTCTTTGTTTCTGGAGAGAGGAGAGGAGCTTGAGCCGCCAGGGTATTGTGTGCTCCGAGTGCACAGACTGCCTTCGAGACATTCTCTCCTCAGAACCGAGGTGGCCACGGTTGGGGGAGCAGGACGGAACTGGGCTGCTCCCAGGGGGTTGTTTGTAGCCACAGGAGACCCTCAAGCTAAGGTCCCGGCATTTGGTGCATGCTGGTGGGAGAGGGGGGCGTGGCAGGCCACTGCTTTGTGAAGGTCACACACCCACCGGTCAGTGGAAGGGACCTGGGGCGGCCTCTGTGCAGCAACCTCAGCAAGGGGGACCTGGGACAGGTGCGTGCTGTCGGCCGGGCTCTAGCTCAGTGGGGGCCGAAGCAGACCTAGGCAAGGAGGTGTCTGGAAGCGGACACTGCCCTCTGAGGCAAGAAGTGCTTTAGGGATGACCCAAGCTGTCTTTGGCATGGGCGGAGGGTCAAGTGTTGCCTCCAGGGGCCGGCTGCCCTGGGCCCCGGTGTGTTGGAGTGGCAGGCGGCTGGTTTTAGGACCTTCTTCCCTCCCACCAGGCGTTTTGTCTGTACCCTCTCAGTCACTTTGCCTTCACATCTCCGTGGTAACCTGGAGCTCCTTGGTGAAGGCTGAACGGAGGGGGGTGGCAGTTTGCTGGAGGAGAAATGATGAGGTTTCCTAGGCTCTTTCTCAGAGGCCACTGTGCAGGAGGGGCTGTTGTCTGCTCACCTGCTCAGGCCCTCCCAGGTCGAGGATCGCTCTTAATGGAGGAACCCCTGAGGCAGCCCCTCTCCAGCTGCCCCAGCAGGACAGCTGTGGGAACTCTAGTTACTGGCCAGAAGCTGCCCTGTGCCCCCACCTGTCGGCTCAGATTCTGACAGGCCGGGCTCAAGAGGAGAGATGGACTTGAAATGGGCCTGTTCGAAGATCAGAGGAGAAATGCTCTTTTTGGTCTGGCCTAGGAGTGGGTCAGGTCTCAACTCTGCCTCCTTAAAAAAGAAGTGCGGTTGGCCCTTGGCTTCCTCTTCCCTTCCCAAAAGGGAGTTTAGTATTAGTGAAACAGACCTGGGACTGGAGTTTAGTGTTTCTTTGGTCCCTGTGATACTGTCTTTGAAGTCAGCTTCAAAGTGGGGAGGGAGGAGAGAACAAGCCCTTACCAACCACAATGTTTAGAATCTTCTCAGCCCCTCCAAGGGATGCTGCTTCTGGGGGCTCTAGGGTGGGGGATTCTGTACTTGGGGCTCACTCTGGCTTAATGGTTATTTGCTGAGCACCCACTCTGCAGGTCTCTGAGCCAGATGCTGGGGGTGGCATGCAAAAGGAAGTCTTATGTGATCCAGGCCCCCAAGGAGAGGGCTCACCTTGGTAGCAACAGAGGCCAGCTTACCCACTTCTTCCTGGTGAATCTTTCCAAGGATCCTCCCAAGAGTCACTGAGCTTTTGCAGATGCTGCCCTCCCATACCAAAGAAGACAGCTCAAAGTTAAGAGCACGGGTAGGCCTACATTCAAAACCCAGCCGCCATTTACAGCTTTATTATTGTGAGCAAGTTATGTAACTTCTCTGTGCCTTAGAGAGGTTTCCTCATCTGTAAAATGGGGCTAGTGATAATTGCTTCTCCTTTTAATCAGAGGAAATAGCACATATTAGTGCCACTGGACACAGACTAAGTACCCAGCAAACTACAGAGAGGCCAGCTTGCTCGTGTCAGTGGTCTGACTTTCAGGCACTGTGGGTATTATTTGCAGAAGTCCTGGTCAGGGAAGGCTTCCTGGAGGAGGTGGGGAGACAGGTGTTGCAACTTGGTGAATGGTGTCTGTCTCCTGGGACAGGAATGGCATGGTGAGGAGAAGGGAGGGTAGGGGGAGCAGGGGGCAGGAAGCAGCCCGGACTGCTGGAGCCGTGGGACAGATGAAGGGGGAAGGGTGGGCTCCTCACCCTGCGTTGTCTGGGGCACCCGACGGAACAGTTGGGGTGGCTCTTCCTCCCCTTCTTCCCTGCCTATCTGACTGTGGCCCCAGAGCCCTCTCCCTGAGCTCCCCTCCCCCCTACCTTTCCTCCTAGCTGTTCTCCCCCAGCGTGAGCTCTCATTCCACATCCCCAGTCAGGTAGACTCGAGGTGACCGCAGGCGTATCAGTAACCCGTCTGAAACCCTACCCACCATTTGTGCAGACCGCTGAGCTTAGTCAGAAACCTCTTCCTCCTGGGACTTGAGAGAGGGACAGAGGGAGCTGACACTGCAGTATCAGCTTTGCCCTGAGCTGGAACTCCGGGGCCCACCCTGGAAGGAGCCTGCTGAACTTGCACTTTCTCCTGGGTCTTTGGGGTTCTCGGGTGTGATTTCCCCCTGAACATGAGCTAAGCCACAGGTGGGTGCTCTAAATAATGTCAGTACGGGCCCCCTCCCCCACGCCCTGGGCTCTACCCTCACTGCCCCAGGATACCCCAAGGCTGGTCCTGTTCCTTTGAGCTCCCATAGACCATGGGGAGGGTCTCTAGCAATTGTCACGTTAAGAAGGGGCTACAGATAAGTCATGGGAAGTGTGTTGGCATAAGGCAGTGGTTTTCAACCATGGCTACATATCAGAATCTGCAAAGAAGCTTTTTAAAAATGCTGATACCCAGGTTCCACCCAGCAGAGATTGGGATTTAGTTGATGAGGTGGGGAGAGGGGGACAGGCAGCTGTTTCTTTTAAGAGCTCCCCCAGTGATTCTAAAGGGCAGCCAAGCAAAGACTGCAGATAAGGCTCATGGCATACCACTGAGACTCTATCTTCTCCGGAGCCAGCAGATCGTTCCCCGAAGTGTCTGCTTAGCAATGCATGGGGTATTTATATCTAGGGCTTCAGGGGACTCTTTGGTTTGGGGACTGGCTAGGGCATGAGTGTCGGCTCTGCGACTGTCACAACCAGCATCCTGCCTCTTCCTGCCCCTGTGGCAGGAGAATGGAGGTCACGACCCCGCGGACAGAGGCATCCAGGGGTAGGACCGAGGCTGAACCACCTATGTTTGGAGGGGCAAGGCACAGCTGCTTGCAGGAAGCTTTGTTTGGAAGTGTGGTCAGCCAGTTGCTGCTCCACCTGTCCCCACTGAACCCCAGCAGTTCTCCTTTGCTGTCCTGGTTGGCCAAGGGATGTGGGGAATGGGCCCCACCCCCCCGCTGAGTCTGCATTTTTTTTTTTTTTTTCCCCACCCTCTTCAGCACTCCCAGGGGCCCCCCCTGAATTCCTTCGGGAAATCTTTGCTCCCTCAGCTGCCACTTGCTTGAGAGCAGAGGCTTTGTGTGAAGAGCTGGCCTGCCTCCCTAGCCCTCAGCTTGTCCTGTTTTGTTGGGGAGTTTGACGGCATGGAGGGGGGTCTTCTCATGGAGATGAGGCCGCCCGTGTGAGTCAGAACAAAGCCTGCGGGTCCCAGCTGGCGATGCCAGGCCTTGGGCCAGAGGAGTATAAGAATGATTGGGTGTGCGGGAGCCACCTTCCCCGGAAAAGCGTCATGTCTCCTTCCCGCATTCTGGGGTGCCAGGCGTGACCAAAGTGTGCCAGAGCTCTGTGGGGTGAGGCGAGGTATAGCTGTATGATGCAGGGCTAAGGGTACGGAGGAGCATCTTCATCCGCTCTGAGCCTGGTCAGACAAGGAGAGGCCTGTGGTATGGCCCTTCGAGAAGTCACGTCTGGTGGGAGATGAGATGAGGCAGGCGGGAGGGGACCTGGGCTGCCAGTGCTGCATATCTGCATGTGGGTGTCGTCCGGCCCGCCCTGGGGAAGAATGGATCTGTGGCTGCCTGCACCTGGGCATCCCAGTGCCGGGGCAGTGAGGCAGGTGGAGAGATGAGGCTCATCTCTGAGGTGTCAGGCTGCTCCCTGTATTTCATCTGTCCTGTGTCCTTCTCCCTGCCTTTGCCAACAGCTCTGCTCTACAAGCCCATTGACCGCGTCACCAGGAGCACCCTGGTCCTCCATGTAAGTGTCAGCCCCTGAATGGCCAGAGCGGGGCTAGGAGTTCAGTGGGAGACTGAGCCCAGGGTGGGGGCACTGGAGTCACTGAGAACCGCCCACTCGGGGAGCTGGGCAGAGTGGCCCTGGGCCCTGACTGCACCTCCCTGGCCTCGGTAACCATGCTGGCGGGGCCAGGCCCCCAGTGTAGCTTGGCTATGAAGCTCGACACACATTTGGCCAGATGCTGCCGTGGAGACTCATGGTCTCCAGGGTCCTTGGAGTAGCTGTGTGGGTGGGTGGAGTGGTGTCTCTCCCAGCTGCCTGGGGAGATGAGACCCCACCTGGCTCCCTCCGCCAGGGGGAGAATAATGACTCAGTAGTAATAAAGGGGCACCACTACCCTCACCCTCACCCCTGCTTTTGAGTTCAGATTTCACAGAGATGACCAGATTAGAGCATGGGTCCCTTAGTGCCCCACCTTGAAATTCCTCTGGTGAAGATTGAGTCCCCACTGTCTTCTCGTTGAGCCCCAGAACTGCTGCCCCCAACTCACCACCCCACCCCTTCCCAGGACCTGCTGAAGCACACACCTGTGGACCACCCAGACTACCCGCTGCTCCAGGATGCCCTCCGCATCTCCCAGAACTTCCTATCCAGCATCAATGAGGACATTGACCCCCGACGGACCGCGGTCACAACTCCCAAGGGGGAGGTGAGCTCAGGACCCAGACCCGCCTCTCACCCAGGCTGAGAAGGGCGCAGCAGGCCAATCACCCATCCCTGCTCTCCTGCTCAGATGGGCACCACTGTCCCGTCCTCGGTGCCTCTCCAACCCTCATCTCCCGTGCCCAGCCAAGAGAAGGTCTTCAGGGCCTGGGAGCTTTACGTTCAGTGTCCCGTTAATCTTCATATAATCCACTGAGGCCTAGAGTCTCTGCAGATCTGACACAAGGTCTCTTGGCCATACGTGTTGGAACTGGATTCTTTAGCTGGGGTTATCTGTCTGCAGGCCTCGTGCATTGTCCCCCAGACCAGGGAAACCAGGGGCTGTGGCTATGGCATTATTGAATGCAAACCCCCACTGTGGGCGGTATGATGCCCTCAGGGTCCCCTGGAAGATAATGGCTCAGCCTGAGGGAGCCCAAGGGAATCTGAGAGCGGGAGCTCTGAGCCTGCATGAACAGGTGGGGTAAGAGCTAGGGAGTGAGCCCAACAGTAAGAAAGGCTGGAACGGGAGGTGGCTAAGGCTGCCAGGTTGCTGGAATGTCCCAGGTGCAGATGTGGTACAGCAGCTCCAGTTCCTTGGGGGCCCTTCTTGGTGGAAGGGTGGGGGTACCTCAGAGAGGGGAAGCGATTTGAAGAATTGGAGGGACAGTTACTCACATGGGTCAGCAGCCTGGCGCTTATACAGTGCTTCCTGTCCAGGAGAGGTAATTAAGTGTCATTTAGGAGTGAAGACTGGCTGGGTTTATACTCCTTTATTACATTTATGAGCCTCCAGTGTCTCCTGGGGAGGGAAGTAATGAGGGACGGGGTCTGGAGCATGACGAATGGGACACAGAGAGCTGTCCCTGTATGCAACTCCCAGCACTGGTTGGCAAGCCCTGGAATGTCACTGGTTTGACTCGAGGATATCTGAAAGATCTCCGAAGGGTTTAGAGCACTGTCAGTTTCAGATCATGTTAACTGGATACTTCCACCATGCTCACCTACATATTGCAGCATATGTAGGTCACAAGACATATAATACAGGGAAGGCTGACACGGATCGTGACAGCCCCCGAGAAGCCTGCTGGCTGTGAGGGTGTCAGGGCAGAAACTCTGGAGGTTCTGCATGGAGCAGAATGCTCTTACCCATCCAGGACCCAGGTTAGAGATGGCTGCAGCGTCCTCCAGGAGCTGCTACAGCCCCACCAAAGGTAGCCCGTGTCTCCCATCCACCTGAGGGCGGCTGTAGAATCCACTCAGAGGCCGCTGAAACAGACCGAGAGGGCCTGTGGGTCAAGGTTGAACTGAAACAAGATCAACTTCTTAGGCAGAGTTGGGGGGATTCCCCGGGGTGGGTGGGGGCGGTGTCCATGGCCCAGTGTGGAGGAACCAAGTCATTCTGGACTAGGGTCTATCCAGGTGAGAGCTGTTGACCGCTGCAGGAAAATAGAAAGCTACTGTTTTTTAAATTTTTTTTATTGTTACTATTTTAGATTTTATTTAATTATTTGAGAGACGGAATGAGGAAGAGAGAATACAGGAGCGGGGGCAGAGGGAGAGGGAGAAGCAGACTCCCCTGCTGAGCAGGGAGCCCGATGCGGGGCTCGATCCCAGGACCCTGGGATCATGACCTGAGCCGAAGGCAGACGCTTAACCGACTGAGCCACCCAGGCACCCTTAAATCTACCATTTATCGATCACATATTATGTGCCAGGCATTGGGCTCTTTTACATGTATCATCTTGATGAATCTGACGTTACAGGGCAGCCATCATTATCCCCATTTTACAGATGGTAAGACTGAGACTCAGAGAGGTCAGGGAACTTGCCCAAGATTACAACCAGAAAGCCCGTGTCTGTGTGACCCTAAGCACCAGGTGCCACGGCCCCTCCCTGCAGCCCCTCCCAGCTGGATGGTGCCCCCAGTGCAGGCTGGGCCCTGGGCTGACTCCCCCTGAGCAGGTGGGGGTGGGTGTGCCATCTCCCTCAGACGCGGCAGCTGGTGAAGGACGGCTTCCTGGTGGAAGTGTCGGAGAGCTCCCGGAAGCTGCGGCACGTCTTCCTCTTTACAGATGTCCTACTGTGTGCCAAGCTCAAGAAGACATCCGCAGGGTGAGTCCAGGGGGCGGGGTGGGAGGGAGCTAGACTCTGCCCCCTGAGGAGCCTCCCAGCACGGGGGGCAATCGGCATTTAGTTTTTCCTTTTAAAAAATCGATTAATTAATTTCATTTTACTACATATCCTTTTTCTAAAAATAAATCATGTTTTTAATTATAAAGATAATATAACCAAATTACAGGGGGAAAAACCCATCACCCACCTGAACATAAGCATCCGTCTCCTGCTGCTATATTTCCTTCCAGTTTTTTTAAACGTTCTTATGTTTTTTCATGTACTTGTAATCAGAGTGAATGCCCAATTTTGGTCTCTGCTTTTTCCATTTCACGTCATAAGCATTTTCCCAGGCTCTGCCTAATCTTTGTAATCATCCTTTTACTTTCCTGCGTGATGTTACAAGTGGATATGCCATAATTTACTTAAGCACTCTCCTTTTATTAGACATCTCTAAATTTTTGCTAGCTGCGATTCTGTGAATATTCATTAAATCTGCTGTCATTACTGAGTGCTTACACCATTCCAGATGCCATGACAAATGCTTTGACTCTATGATTTCCAGTCTTCCCCAAAACTCACAGAGGAGAGGAAAGACTTAGAAAAGTTAAATCAGTTGCCCAAGGTCGCATGACTAGAGGTAGAGAAGATGGGATCTGAACCGTAGTCAGACCTGAGCGCTGCTTTCCACCTCCATCCCTGCCCCCGGCGAGTGGGGTCCGCGCTGTGCCACGAGCAGAAGAGATCACGCGGTACTCATTCCCGCATTGTTCCACCTCCATTTCCTTATCGACTATCGTGTGCCAAGTACACTGACCGGGGGGACAAGCCTCATGCTCACCTCAGCACTAAGAGGCCAGCGTGAGAGGGGCGAACCCACGTCCTGGGGGAGGTGAAGGAAGGAGAGGTTAGTATGCACTTCAGTAAAGGAGGGGACTCCCTGGAACTAGATCACAAATGAGATCGTTCTAGAGCACAGATGGCAGTCATAATGAGCAAACACATCTATGCCTTTAGTCCTCTGCCCGTGACAGACATTACTAGCAAACCACGGCACTAGTACCCACCGGGCTTGGATGTGGCTTTATAATCTTCCACCCAGTACCCCCACGTGACCTCTATTGATCAGGGTTAAAAATAACATGTGTATTCCATCTCCATCCCAAAGGACAATGACTATGAGCTAAGTATAGATCAGCTAGGGGGAGGGGGGGAGCGTGGGATGGGGAATAGGAAAGTGTTAGAGGTTTGGAGTGTTTAAAAACATCAGTCCTGCTGGGCCTGAAGATTGGCAAGGCCAAGGTCCAGAGCCCTCACTGCCACCTGACCCTAGACCCTGACTGTCATTTCTCCACATGTGGGTTTCCCGATCAGACTCCTCAAGGACACGGATCATTTTTGCCTGTGACAAGTTCTTTTAAAAATCCCTCTCGGGTGTTCTTCTGGTTCTGGCAGTTCAGGTTTGAAGAGCCAAGTTCTCTCTCGCTCATGTCTCTCTCTGGCTTGTTTGCAGGAAGCACCAGCAATATGACTGCAAATGGTACATCCCCCTGGCCGACCTAGTGTTTCCATCCCCCGAGGAGTCTGAGGCCAGCCCCCAGGTGCATCCCTTCCCAGACCATGAGCTGGAGGACATGAAAATGAAGATCTCTGCCCTCAAGAGTGAAATCCAGAAGGAGGTGAGTAGAGCCTGGTATTTGAGCTGAGATGGGGGGTGGGGTGGCCCTTTCCCTTGGGGCCATTTGAACCAGGTGTGGCAGGATGGCAGAAGGAGGGGAAGGTATTAGGCTTGAGAGTCTGATAAGGGAGACAGGATGTAGGCGTAGGAGGCCTCAAGTACATGCTCGGGGAAAGAGTGGTGGTGGCACATTAGCCCTGAGCAGATGGAAGGAGGGCCAAGAAGTCCGTGTTCAGAATTTAGTAGAGTTAGTCACGGGGAGCTTCCTAGTGTGTGTCAAGCACCACAGAAAAGGAAAGCAAGAGAAGAAGGCCTTCTTAAGGAAAAGCAGGATGAGTGCAAGAGAAGGAGCTTGAGGGGCCTCTCAGAAGCTGACAGATCAACTAGGCAAATAAGGGGAGAGGGGCTTTGAATAATACAGTTAACATGTTCCTGCTCGATCTAAAAATGCACAGAAGCTTGTGCCCATAGGCAACATTTACACACATTTATCATGTATTAAGCTGAAAAGGAAATTGGAAGTTTAAAAAACACTTCTTTGGTAATTTTTTTTTTTAAATAAGCTCTACCGAACGTGGGGCTTGAACTCATGACCCTGAGATCAAGAGTCACACGCTCTACTAACTGAGCCAGCCAGCCACCCCTAAAAAAAATTGATAGCATACTGGTTATGTTCACAGACCACAGTGCAACGAAATCAGAAATCAACAACTAGAATATAGTTAAGTATATGCCTTGAAAATTAAAACTTGCAAGGTAAAGAGGAAATCCTAATGGAAACTACAGACTATTTAGAACTGCATGAAAATGAGAGCACTCATATCAAAACCCGTAGGTGTGGCCAAAGCACTCTTTAGAGGAAAATGTATAGCCTTAAATTCATATATTTGAAAACAGTGGCTACAGGAAAGCCCCCCCAGGAGGTGGCTTCCCCACGCATGTCACAAAGGGCTCAGCTTAGGCCTCACCTCCCTGGGAGCCTTCCCTGCTGTGTACCCACTGCGTCTGGGTTGGGCGCCCTGCTTTCCAGTCCTGGGGTCCGCTCTTTCTTTGCGTTATTGGTCCTGAATTGTAATTGCACAGTCCACTTTCTCTTTTCCCCACTTGAATTTGAACTCTAGTAACCATGCTGTTTTCCTCAGTTCTATGTCCCTAGGACTCGGCACATAGTAGGTGCTTTATAAGCAATTGTTGAGGAATCCACGACCAGATGGCTTCTAAGAATCCTTTCAGCTTAGACATCCCTCTTTGAAGGAGAGGAAGACCACAGGAATGACCCCAAGGGTGTCTGGGGCAGGGGGATGACCGAGGACTGAGGGTCTCCCTGGGGGCACATCTGCCCAGAGGGGCGCAGGTGTCCTCCTCCTGACTGGCGTCACCCCACCCTGCTTTTAATGGAGCCTGTCTCCCCAGCTCTACCAGCCCCACCCCGGGGCATCCTGCCTGCCTGTTTCTCCCGGTCCTGGTTGCTGGTGGACTTCGTCCCCTCCCTCCTGCCCCAGGTGTGCACACATGGCCTTCTGCTCAGTCCAGTCCACAGTTCCTGGGCTCCATTGGCTGCTCACTGCAGGGGTGTGCCAGACACCTCACTGCAGGGGTGTGCCAGACAAGGAGTCCCTTGTCTTGCCCATGACTGACCTCAGCATGTGACACGATGTGAGGAGGGTCACCGGGGAGGCACATTGTTGTTCTCTGAGTCACAGAAGAAGCAGTGATTGATTTTTTTTAATAATACTTTTTTAAAGCTTATTTTTGTTCTCATCGCCAACCTAACACTGGCTTGTTATCACAAGAAATATAATACCAAAGCATACAGAGTGTTACAAATTATCACCCACCCCCCATTGTTAACAGTTTGACGTGTATTCTTCTAGACTCTTCTATGCTTATACTGGTGTGTATTTTTTTGTTTTGTTTTAATGAGATTAGACTATATGTGCCATTTTGCAACTTAAGCTTTTCACTTAATGGTGCATTTTAGAGTTCTTTGGATCTATCAGATTCTTTCTAACAGCTGCGCCCTATTCTGTCACTTCACTGCGCAATGATGTACGAGATATTTAGATTGTTTCTGGTTCTTTACTCTTAACAGGCAAGACTGCAGTAAACCTGACTGTGTTCCTATTTCTCTCTGGTAGCTTCCCTACAAGTGGGATGGCTGGGGCAGAGGGCTTGCTCTAATTGCCAGATTTACTTCTGGAAAGGTCGTGTCCAATTATATACCCCCCCGCACCAGCAGTGAGAGCGTCGCTGTTCCCCCACGCTGTCACAACACTGGCTGTGAGCACTTGTTACCATTTTGCTAGTCTAGTGGGTAAAAAAAATGCAGTAGAGATGAATTCTAATCGAGGAGCTTGAAGTTGGCGCTGGAACTGAAACTTGAAGCATAATAGCAGTTACTAAAAGGGAAGGGATCTTTCACAAAATATAAACTTGAAAAATTGGAGAAGGGGGACATGGGTTGAGACCTAAGGGTTTGTTTCAGAACAAGGAGTAATACGGTGCAGCTGAGGTGGAGGGTGCAGGGTGGGGCGTGGTAGGATAGTTGGCTGGGCACGGAGGCCAGCCCCAGCCTTGGGAGGCCCTTGTGCCAGGCCAGCATTTAGGCCTTTTTGCTGAAAGGTGTCTGAGGTTTTTAAGCAGGTATTTTGATGGTACCCAGGATCTGATTTATAGAAGTGACTGAGTGATGACACGCTTAGGCTAATGTCGTTTCCAAGAGGAAGGGGTGCATCATCCTACACAGGGCCACAGGGGAAGCACCAGGTTTGGTCAGGATGCTGAAGGCACAGGGGGAAAGCAGGGCTCAGAGCCTGCATTGTGTTTCCTGCAGGAAAGGAAAGCAGGGCAGAGGCAACTGCTTAGGACTGGGAGTTTGAAAAATGTCAGCAGACTCTGGGCTATCGGGTGGTCCCTAGCTGTCTGCTACCTGGCCCTGGGTTATTTCGGGCAGAGGAATATTGGCTTGGTGAATGGGGCTATGAACTCAGGCCTGGTTGGTTTGTATATGAAAGGTATGTGCACAGGAACGTATGTACCAGCTTAGGGGTCAGCTTGCCCTGGGAAGGGGTAGCCTTCTCCCTGGCCAGCTAGGCACCCCCGAGATGTCAAAGCATCATAAAATATAAAAAAAGAAAAAGACACGATGAATGCACAAGAAGTGCTGTGCTTAGAGCTGCCGAGTGAGGAGTGGAGTGGGTGAGGGAAACCACCTGTGCCCTCCGGCCCCCACAGAAAGCCAACAAAGGACAGAGCCGGGCCATCGAGCGCCTGAAAAAGAAGATGTTTGAGAATGAGTTCTTGCTGCTGCTCAACTCCCCCACGATCCCATTTCGGATCCACAATCGGAATGGAAAGGTCAGAAAGGGGTGGTGATGGGACAGAGGCGGCCCCCTTCTTCAGTCCAGGGCTGCTCGTTCTCTAGGGCTCCTGTCCATGATCTGGGGGAATCAGGGACTCAGGCCCAGGTCTCGAGGATGCTGCCCCAGCTCCTTCCCCGGACTCCCTCTCCCTGCTGGTGTGGAACCAGTGCCCCCTGCTGGCCATCACCGGCACTGCCACCCCGGTGCCTGGACTTCCAGGAAAGGAGGCTCTCCCCAGCTCCCACCTTGGCCAAGCCTCCCAGCGCCTGGGTAAGAAGGAGCCAGGGATGTGCTTGGCCACATGGTCACCCCACTGAATTCTCTTCTCCTCTCTTCAGAGCTACCTGTTCCTACTGTCCTCGGACTATGAGAGGTCAGAGTGGAGAGAAGCCATTCAGAAGCTACAGAAGAAGGGTAAAGTCCCGCCCCCCTCCACACTGCTCTGAGGGTGTCCGTGGCAAGAGTGGCCTTTTGCATTTCCATGCACTTTGATGTCCACGGTCTTCTCTTCGGCCCTCACGGTCACTCTGTAAGGTGCCAAGGCGGGTGGCATTTAGCTCATGTTACTTTAACTTGAGGCCCAAAGAATTTAAGTGATTTGCATATGGCACAGAATAAATTAGCTCTGGGCCCAGGCTTGTCTGTCTGTCTCTTGCTCTCCGTATTGCACACACACAGTTGGAAGCCACCTGTGACTGTCCCCATGTCCCTACAAATCTTTCCCTCCCTTCCCGTGACCAACTCTGCCCCTAGAGCTAAGCTTTGTTTCCTGCAGTAGCCCCCAGAGAAGAGTAGCAGGTCCTAGTGGATCTGTGATAACATTTTCCTCTCTCGGCTCCTCCTACAGATCTCCAGGCCTTTGTCCTGAGCAGTGTGGAGCTCCAGGTGCTCACGGGATCCTGTTTCAAACTTAGGACTGTACACAACATTCCCGTCACCAGCAATAAAGACGGTAAGATCTGGAACCCAAGGTTGTCTAATCAGCAGGCCCAAGCCCCCAGGGCATTGCTGGAACCTTCCATAAGGACCTAGCCAGACACATGGTTGTAACAACTCAGTTGCCAGGTACACAGAGAGCTTGAATAGGGGTTGTTCTCTACTGAGTTCCCAGATGGTCCCAACTCCTCCCCGGCCCCCTCTGGCTTGAGAGAAGAATCTGGCACCCTCGTGCCCTGGAATCATGCTGTTAATATGTTCATGAGGTAGTCAGATAATGGAAGCGGAAGACCGAAACAGGGGGCATGGTGGTGGTGGAGGCGGAAAGGGTAGCTGGAAGCGTGTGAGAAATAAGGCCAGAAGTTTCCAGGGACCAGATCTTGGAATGCCAAGCAAAGGAGTTTGTTCAAGCCAAGGAGCCTATGGGAGGTTTGTGAGCAGCGGAGAACTGTGATCAGGGCTGGTCCAGAATGGGTAGAATCTGGTTGCTCGTGGGTGTTGGGAAGGGGTTTTGAAGGCAGGCTCTCCTCCCCATATGGGGTTATCTGCCTCCTGTCCCAAAAGGAGGCAGACATGTATTGGTTAATTTTCACTTTGAAAGGCTACACTGAGGAGGACAGCCAAGGGATACGCAGGATTCAGAGGGGGAGGAAAAGTGCCCCTGGGGGAATGGTATGAAATCCCCGGCCCAGTAGGGAAGGTGTGGATTGGCCTTCCAGGCTGAGTGGAGGGAGAAGGGGCACCAGCTCACATTCCAGGAAGCAGAGGGCTCTGGAAACTTCTTCCTCCAGCCACCAGGTGGTGCTGCGAGACCAAGGCTCAGACTGTCCTCCCACCCTTTTGGCCTTCCTGTGAGCCTGGGGTGAGAAGGGGCTGAAGCCGGCCTCTCGCCAACCCCTACCCGGGGGGGCTTTCCTCTCTTACAGACGACGAGTCTCCAGGACTCTATGGCTTCCTCCATGTCATCGTCCACTCTGCCAAGGGGTTCAAGCAGTCAGCCAGTAAGTGCCCTGGACCCCCAACCCTAGGAAGAGCAGGAGCCATGGTTCATCCTTTCACAGGAAGACCCTATGAACCCATTGCATGGGGCCTCCCACGGTCCACCAAGTCTGCTGTGGTCTGCCCAGGCTGGGGCCCTGCCGGGTGCCCTGATATGTGGGTGGCCATTTCCCCAACAGTCAGGAACCAGCTCCTCTTGGCAGGAGGATCATTCCTGCCTTGTGTCTCCAAGGTCTGGTCTTCCCCAAGCCCTCCCCAACTCCTGGGTGTCTGAAATCCTGGACTCTAACCCCACATCTGCCAGTGACAAGCTATGTGACCTTGGGTAAATCTCTTAACCTCTCGGAGCCTCAGCTTCTTTCTCCGTAAAAAGCGAACGCCCTTGTTAATACTGACCTAAGAGCAGGCTTGGCGATGACTGAGTTATGTGCTCTGCCAGCACATGGCCGCACATTTCCCTCCTTCTGCTGCTTCACCGTCTCCCAAATCCGTGCAGTTCTTAGCATCTGACAAGATACGATTACACTTTTTTATCTAATTTTCCCCCGTAGGAATTTATCTTCCCATTTGCCAGATGAGAAAACTGAGTCACAGACACATAAAGGGACTGAACCTCACGGAGCACCAGAAACCCGGGGTTCCTGACTCCTCTCTCCACCTGTCCCTTCCCACTCCCTCCTCTTTGTCTCTGGGGGGCGAGGTCTGCCCTGGGCCCCTCTACCTGCACTGCACCACGCAGAGAACATGGTATCGACTCACCAGCAGCCATTCGACAAACATTGACTGTGAAGTTCATGGGGTACCTTACTGCTGGGTGCCTGGGTACCTTACTAGGTGCTGGAGAAAACTCAAATGTGGCCAGCATGTGGATGATGCCTTGGCCTGTTTCAGAGCCTTTTCAAGTGCATCTTCTGCTCTGATCCCCCTGGCATCCCTCCTGGCATAACAGGTCCCTGTTATCACTCCCATTTGCCAAAGCCCATCCCTTTCGCTTTACAGCAGTGTTTCTCTCAGTATGGCCAGGAGCTCTGTGCTTACCTAAACTCAGGCTGTGCTGCTCATACACACGGGGCAGCCTCCTGGACCCTCCCCAGACACACAGAACCCCTTTCTAGTGGGCACTGCCTAGGAATATTCCTGGTTGGTAAGTTCTAGAAGGCTATTCCACATACCTGAGTCCATGGCCCACCATGCCCAGATACCTTACCCTCCCTACCTGCTCCCTTTTGGCTGGGATGGACCTCAGGGAGCAGAGCCGTGGGGGTGGCATGGCCCCCTCTCCCAGAGCAGGTGTTCTGCCTCCCAGACTGGGTCAGGGGGGTTAGACATGAGGTGAGCTGCTACTACAAAAATCTCTCCTGACCTCCGTATGGTCCTCACCTCCTCCCTCCACCGGCCTCCAGCGCCGTTCACATGTTCACTCTGACTCAGCGGGCTTAGGCCCCATGAATCTTCAACCATGGTTCTTTGTCCTAATACGTTCATTACATCTGCACAGTCAGGCCTGGGGTGTAGGCACCATTGTTAGTCCTGCTTTACAGATGAAAGCACTAAGGCAGAAAGATTCAGTGATTTGTGCAGAGCTGGGATTTGAACCCAGACAGACTCAAAGCCCTCCTTCTATCTCATGAACTTTCCCTTAACCCCTGACAGTGCTCACTCACACAAAAATCAATAAATGGGGATGGCACGCATGCCCTCCATCTCTCCGCCACCCAGACCTGCTCTCTGATCTGGCAGAGGCCTGGGTGCTTAAGGCCTCTGGTATTGTTTGCCTGTTAATCTGTGCCCACTTCCCAGAGTGCCCTGATACCCAGCTCTGTCTGGTCTGTGTCCTGCCCAGCCCGAGACAGCTCGGGGGCTGCTCCATCCACTCTCCCTTCTCACTGAGGAGAGCCCTCTAATGGGGCCTCGGAGGGGCATGGATGTCCACCCTCTGACCTCTGCCCCTTGATCCACACTGCAGAGGATTGGCTCTGATACCCTCAAGGCACCTCCCGTGCACCATTGCACTGGGATGCAACCACGGCCACTCCCGTGGAGGGGGGCAGGTGTCAGGGTCTGAGCCCCAGAGGGAGGGTGTGGGTTTGCAGAGCACCTGGGGTGGCCACGCAGGGCTGTGGCCGCGTCAGCTGGGTCTCACCGGGAGCTAAGAACACAAGTGGACCTAAGAACTAAGGAGCTAAGAACACCACAAGAACCTGTGTGGTGTTGATGTGGTGAGGGGAAACCAGGCAGAAAAGAGAACTTGAGTTAAAGTCAAGTGCTATGAAGAAAACAGCAAACCAAGCTTTTGGAATGCAGGGGGCATTTTTGGTTGTCACAGTGAGCAGGGGTTACTCCAGATTTTCAGCACTCAGAGGCCAGATGCCCTCCAGAGACTTCCACCTCAGATGCCAGACACCCTGCTGAGGAACCTGGGATCGGTGGGAGAAGGGAAGGGGGAGAGCAAAACTTCTTTAGCCAGCGTGGCCAGTGAAGACTTGGCCTGAGGCTTCAGTGGTGAGGAGGCAGCCAGGCAAGGACCAGGGATGGAGGGACCGCGAGGCCTTACGGGGCCCTCAGGTGGGAGCAGTGGGGCAGGTCAGATGGAGGAGGCCAGTGTAGCTGGAGGGCGGTGAATGAGGCCGAGGGGGCAGAGCCAGCTGAGAAGAGGGCAGAGAAGTGGGAAGGAGCCAGAGCACGTAGGGCTGTGGGAAGGAGAACACGGAGGGTGTCCTGCAGGGATGTTGGGGGGACAGAGGCATTTATCCCCTTTCCCTCCTGAGGTCCCGAGCCTCGGGCCTCACTCGGTGTGTCTCTGCCTGTCCCCGCTGCAGACCTGTACTGTACCCTGGAGGTGGATTCCTTTGGCTATTTTGTCAGCAAAGCCAAAACCAGGGTGTTCCGGGACACGACAGAGCCCAAGTGGGATGAGGTGAGTGGAGGCGGCTGGCGTCCCCGCAGGGACCTCTGAGCTTGTCACCAAGTGTACCCACCCCACTCCCTGTGCTCACTTGCTGTTGACTGGGGATGGCCGAGCCTGCTGGCTAGGTGAATTCTGTCTCCCTAACCCCTCTGCCCTCCACTCCCTGCTCATTTAGGTGTGGGGTTTTCAGCTCAGGCCTAGACTCCACTATGCCAGCAACTTGGAGGCCTCTGGGGCTCCAGCAAGGGAGGAAGTTCCTCCATGCCTTATGACGTGTTTCTCTTGGGCCTTTGTCACCCCCTTCTAACCCTTGCAAACTTGGGGCCCACACTCACCAGGAAGCTATGTGTCTCAGCTTTGGAGGTTCAGGATCGTTGTACCGTCTTTCCCCAGGAGTTTGAGATTGAGCTGGAGGGCTCCCAGTCCCTGAGGATCCTGTGCTACGAGAAGTGCTATGACAAGACCAAGGTCAACAAGGACAACAACGAGATTGTGGACAAGATCATGGGCAAAGGGCAGATCCAGGTAAGGGTCCAGACGCAGCTGGGGCACCAAGGCAGGCCTCTGGGAGCTGCCAGGAGGTGGTACTACTGGGAAGGAGTCCTTCTCACCTGCCTTCTTGGTTAAGGTGCTTGGCCTTTTGTGGCTTGGGTTCAAAACTGGTTTGAGAAAAGTTCCCCAAGGTGGTGGTTCTCTCCTGCTGGAGATGGTGTCTTATTCTAGCTCTAGAAGCCCATGTGCGCTGCTTCCTCCGTCTTCCGTGGCTGGTTCAGGTGCATCATGCACACTCCTGCATGATGGATGGGAGGGATGACGACTACCTTTGTTTTCACATCCCAACTCTGGTCTACTGGGGGCTTTTCCCAGGAACATTGTGTTAAGAAGGATTCTGAGGCTATATCCATGAATGCTCTGTTTGGTTAGCAATGTCTGGCGTTGGAGGAGTGAGGCCTTGAGCATTTGCCACTGGACTGGAAGGGCTTAGGATCCAGCTGGCTTGCTGGGGGCTGGTCTCTGACTTGTTGCTAGGGCTGCTGGGCCTTACTCAGCCGAGAGTTCGTTGACTTAAGGTATTGGTAGAGCCAGGTCCTGAGTCAGGTTAAAAGTATACATGCCTCGGCTGTGTTTCTTGGAAGCCCTTGTTTGTAGCCTGTGTCTCTGGAACATTCTGCCAGTTTTGAAGATGACTGCTCTTCATTTACCTATCAAGAGGATGCAGGTCTGGGGGGCTGACATTCAGCATGGAGCTATCCAAACTCCGTCTGACACAGGTGTGGCCTCGTCCTTGGGGCACAAGTGGCCTCATTGGGGGTGAATTCTGTGACCCTGAAATCAAGGGAAACTGGCACTGGGACTGAGCCCATGAGCCTTCGGTGTTCTGAGCCTCTTAACAGTTGTCCAGATGTGATCTGGCTGGGGGGTGGGGGGAGTCAGGGGAGCTGAACAGCACTTTTTTGAAGGAAGCGTTTGTTCTCTGATGCCCTGTGGAGGCTGCGGAGTTTGGTATCTGGCTTTTGGCTCAGGGTTCTTGGTGGTAGTGCCCTTCGGGGACCCGTGTGGGCCTCCTCCTCTCCCCACCTGTTTCACCTGCGTGTTTGAACAGGGGAATGGCATCGTTTGCTGGGGGCCCAGCCATCTGCCTTGTGTCACCCTTGTTCCTGTGCCCGTCCCTTCCTAATGCTGTGGGACCAGCTCTTTTGAGCACTGTCGCTAGGGAGACGGTGCTGCCAGGCAACCCTAAGCCAGCCCTTCGTCATTTAGATGAGAGAGAGGTCTGTAAAGTCAGTCCTGGGACCCTACTTCCTGCAGGGATGAGGGGTGGGAGCCCTGTCTCCACATGCCTGGGCTGGTCAGAGGGCCAGGCAGGGAAGGGGTGCTGCCCGCCCAGCCCCGGGGGGATATCCGGCCAAGAAACATGTGTGACTGCCGTGCTCCCTGGGCCACTGGTGGCCATAGAATGGACGAGTTAGCAGCCCGCTCAGGGAGCACCATGGGCCCTGACTCCTCCAGAACACAGATGCCAGGGCCCCGTGGCACCCTTCCCCACCTGGACTTCCAGCCCCATTGCTTCCCTCCTCCTCGTTTCTGTCAGCCGCACAAGCCCCAGGGGAAACACACCATATAAATCATTACATCTTGGAGGCAGGAGCAGATGGAGGCTTTGGGGGAAGGGGAGGAAGCCAGGTTATGTTTGGCAGAGCAGAAAGCAGTCTGGTAAGGAAAATGTTTCTGTGTTTAAGCTTCGAGGAATGTTAAACGCCTGGGAGTTGATATTAAAAGAAACACAGACCTTCCTGCTGCCAGCTGACCTGGGCCATGAGTGGCCAGCTCGGGGCCCGCATTCTCCAGAGGACTCCCAAGCTCCCAGCCCTGCCCTCCGCAGGGCGCAGCCCCGGTGCAGCCCTTGGCCCTCAGCTGTGGAGCCGTCTTGCCTGCCTTCCTGTGGGTCAGGGAGGGGTGGGGGTGTCCCGCGAGGGGTGTGCAGACCCTCATGAAGTCGGCTTGCCCTGCGACGCGCCTCGGAGCCCCTGAGGATGACCAGCCTGGGTGGGAAGCCTGCACTGAGCCATTCCCATGTGGCCAGGCCCACCGGAGCCACAGAACAGTCTGTTCCCACAGCTTGCTCCCACCTCCCTTTCTGCCACGTGTCCAAGGAGGGGAATTGGCACGAGCCTCTGGCACTTGGTTCTGCTCCCCTAAAGCAGGCGCCGAGGATGGAGCGTAAGGTGGCCTTGCAGTAGGCGCCATCCTTGCTAACATTGGGGTGGGCTGGAGGAGAGGCAGGGGGAAGAAGGCCCACCTCTGTCCCCATCTAAGCCCCTTGTCACTCAGCCCATCTAGAGAACAGCACAGGACCCCATTTCCTGAGCTGCAGGTGTTTGCTCCAGAATGAGTCTCTCTCTGGGTTTGCCTGATGTGGCAGTGGGGGCAGGGAATCTGGAGCCGCAGGCTGGGGGTGGGGGGCACACTTAGGTGCAGGCAAGTGGCAGCATTAATCAGCAACATGTGTGTGCGGCACTTGTCTCTTGGAGGCACATTCCCAAACGTCATCTCTGATCCTCGCCGTGGCCCTGCAAGGAAAATGACAATCACATCCTCCCCACGAGGACACTGAGGCCGCTGCCTCTGCTGACCGTTTGCAGGGAAGCCATGCCCTCTCCCCTGTGTTGTATGCCTATGCCCCAGGACTCCATCAGGGACTCTCTCAGCCCGGGTACAAGGCCCTGGCATGGCTAGCGGCCTGGAGAAAGAGGCAGGGTGATGTTCCACCCCAGCATCCCACTTTATGGTGTGGGTGAGTCTGAGCCTTCTTTAGTCTGGAGTCCTCTTACCCTGGGGTGGGGGGGATATTTATGGCCTGGTGCACCTGGAGGGCAGCAGAATGAGACTGCATGCACGGGAATGAGCCAGGGGAGGGAGACCTACCTTCCCTCTGCAGTGTACCCAGCATGCACTGGCCGCTCCAAGGGCCATAGGCGCCTGGCTTCAGGATGAGACAAGTGTATCAAGACAGGCCAAGCCACTAGAAAGCACAACAAGATGCCAGTAACGATGATGACAATGCCCGAGAGCTTCCTGGGAGCCCAGCACTGGGCTGATGCTCACAGCCGTTATCTTGGGCATCCTCCTGTGCGTTGTGGGGGAGGAAAGTGATCACAATTAGATGAGAAAGCTGAGGCACCAGAGGGGTGAGTAACCTGTCCAAGGCCAGGCAGCCTGCGGGGAGGGAGCCGGGACCGGAAGTAAGACTGGAACCAGGACCGAAGCAGAACCGGAACCAGGACTGGAAGTAAGACTAGAACCAAGACCAGAAGCAGGACCAGAAGTAAGACTGGAACCAGGCCCGGAAGCAGGACTCGAATCAGGACCAGAACCAGGGCTGGAAGCAGGACTGGAAGCAGGACTAGAACTAGGACCAGAACCAGGACTGGAAGCAGCGCTGGAAACAGGACCAGAAGCAGGACTAGAAGCGGGGCGGGAAGCAGGACTAGAAGCAGGACTAGAACTAAGACCAGAACCAGGACCGGAAGCAGGGCTAGAAGCAGGACCAGAAGCAGGGCTGGAAGCAGACCCAGGCCTTGTCCTCTGAGGTGCTCTCCCATTGGCCATGGTTCTCTACAGAATAAGATGGAAAAGTGTGCAGGAGGAATTCAAAGAAGGCAAGATCATCATGGGCTGGAGTTAGGGAGGCTCCTGGGAGGAGATGGAGGGAGAGGGATTTGAGAGCACTGGGTTTTTTAAATTCCAAATGCAATGTTTACATTAGAAGGAAAATGGCAATTATAATAAAGAGACTTGAAACATAATCACTAACTATTCCTACTCCCACTCCTCTGAAACAGCCATTTGATTTTGTGCCTTTTCCCTTCTTCAGGCATAGAAATTTTATATAGTTTTAATCACAAGTGTGTATTTTGTATTTTTTCTATTTTCATGTAATAGTATCATAAACCTCCCTTTTTTCTAGGGCTGTATGTAGTCTTTATAATGACCTTTTTTGTTACATTATCAAAAGTACTTCTTATACCTCATAAAAATCATTTTACATAACGGCCAGCCATTAATTGCCATTTTAAGGCTCTGTGTTATTCTAGCAAGGTGGGCAGGCTCTGGATCAGCAAAAAGGAGCAGGGTGGGCACTCAGGGGAAAGGGCCTTCATGGCCATGCAGGGAGGCGGGAACGTGCAGGGAGTGTCCCAGGAAATTAAGGAGCCTGCCTGCCCTGAGCAGGAGGAATTGTGAGTCACACAAGTAAGAGGTAGGTTGATGGAATGAGTGAAAGAAGAGGATCAGTAGGGTCAGAGGGCCAGAGGAAATCCTAGAGGCCATTTAATCCAATCTTGTTTTGGGCGAGAAGGAAACTGAGAGCAGAAAGGGTAAGTGATGTGCCACAGTGGTTGAGCAAGGGTTCTAAATTCAGGAGCCCAGTTCCAGGTTGGTGATCTTTGGTTGGCTGCTGGATAAATGAGTAAAAGAAAATGCTCCTAGGTGGGGCAGGGGCAGACTTGAAAGTCAGTCTGTGACCCTCAGGGGTCTGCCCTTTGTCATTACAAATTCAGTGGAGTCCTCCTTCCCCTCCCCGCCCCCAGCTGGATGTGTTTCTCCTCTTCTAGGCTCAGGAGTCCTCCCTTTGTCATCCTCCCTCCTCCCCCAAGGGGCCAGTAACTCCACATTCTCCATCCAGGCCACCCCCACTGCCCGCCTCCTTCTTGCCGCCCCGCCCCCCGCCTAGCCCGGGAACCTCTCAGCCAGGAGACCCCCCCCTTTGTCTGCCTTGGCTCCCTGGCCCCAGGGGACTCCCATATATTTATCCCAGTCTATTTCCAACCATGCTGCTCCCGGCTCTAGATGTGCTATCCCCAACTGGGACCTACCCACTGGCTGATTAGCATATTCCCAGGGCCCAGCCCTTGTTGACTGGCTGGGCCAGAGGGGAGAGCTCTCCCTGAGGACCCCACAGCTCAGTTCCTGCCACTGACACCAGACTAAAGAGGAGTCTGAGACCTAGAAGCCACCTAAACCAGAGGAACCCCTCCATGCCCCTGCTCCCTGCCATTCCCCAGTTCAGCCACGAGCCTGGGGACAACCCCTACCCTCGGCTCTGTCCCCCTCACATACCCCAGAGTAGGAGGCAGCTTCACTTTGGGAGTGCTCAAGACTCTGGCGTGGGAAGGGGCAGGGTCCCAGGCCAGGAAGGAAACTCCAGCCATCCCGGGGCCCTGCACCCCCAATTGCAAAGTTCAGGCCTAATGGGATGCCTTGCCTCCATCCTCCTCCCTTCTGAAGCTCAGAGCCCATGTCTGAAGGGGAAAGGGGGGATTTCTGTAACAGTCTTGACCTGGCCTCTTGGAAGCTTGTTGAGGGTTCAGAACTATTATAAATGACACTCAGGAGGAGGTCATGAAGGCCAGTCCCCTTTTTTAAAGATTTTATTTGAGAGAGAGAAAGAATGAGTGGGAGGAGGGGCAGAGAGAGAAGCAGACTCCCTGCAGAGCAGGGAGTCCAATGCGGGGCTGGATCCCAGTTCCCTGGGGTCATGACCTGAGCTGAAGGCAGCCACTTAACCGACTGAGCCACCCAGGCATCCCTAGATCCTTACTTTTTTGTTCAACGGTGGTAAGAAATACATACCATAAGATGTATCATTTTAATTTAGGTGTACCATCCAGAGGCATTAAGTACATTCACATTGTTGTGCAACCATCACCACCATCCATCTCCAGAACTTTCTTTCTTTTCTTTTTTTTTCCCCCCAGAACTTTCTCATCGTCCTAACTGACCATATCCATTAAACAGTAACTCTCCAGGGGCATCTGGCTGGCTCAGTCGGTAGAGCACATGACTCTTGATTTCAGGGTATTGAGTTCAAACCCCACGTTGGGCATAGAGTTTACTTTAAAAAAAAAAAAAAAAAAACAGTAATTCCCCAGGCAACCACCATAGACTTTCTGTCTATGATTTTGACTATTCCATTCCAGGGACGTAATGGAAGAGGAATCCTATAATATTTGTCCTTCTGTGACTTCACCTAGCGTAATGTCTTAGAGGTTTATCCATGCTGTAGCACGTGTCAGAATTTCCTTGCTTAAAGCTGAGTAACACTGTATGTTACTCATCAACATTTTGTTGATCCATTCATGCACCAATGGACGTTTCGGTTGTTTTCTAGACTTTCTTCCTTTTAAGTGAGAAAAAGCCTGGTCTTTGAGGATGGAGATTTCATAGCCTCCTTCTCTCCAAACCCAAGGTTCCCCACCCCCACCCAATTGCTCATCGGTCTCCAGCTATCACCAGAGAGCAGGGCTTCATGAGCAGAGGACACAACTGGTCACTATTAGCTTCTTTGGGTTAAAACAGTTGCCTCCTGGCTTTCTCTCCCCCAAGTTAGGCATCCCTGTCTCCTTGACCATATTTCCTCAGATCTCTTCTGCTTTCCCCTTGGTTATGGTGTATATATATCGAGTGTGGAGGGAGTCAGAAGGTCAGAAGGGGGTCAGAAGATCACCATCTGAGTCCTTTGATCTCTGGGAGCCTCAGTTTCTTTATCTGTGAAATGGGGATAATTATCCCCACTCCACCTTCATCACCAGCTTGTTGTGAGGCTCAAAAGACAGAATGTCCCAGTCAGAACTATGATGTGCACATTCATCCTGTCACCGGCTTATTCATGCATTCCTACGTGCTGAGCACTGTCTAAGTGTTGGGCACTGTGCCATGGATACAAAGAATGAACAGGACCTCACCATGTAGGAAAGAAGACAGAAGAGAATTTGGATTCATCAGTGCCGATGGGCCTTTGAGGCCAAACAGATCTGGGGGTCAGTCCACCTTTCTCCATTCATTAGTTGAGAGAACAGAGTAAGTTACTTTACTTTCTGAGCCTCGGTTTCCTCACCCATAGAATGGGTCCTCATGAGACTTGAATGTGGAAGTCCATGAAGCCCTTGGCACAGGGCTGGCACAGAGTCCGTACTCATCTAACGATGACAGTCCTTTGCTCAAACTGGCAGGTCCAGGTATACTGTCCTCCACCTTCCTGTGAGACTCCAGGTGTAGCTTGTCAAGCAGCCCCCCGCCCCAAAGGCCGTCACCTGCAAGAGACCCCTGTGTATGGGCCTTAGGCTGGCTGAGGCCACATCTGTTTTCTTAGGCTGATGAAGTCAGATCCAGCTTTGATGAACTGACCTCAAAGTAGACTGGTGGTCAAGGTTAGGGCCCTCACCACCTGCCAGCCAAGATTTCCCTGCCTTAACCCTGGCTTGAGCAGCTCTGGGCTCTTCCCCCTTGGTGCAGCTCTCAGCTTGGCATGGTGTGGTCAGGCCCGAGCACAAAGTGAGTGAGGAGCCAGGAACAAGGGACCATTGTTGGCCCAGAGTCGTTTCTGGTTTCAATTACTCTTCAGAGCAGGAGGAAATTCAGAGTAAGCGTGGGTCAGGAGCCTGCTAGGGCAGGAGTCAAGGGCTCCCCCACCCCACATCCCTCTCTCTGGCCCCCAAGGGGTCTGTTGTCCCTGTTTGACCCTGCTGGGGGGTCAAGCATGCCAGCTTTATTGCTCTGGGAGCCTGGGCTCTGGGGCATTTTTCTGGTCGACCCAAAAACACTTTTACTTCTTGCCCACTCTGATTCTTCATGGCTGGTACCAGGAGGTGCCGGGTCCCTCCCTGGGTGGGATGACAGAGGGGCATTCATGTGGGTCCTTAACACCTTCTCCCAATGTCCTTCAGGCCACAGTGACCACAGCTGAGCCGCTGGGTCCTGGGAATGGCCTGATTTTGACTAGATGGGGTGGGGGCAGCTGTGAGAAAGCCTGGGGGCTGGCTTCTCCCTTTCATTCCATCACCCCAGCCCCAACCCCCCTGGCCTGGCACCTCACAGCCGTAGGCAGCCCCCTACCCCGGGACGTGGCGGTGGCCATGGCGGGGTGTGGCTCTCCAGCGCACCCCCCGCCCCCAGCCCGGGCCTGATGTGTGTGACCAGGGGAAGCGTCTGCTTCTGGAGTCTGCGCTTCCTATCCCTGCTGCCTTCTGTTCTCAGAGCTGCCATCACCACTGTGCCAACCCAGGGGCACATGAGGCCGGCGGAGGGTGAGCGCCAGGATGGCTCCTCTCCCTGCCTCCGACATTACTTCCTCCCGGGGGCCTTGGGACTGGAGCCGTTGGCCTGTCCCCCCCACCGCTGGATCGCTGTTCGTCCTCCGCAAGACAGGTCCAGATGCCGCGGTGACACTTGGAGAGCAGGCAGCATGATGGGGGGAAGCCAGAGGCAGGACCCCTCGAGAGGGCCGCCCTGCTGCCTGAGGACTTCCCCACACTTGTACAACCTCTCTCTCCCCGCCCTTGCTCAGCCGCCGGCCACCCAGGTGTTCCTGAGCTGGGGAGGCTGACCCTGCCCAGTGGATTCTGGAGACAGGAAGCATTCAAGAAGCAGCAGCTGGACGCTCAAGTCTCCCTGTTGCTCTCCCGGCCCATTTGGGAATGCCCCCTTGAGGGGCAGGCTGGCTGCCCACTCCCTAGGCCCACCTCTCAGGGGTGGGTGTCGAGCAGAGAAGCCGATCCGGAGAGGACCCTGGGGACTGACTCATTCAGTGCCTGAGAATACCCATCTTCTCAACCAACCAAAAGGGGGGTGCGCTCTTCCCAGCTCTGGGGGGCGCCTAGACTCAGGCGGAAGAGCCGGATTTGACCCCAGCTCCACCACCAGATAGCAAGTGGCCCCAGTGACCTCTCGGAGTGCTCCCTCTTGAACCCGTGTCAATATCAAATGAGATTACAGAGGTGACCATACCCGGCATATTGCACACTCTCAGGAACCGCTAAGCTCCCTGCAGGGGGAGGCTGCAACTGTATCCTCCTAGAAATCCAAAACACCATTCCCTAGGGCGGTCTCACTTTTGATTTTTTTTGAAACCTCTGAGAAAAGGACTTAGTAGAGGAATTGCCAGGGACATCCCTAAGTGGGGGGCTGAGATGGATGTGAATGCTGTGAGGGGGCACCTCGCCTGGGCTCTGCCAGCCTTCCTCACCACGGGTGCTGCAGACCCCACCGCGGCCCCTCACTGCAGCCCAGCTTCTGCCATGGCATGGAGGGGGTGAGCAGTAGTGGCCCGCGGTGAGGTTCTCACCTCGGGGCACAGCCTGCGCCTACCCTTACAGGCAGGGACTGAGCCGTGCTGGCGTCAGGGCCAAGGTGACCCAGAAAACACCAGCCTGAATGACTTGATAGGCGTTATCCCGTTGTAAGGCCTCCGAAGGGAACCCACACCAGCAAAGCAGAGGCCCACGGTTTTCCCAAAACAGAGGGAAAAGTAGAGATAAGGCACAAGTTTCAGATCCAGGACTCTGACCCGGAAGTTTCCTTAAAAAGCCCCTAATCTCCCTGGCCTCCACATCTCTGCATCCTGAGGGCGAGCGGGGGCCTGTGGTTGTGGTCAAGAGAAACAGCAGTTCTCATGAGAACCATCTCCTAGAAGGAGGCTCGGGGGCTCCAGGTTCTGCCCACAGAGCTTGGGGATTGCTGGGAGGGCACCTTCAACCAGGGGCCTCTGCTTTCTTCTGCTTTTATCTGATTGGGGGGCAGGGAGACTTTGGCATAACATTTCATTTGGAAAGAAAGAGAGTGTCCTCTGCTTAAAAAAAAAAAATTCATTGATGACCTTTTGTCTGGTCCAGGCTCCTGTTTTGACAGGTGTGGAAACTGAGCCCAGAGGGAGAAAGTGGCTCCTCAGTCTCCAGTGACCAGGCAGGACTCTCACCCAGGTTCCCTGGCTCCCAGGAGCTTTCTCCTATTCACTTGGAGCTCAGAGTTGGGTGGAAAAAGAGTTGGGTAATAGAGAAGGAGAAGAAAGGCATGGGGGCTCAGTGGACCCTGACCTACTTTCAAATCTTCCTGCCTGAGGCTGTTAATGTCTTCAGCATGAGGCCTGGGGGGCCCCCTTTGGTCCTCTGCTTGCCCCCCGCCCCCGTCCTTCCACTGTGCTGGGAGACCCTGGCCATACACCTCCTTTCTGTGAGAAGGAGCAGGCAAGAGGCCAAGGGAGTCTGGGTGCTGGTCTGGCCATGAGTTTTATGGGGAAGGAATGGAAGGACATGTGGTGGGTGTGCTCTGCCCACTCTGTCCCTGGGTGGGTTTTGTTTTAGATAAGCAAGATGTTCCCAAAGACTCAAGTGGATTTTCCAGCCGTTTCTATGACCAAATATGCTGTGAGAATCACTAGGGGTTGCCAGGGATGTGCCATCAGGATAGTTCTTCTGCCGTGGACAAGCTCTGTGGTTATTTCAGCTTCTCCAGCCTACCTAGAGCCACCAAGCGCCCTCAAGACACCAGCCCAGGGTAGCCAGGCAGAGTGGGGAACGAGGCTGTGTGGGGAGCAATGCGTGTTTTGTCCTGTGCTGCCAATCGGCGCGGGCCCTGGGACATGGGATGACCGTGCCACACCTAGGGCGGGCCTGGAGGCTGGGGTTCCAGAACTGAAAGCCTGCAGCCCCATGCACGGCTGGTCAGTGAGTTGGGCCCAGGCCCCAGGGAGTTCTGGCCTGGACTGCCTGAAAGAGTCCCGATTGCTGTTACCTCCTCGCAGGGGTGGCTGTTAGACTGGGACCTGTTCAAGGTCCTCCCCGCCTGGCGTTGTGTGTGTGTGTGGGGGGTATCTATTCAATGATAAATGAATGAATGAGTCAGTGAGTGAAAATATAGCATCTAGGCTCAACTCTGCCGTTGGCTGTTCTGTGACTTTGAGCAAAGTGTTTCTGTCCCTGGGCCTAATGCAGGCCTTGAACATAGCAGATATTTGGAAAGATGGATGGATAGATAGGAAAGCATAAATGGGTCTCACTTTCTCATCCTCTGGAGATCTCTGCCCCTCCAACGCACAGGTCTGGGTTAGGATAAGTACCAGAAGAGGTGAGAACACGCATTAGGGATGCAGGGACTATGGAGCCAGGAATCTTAAGGGGAGTCTCCCATCCTCCTTTCTCACAGCTGCCCTGCAACGTGCCACCCCTCCACTACCAGTTTGCACAGCCTGTACAAGGGCCCCAATCTCTCTGGGCTCCCCGGCCCTGCTGGCCCTGCTGGTCCTCTCAGCCTGGACTCCCGTGCCCGTCTTTGGGCAGGGACTGCTGTGAGCTTCCTTTCTGCAGCCTCCAGCCTCAGACCCCACCTTGCTCTCCACCACCACCTTGCCCCCCAGCTTTGCTCCTGTGGGGCCTGCCCCATGCTGTGCTCCTCTGGGGCTGAGAAGGAGCATTCTTGGCAGACCTCCTGGCCTCCATCCTCAGCGAAATCCTAGGCTCCTCTCATGCTCCCAGCTCTTGCACCCGGACTCTCTGGGTAGCCTCGTGGGGCTCTCCCCTCCACTCCTCGCTCCCAGGCTGTGCACCGCGGTGCCTGTGGCCTTGGTCTAGCTGGCTGCACAGAAACGCCCTTTCCTGACTTAGGGTCATTTGGCTAGAGGACAGGGAAAGGGAATCAGGGTTCCCGTCTGGGCTGGGGAGAAGACAGAAGTCATTCCAGTGGGAAAAAGGAGGTCACTCCAGAAAGTGGTAGCAACATCTCAAAAGTTCTGAGAAAGAACCTTCTTCCTCGTGTTCACAGGCGGGAGGATTTGCCTGGAAGCTATCCCCACCCCCAGCTGTCGTCAAGGCAGCCCTGGTGGCCGTCCCTGCATCTCCCGCCCACACACCTCAGGCTGCATATATTCCCTGTTGACCTTTTTTCCTTCGGTGCTGCTGCTGATCACTTTAACCTGATTTTGCCTCAGCCCCAGCTGTGGCTGGGTGCCCAGTCCCAACCAGCCCGGGTATATACCCCTCCCCAGGTAGAACCCGGGACCGTGCATCTCCCTGAGGATGGCCCTTCTCATTCCTCCTGCAGAGAGCCAGGGTTGGGGTGGGGGGAGCGGGAATGAGGGAGGACAGGACAGTCTACTAGGAATGTTTTTAATTCCAAAGACAGCGACATCTGTTCATGTGGGCCTTTCCGCCCAGGCTCTGTTTATCCAGACAGGGGGCTCTTGCCTGTCCTCAGAGGCGGGTTCTGCCAGGTGTGGCTGGATGGAAGGGATGAACCGAGGGAGGAGGGGATGCGGTCCCTTCCTGGGTGGTCAGGACAGCCTGAGCCTAGCCCATCCAACAAAGATGTGGAAGGGTCCATGGTGGGCTGGAGGGACCAGAATTCAGACCTTAGCTTTTGAGGAACTGACTGGGAACATTTGTCTTGCACAACCCAACCCCCCTCCTCCCCCCCCCCCCCAGCCTGCTCCTAGACCATTGATTCCAGGAAGGAGTGAGTCAGGCTGAGGGAAGAGAAGGCAAATCTGTGCTGTCCCAGAGAGAGCCCCCAGCCCACAGGGAGGCAGGGAAAGATGAACATCTCAAGGGAAGAGCCTCCCAACTCAGCTACCCATCTGCTAAGGCGCTTATGTCACCATGGAGACCACTTGGCCAGCTTTCACCCAATCGGAGCTTGCTTTACCCAGACAAGTATTGAGCCTGGGGTTCCTAAGACAGACAAGCACAGGCCTTTGGGAACAGGATCTGTACTGTCCTCTTTCTCCCACACACCCGGTGTTGGGGGGGGGGCACACCTTGCAATGCATTCCCCCAACCTGCACCCTGTGGTGTATGATCCAGATAGAAGGGAGAGAACCTTAGAAAGCCAGCAAGGGGCCGGTTTTGAAGTTAACCAGCTGGTGGTGCCAAGCGCACTGACATGGTCAGCAATTATAATGACCCCTTACCAGCCAGTTACACAACCAGCAATTGCACATTAGCCAGAGGAATGCAGAAGAAAGCCAGGGTGGATGGCCTTTTTCCACAGCTCTTAAGGCCCATGCCAACCCCTCCTCCTCCAGGAAGCCTTCCATGGTTCCTCTGGATAGAAATTTTCTCTCCTTTCTCTCAGCTGTCATTGCACTTTATCTGTATGTTCTTATGGCTTAAGACTGGGTTTCTTGAGAGCAGAGATGATGCTTTGTCCATCTGGGTATGCACATGGTAGGTGCCCACTTGCTATGTGCCAAGTGCACGAATGCTTTTCTGTTTACTGTTAAGATGTGTTTAAGCCCACGTCTTGCTCTCTTCTTGGGCTGTCAGGCTTTTGATACATGTCTGTGATTCCTCAGCCCCCACCCAGGGTCAGACACAGAGCCAGGCCCTCAGTCAGTGCCTCTTGAATGAAATGAATGAGTTGGAGAAGTGAAGGCTGCAGGAACAAGCAAAGCCTTCCTGGGGAAAAGGGGTTTTGTGACAGCCAGGGTGAGGAGGCTGCCTGGCCCCTCATGGGACTGGAGGGAGACTCCCTTCAGAGGTAGCACCCGGTGCCCTGGGAGAGGCAGGTGGGGAGTAGGTCAGGAAGGGTGGCTCAGGGCTTGACTGGGCAGGGGACACACGTGTGTCCCTGCCTCTGTGGGTCTCCTTCCCTCCCCCTCAGGGAGTACTGGGCAAGGTATTATGGGCTCATTAAGGGCGGCTCTTACTATGATCAGGTCTCGGCTACTTTGTAGTGAAGCTCCCCTTCGCTCAACAAAACACAGAGGGTCTCTGATGTTAAGCCGCAAGACCTACATATTGGTGGGGATCCAGCAGGAGAATTCCAGATGCCAAGGGCTGGTTCTGTGCCCTGACCCACGGCCCTGGGGTCATCCAAGAAATGTGCAGACCCAGCGCCTTTTCCTGACTCTGAAGAACCAGCCACACTTGAGTGGGCGTGAGCACCAGCAGCTGTGGAAGAGACCTGTCACTCCCCGGCTGCAGTGGCCTGACCTCAGGAGAGAACTTTACCTCCCTGAGCCCAGAGACATAACCCAAGTATCACAAAAGTTGTGAGTCTTAAATGCAATCGGATATCTGAAAGCTCTCTGTATGGGACCTGGTTCATGGATGGTACCATGAAAATGTTGATGTCCTTCCTTACTCTGAGCCTAGCAATGCGTAACGTGACGTCCTGGGTGCCTCTGGGGTTTGTGTACCCTAACCGTCTGGGGTTCAGGCCTTTCTCTTTTCCCCAGACACCAGACTCTAACTGGATGCTTCACTTCTCACTCTGGTTAGAATGTTTACCAACTTGAGCATCAAGAGCAAGGTCTTTCTTCTCTATCTTCTGAGCCACACGCAGCCCAGACAGGGTGGCTGATTGCCCCTTTGCCATTGGATGTCCTCTGCCCCTGGTGGCACAACCTATATTGGGCTTTTCTGGTGAGGTGCCCGGGGCCACGGTTAAAAGTGGCTGGGGGAGAGGCACCTCTTGCTGGGTGTTTGTAACCAGTGTCGTTCTTGGCTTTCTGCTCACGTCCCTGGAGACAGCCCATAGCGGCCAGGTCCTTCCGGTCCACTGAAGCCCAGGAGCCTGCCCCACTGGGGATCTTCTTTATTCTTTATGTTCCCAAGAGGAGGTTTGTGAGTTCCATTCCACACGTGTCTGGCCCTGTCACCAAACTGGCATGCAGGGAGGGGCCTTGGGGCAGGAGTCAGGAGTGGGGGGAGCAGAACTCCAGGGCAGCGCGGGTCCTTTGCCTGGGACAAGGGCGGTTGTCCAGGGCCAAACGCGGCTCCTGCCCCTGCAGACCCCTTCTGGCTTCCTCCCAGGCCTCCCTTAGACACCCCGGGCCGCCAGGGAGCGGCCTGGTGGTGAAGGGGTTAACCGGGGATCTAGAGGGGAAGGGACTGGATTGTGTTTAGCTGCTTGTCAAACTTTATTTAGTACTTGGGCTGAGGGTCGGTGAGCGGGAGCCCCAGCCTGCCAAGAGTTAAAACCCGGAGGTTGGGTTTTTTGGAGGGGCAGCCTCCAGTGCCTTCTTTGAGTCACTTCCTTCGGTGGGGGCGGGTCCCCGCGCCGTCTCGGGCGGTCCGTGGCGCACGCACTGGGGCGTCCCTGCGAGCCGAGCTGGGACCAGCAGGCGGAGGAGAGAGAGGCCCCCGCGGCTGCCACCGGTGCGCTCCTCTGGGAGGCCGTCTCCGAGGAGGGGAGGAGAAAGCGGAGCCTCCCACCATGCGCTTCCCTGCCCGGCTCGAGTAAACAGTCCGGCCGGCCTGGGCGCCGAGCACTCCGCACGCTCCCTGGGTCTTCGCCGCTCCCGCCGAGCTCCGGCGGCCAGGCTGCCCGCACCCTCTCCCGCGTCCCCGTCCCCGGAGCCGGCACCGCAGGCCGGGTGGTAGTCCGGGCAGGGCTCTGCTGCCGCCGGCATGACCGACATTCTGCCTCAGCCCGACTGCAGCCTGAAGGCGGTGTGCGAGCCCCTGGAGCGCTGCTGCCTGGATCGGCTGGAGGAGCCGGGGAGCAGGCGGCCCCCCAACACCGGCGCTCGGCTCTGGGGCCGGGTGCGTAGCAAGCTGCTCCGCCAAAAGGTGCTAGCGGTGGGGGGCGGGGTGCGGGGGGACCCTAGTGGGTGGGAGGGCTGGGGACTGCCGCCTCTCCGTTTCCCCCACCCTCCCTTGGAGATCCATTCCAGTTCCTGCCTGATCATGGAGTCCTAGGACAGAGGCTGGGGTATGTGTGTGGGTCTGCTCTAAGTGGCTTTAATTTGATGATTAATGCTGTTGCCACCCCCACCCCTGACCCCAGCGGCTTTCTCTGCATCTGTCCCCGTCTCAGGAAAAAGGGGGTTGTCTCCTGTGGGAGAGGACTGCCCGGCTCCTTTCTGAGTCTATACAGGCAGGAATGTGAGTAGTTTGGGAAGGGGGTCTCCTGGGTCTCAGTCACCCCCACCCAGGGTGCCCAGCCCCGACTGAGCCCCCTTCCCAAACCCAGTGGACATTGCTAGCTGCCCCTTTATGGGGGGGGACACTGGCAGAAGCACCTCAACACCACTGGCCATGGAAGACTTCTTTGTGTGGGGTTGCGGGCCTCCTGCCCCACCAGGGAGGAAGGTGGGGGTCGTGTGGAGGTGGTGGTGCTGCTGAGGCTGGGGGCTGCAACCTCCAGGGGGCTGCCTCGTCGGGGACCACCCAGGTGACGGCTGGCCTCATGCCAGCGAGGCACCAGTGTGCCAGGGGTTTCCTGACCCAGCAGGCAGCTCAGCCCCCAAGCCGTGCCAGGACAGACTGCCTGTCCTGCCTGCAGCCCCAGACCTTGGTGGGGATGAAAATCTGAGATAGAAGCTGACTGTCCTGCAGCTGGGCAGGCTGCCTTGGGGCTGGCTTCAGGCCCTGGCATCGAGTGTCCGAGGAAGAACCAGGCCTGGCACCTAGAACACAGTAAGCGCTTGATAACTGCAGCCTGAACTCGCCACCCGAGCAAGATGTCACAGGGGGCCTGTCCTGGCTGGCAGGGGGCCGTGTCCATCCCTCAACGGAGGCTTTGGCTACTCCATGGGGCTGATGGAGATTTGCAAGCCATCCTGCAGCTCAGAAGAGGGGGATCCCTCTGTGCAAGTCCTCGGTGCCAGCCAGCACCTGCCAGGAGGAAGCGATCTCGGGCCCGTTGGCTCCTTGTCTCGTTTCACCCCCTGCCAATGGGGCATACTTGACCTCCCAGAGGTGACATCAGTCCTGGAAAGTGCCGGGCAGGGCAGCAACTTGAGCTGTCCTGCCCTGGCCCCCAGGTCACCTTCAGCATCTCCAGGGACCCAGCTCGCAGGGCCCTGCTGGCCTCAGCTGCTACTGGAGCCCCTCTGTGCTGAGGCAGCTGTCTGTGCCCGGCAGCACGGAGCCGGCCCTTCCCCGCACCCCCCTCCCCCCCAGCCCCTGCTGAGACCAGCAGACACCAGCCCCAGGCTCATTGTCCATTCCCAAACCTCAAGGCTGCCGAGAAACTGACCCCACGGGTTCGTGGCCCGGTATCAGGCAAGCAGAGCTTTCCAATTTACCTGTCCTTTTGGGGAGGGGCCTGGCAAGTAGGGGACAATTTTTAAACCCCCAAATCCCAGACTTTGTGTTCTTTCCCCGTGCGTTTGTGACCGGCACATCCAAGAATCCACTTCAGGAATTCTTGAGCCAGCCGTACCTCCACTGGTCTCTTGCTTCTCCGAGTCTGATGGTGCCCTCTGGGCAAGGGCGGTGGGCCGGCCAGGTGCTGGCCTGCTAAGGGCAGCTGCAGGGTGGCTCTGGCAGCGGGGTCCCCGAGCTCCTGTTGTGTGACACATTATGTCCGCGTCACCAATACAAGGGTCTGCACGCTGGCACGTTCACGCGCCCTGCTAGCGGGTGAGCGGGCGGACTTGCGGGCCCAGGCCCGCTGCCCACTTCCCTTCTTTCCCCAGCTGCAGTAACCTATTTTTTGTCAGTGCTGCAGGCTCCCTGCCAGCCAGGGGCTGGGACCAGGCAGCAGCTTAGGTGGCGTGGGGGAAGGGTGCCAGGTACCGCCCAGCCTGGCGGGAGGGGTCGCCCGTGAGCTCCTCCCCAGCTTTGCCCTGAGGATTTGATGCTGTGGATGCCAAGACACCTGTGGCCCTCCTCCCATTTCACTAAAGATTCACTGAAGGCTGCCAGGGGGGCGTGTGTGACTCATCTGGGGACCCCATGCTGGGGCGGGAGAAGCTGTTCCGATGGAAGAGTCCTCGTATTAACCTGGGGGGTCCCTGGCCCCAGCGGTCTGCAGTTGCTTAAAGAGGCTCTCCTTCGGGTCTCAGGGAGCTGTGCTTGGGGTGGTTCTTGTCCCCAAGGAGAGTTCTGGGGCTGAAGCCTCCTTCCGGCCTCCAACTTGGCAGTTGGTTTGTTGTGCAAGCATTTAGCAGAGGAGACACGTGGCACTGGGGTTTGCGGGTTCTGCCAGCGCTCTTGGCACTACACATTTCTGCTTTCCTTTTCCTTTAGTTTTTATGTTTTAACTTTTTGCTTCAGATCACACTCACAGAGGCTAGGCTCGGTGCCTGCTCTTCCGGCCTTCCCACCTGCTTCTAGATCCTGAGGTT
The DNA here is from genome assembly GCF_002201575.2 of Neomonachus schauinslandi. Lineage (NCBI taxonomy): Eukaryota > Metazoa > Chordata > Mammalia > Carnivora > Phocidae > Neomonachus > Neomonachus schauinslandi. The sequence goes on along the minus strand of NC_058417.1, from coordinate 15,792,809 downwards.
GCACTTGAGAGGCTCAAGGAGGAGTCCCATCCCCCACCCCCTGAGGTATCCCAAGGTTGTAATGGGATCACTTGGGGAGCCACGGAGAGGGTAGCAGCACTGCCGTGAGGCAGAGGCCAAGCCAGCAGCATTTGGGGTGGGAGGTGCCCGGAGGTGGGAACTCAGGCTGGACTGGCAGGGCCCAGAGGAGTGGGGGACAGTGGAGGACAGTTCTTGATGACCTTGTCTCTGCTTGAGGGGTTGCCACGTGGGGCTGAGAATTCCCTGCCTCAAAAGAACTTCTGTCCGGGAGCTAGAGGCTAGCAAGGTGAATGCAAGTGTTTGCTGCTGAACCGCAGTGACTCCGCTGCCTTGTGATGATGGGGTTTGCTTTCCTCTGGCTCTGGGGACAGTCAGAGGTGTTACCTGAGGCCGGAGAGGGTGGGAAGCCCCTTTTGGGCCACTTGTCTGGGGAACCTTAGGGCTTGGGAAGGTCCCTTTCTTTGCCATCTTGATTGCGACCGCAGGACAGCTCCTAGCCCCTCCCAGAGTCTGTCGTTGAACTTGACCGTTCTCCCTAACAGGTAGCACCAGGTACGCAAACCGTGTGTACCCCCTCCGCCCCCCCGCCAGGCTCACACAGCCATTCACTGGCTGTTCTAGGCGTTGAGGGTACAAAGGTGCTAGGCTACCAGACGTAGATATGTCTTGGGCTCATTAACTTTATTTCATAATCTGGCTCTGGGCATCAAGAAGGATCTTGAAACCTTGCGCAGGAGACATCTGTCCTGCCCTGGCTGCCCGCACTCTGCATTGCCCCTTTCCCCCTGCCCCGCCCCTGTCTGCCTTATCTGCTGGAGGGAAAGGACCCTTGTCCGTGTCTTAACCATCCACATGCCCACTCGTGCCCCTATAGCGATCCCTCAGCTCTAGGAAAGGGACAGTAGCGCCTCTCTCTTGGGCCAGAGACTTCTGCAGCCGGCCCATTTCCCCCTGGTCCTCTGTGAGAGCTAGGACTGTGACCAGGCTGGCTGGAGAGTTGGGAGGGGGAGCAGAGTGACCTCCCTGCGTTCCCACAGCCACGAAGCTTGTCCCAGCACTAGCTCACTCCCTAGAGGGAGAGGACCTTACTCCTGGTGCCACGTGGGTGGTCTCCTGACTGCCAGTGCCCCTATTTCTCTACTAAGCTGACTCCCAAGAGGCCTGTTTGATTCCACAAAGCAGGAAACCTCAACTCTGAGAACCTGATGGAGGTCACAGAGCCCCCATGCAGACGCAGAGCCACCCATATGCACAAATGGTGTGCCATTTTAGATAGGGTCACAGATCCCAAGGTAGGAACCCCTACTCTAAGTGCACTTGGCAGAGTGCTGTTTCTTTGCACCTGGGGAGGTTAGAAAGGGCCTTGGCCCTCTCTGACATCTCTGTGGCCCACAGGCGGCTTGGGCAGGCAGCCATGCTGGGCTTAGTGCCCCAGCTTTTAGATGGCCCCAGACCAGGGGAAGCTAAGCCTGCCAACCAAGGTGGTTTCCGAAAGGCCAGAGCTGGGGGAGCCCAGCGTTGCAAGAGTTTCCAGAGGCAGTGAGGCCCCAGGAGGGCAGACATTTTGGAAAGAGCCCAGAAACTTCTGCAGGTGCTGGTTTGGGGGAGTTCCCAGGCATTGATGAGGGAGCACTGGTCTGGAAAGGCCCAGCCCTCTGCCGAGTGGCCTTGCTAGCTGCCCAGATTGTTGGGAGCTGGTCGGCAGGTACTGTTTTGGCTTCCTTTTCCCTATCGTGCTGGGGACGGGAAGGGTATGTGCGTTCTGCCCGCTCCTGAGCCCCTAGAGGAACATACATGCCCCCATGTCTGGAACGTGCATGCCTGATCCCCGGGAGGAACCAGAGTCAGTCCAGAATCCCAGCAAGCCTTAGATCAAGGCCTCATTGTCCTTTGTCCCCAGGGTGAGCCGAGAGAGATGGGAGGCCACCATGAGAGCTGCCCTTGGGATTCTTCTGCAGAGAGGCTGGGAGGGCACCGGAACCCCGCGGTGATCTCAGCTCTGCTTTGGCTGAGAGACTGTGGAACTGATCCCTCAGCCAGGAGCTAGAACCATCTCTGTCCTGGACAGTGATCCCTGCCAAGGTTGGTGCCTCGGATGGGCCCCGCCCGAGCAGTGACAGCCACAGCCCACCTTGCATCACGCGCCTGAAGCCTTCTCTGTGCCCTGGCCTCCTCCTTGGAGCACCCTGCCCCTCGGGCTCATGCGGCGTAGGGTGCTGGAGACTCCGCCAGGCTAGTAGCAGTCAAGAGGCCTTATCTTTCTAACCCCAAGTCTGCTGTCTTTACTGGCTGTGTGACCTTAGGCAAATCTCTTCACCTTTCTAATTCTCTGGCATCGGTATCATGAAGTTGCTGAACAGGATGATCTCCTAGATCCAGCTCATATGATGATGTTGGCCATGTCTCAAGATTGCTGTTCCTAAGCCTTAAACTCTCAACACACTGGGAAAGTCTGGGGGGTTAGGTCACAGGGCTGCCTCTGGGCCAAGGCCAGCCAGTCACTGGACACAGGAGAAGAGAGGTGAGCAGGAATGTAGGGCTTCTTGACCCCTGTCCCAAAGGAGCCTCGGTGGAAAGGCTTTGCTCTCTCCATCCCCCACATCCCGTTTCATTCATTTGGTCCCCGAATATTGATGGGCACCTTCCATGTACCGGGCACTCCAGAGGCGGGAGTCAGAGAGCCCTTAATCTCATGGAACTTTCTGTCTACAGAAGGGGTCAGGCAATAAATAAGATTGTTTCAGGCTGGACAAGTGCTGGGAAGAACATAAAATTGGGTAATGGACTAGAGAGTGATGGGGAGGGAGAGGCCATGCTGGAAGAGGTAATTTTGAGCTAAGATTTAAGTGACAAGAAGGATTCTGGGGGCGCCTGTTGGTTGGGCATCTGACCCAGTTGGTTGGGCGTCCGATTCTTGGTTTCCGCTTGGGTCCAGATCTCAGGGTGGTGAGATCGAGCCCTGTGTTGGGCTCTGTGCTTGGTGCAGAGTCTGCTTTAGACTCTCTTTCTCTCCCCCTCTGCCCGCCCCTGCACGCTCTCATTCTCTCTTAAATAAATTAATAATTTAAAAAAAAAAGATTCTGGAAAGATCCAAGACAGTGCCATTCCAGGCAGAGGAACTGGCAAGGTGAAAACCCTGCGGCTGGTGGGGTGGCCGTGGCATCTTCAGAAGCAGAGGCTCGGGACAGGGTAGGAGGGCACCCTGGACGGAGCAGGCCATGGCCAGCTGGGATAGGACGTTGCAGGCCCCAGCAAAGAGTTCAGCCTTTAATTTAAGTGCAGCAGGAAGCCGCGGGGGAGCGTAAGCCCGGTTTGAGCGATGCTGTCGCGTTTTGAGCCCTGGCTGAGGACCAGACGTCATTCGCAGCCCGTGCTGTGCAATAAACTCTGAGGGGCTATTGTTATCTACTCCATTTCACATGTGGAAACTGAGGCTCCGAGAGTGACCCAGAGTGACAGCCAGCGGGCCGCCCTGCCGGGGTGGGGAGCCAGAGCCCCATGGGGGCCTGGGGCGGCCCCTCAGCTGCCGGGTTTTCTGGGTGCTCATGGAGCCCGTCGGGGGCAGGGCGGGGTGCCCTGCCTGGGGTGCCTTCCTGCCTGGAGCACCCAGCCCAGCACGCTGTTCAGAGACATGAGCAGTTCCTTCTGGTGCTATCTAGTGAGTGTGGGGCCGGGCAGGAGCCCGCCGAGAAGCCCCTCAGAGCGGGCACGGGCAGCGGACTCGCAGGGGCCGCTCATTCTCAGGAACAGGCTGTGTGCCCAGACCGCGTTCCTGGCCTGGGCAGGGAGGATGAGGTCAGCTTCAGAGGAGGACTCTCACAGGGCTCACCAAAGCAGTGGGCCGCTGAGCCCACTGTGGTCCCACAGGCCGGCCCTTAGCCTTCCTGTGGCAATTAGCAGGAAGCTTCCTGCTCAGGACCTCAGCCTGTCACTCCCGACTTGGGAGACGAGGCTGCCCCGGGCCACAGCCAGAGTGACCCTCCCTTCATTACCCTGGTGCCCCCAGCGTGGCCCTGAGCTGAGGCGAGGCAGCCTCCGGGCTGTTTGTCTGAGACCTGGTTCTGGGGTGAAGTGTCCAGGCTCTGAGGAACAGGGAAGGCAGTGGGGCGTGGGCCGGCCCCGAGGAGGACAGGGCCCCCGGGCTCGGGGAGAGATGCGCCCAGCGTTGGGGAGTCTCCCGAAGCAGCCCAGGTTTGAGTGCTCCCTGCAGCCGTGCCCAGCCCAGGGACTAAAAGTGGGGCAGGCACAGGGCAGACTGGGTTCTGGAATGCTGAGTGCTGGGGAAGGCAGGTCGTAGTGGGTGCTATGAGGCTAACCTGGCTTCAATAAAAGCCTCATTCAGAGCTGCTAAACCCTTTCCATATGTGGGCCTCTGAGAACTTCAAAGTCCAGGGGGGCGGGGGCAGGGGAGGCAAGATCCTGGTGCTTTGCCTGCAGAGTCAGCACAAGCCTGTCGTGTGGCTGCCCTGGGAGAGGGTACCTGGCCCTGTAGGGTGAGGGCTGGGGGGCCCAGCTCGCTTGGCCTAATGGTGCGGGAGCCAGCCTCTGGGCTGGCATGAGTTCACCGAGCCTGACCGGGCGCTCCCCCGGCCCAGCTGCTGTGCTGGAAGCCAGGCTGTAGGCCCTGGCACCCCCCTCCCCGCCCCACTCCACCCCTGCCTCTCTGGGAGCTTCAGAGCAGCCACGTTGACGGAATCCTCCCGTACCCTTCCCAAGAAGGAGGAGAGGCAGGCCTCGGCCGCTCCCCAGTCCCCCTGTTGCCAGCCCTGCCGTGCCTCTCACGCCTGTGGTCTGTCCCAATGACAGACTGGCTTTGGTGTCCCAAGGGGACCCAGCCCAGAGTATGTGGACACACTCGGGAGGGCAGGAAAAGGCCGGCCCAGGACCGCCACCGTGGCCACTGGCCTGGGAGCCACAGGACACCTCGCTCGGGGCCTGCTCTCCACTGCCCAGCACTCAGCCTCTGGCAGGCACCCCCAGAAACACGGCCAGCCATCTCTGCCTTCCCTTCAGAGCCCCGCTCACCTCTGAGGGCCTCGGCTCCAGCAGACTGGATTTATTGCCCTTATTGTTAAAGGAGCACTTCGTTTTCATTAGCCCTAGAAACAGCTCTGGCTTCGAGACAAGTCCGTGCCACCTCCCCGGTCAGGCCCAGGACGCCAGGCCCCGGACTCAGAAAGCCAAGGGAAGGGCCTCAGAGGAGCGACAGAAAGCAGGAAGCCAGGCCCGCGGGGACAGGAGGTCAGGGATCAGTGGGCTCCTCGGGGCCTCAGGCCTGCGCTGGGGAAGTGACACAGTGAGGTTCTGAGGGCAGGGGCCCAACGCCAAGAGGCTTCTGGGCGGGAGGGGAAGCGGAGGGCTCGAAGTAGCATGCTGAGGACTGCTCTCTGCCTCGCAGCCCAGACGGTGCGGTACTGACCACAGGCCCCACGGGAGGGCGTGTGGGAAGGGGCCGTGGCAGAAATCACCAGAAGACTTTGGGGCAAGCTGTGTGGCTGCAGGAGTGCAGTATAGCGGGAAGGCTGTGGCCCCACCATCAGAAGGACCCAGGTTTGACCGTGGACCGTGTCATCTACCCAGGGGAGTGAGAACAGGGACCCCAAACTCGCTGGTGCCGCTGAAACCCCAGGCACTGGCAGGTGGTGGTGAACAGCCCTTGAGCCAGAGGGAAGGAGATGCGCCGGCAACCAACGGGCTGGGAGGAAGGGCTTAGGCCTAAAGGCCCATAAGGATGTTCCTGCAGGAGCGAGGTGCACCCACCAACCAGAGGATGCCCGGGGGGAGCACAGAGCATCCTGCCCTGCCCTCCTATCCTCGGATCCTCCCAGCGCCCCCTCGAGGCCATTGGGCTTTCCTGTCCTAGGTTCAAGGCTGGGGAAGCAGCTCCCCAATCACCTGCCAGATTCCCTCTGAGAACATGCGTCTCCGTCTCCTTACGTGGGCTCAGGATTTTGTTGCAGACAACCTGGCAGTTCTCTTGTGGACATCAGTCCCCAAGGTCAGCCGTGTCCTCTTGGCAGCCATGACCTGACCTAGTCTAAAGACACAAGCAAACAGAACATAACTGAGCCACTCCCCGCGGCGGTGTGTGGCGCACCCAGAACTTTCTCTAGGATGTCCTATGGCTCCTTTCTGTCTATTGCCCGTGCCCCACCTTGGGGGAGCCCCAACTGTGTGTGTCTTACCTGTGGGGTGAAGGAGGGGCCCCCTAGGGGGTCTCCCCCAGCCTGGCCCTTCGCAGCCCCATCTCCCTCCCTCGGGCAATCTGGCATTGCCTCGTTACCCGCTGCCCAAGGCGGGGGGGTGGCACCTATCTGCTGGGACTGGAGGGTCAGCGGTCAGGTGTTCTGTCCACGGACATCCTGGGGGCTGACTCTTCTGCCCCCAGCGCTAATCTAATCAGGAAATAGCAGAGTCCACATTTCCCAGGGGTTATAAATAGCCACAGCAGCTCAGGCAGCATCATTTCTCTGGAAAATATGCCATGTCCCTCTCCACTCCTCACCCTCCCTTCTCTGTATTTAAGTGACATCCTGAAAATAGCCTTGGTTTCTGGAGGCTGCTGGTCTGCTGGGAGACAGAACCTCATGGTCGGGGCACTGAGGGGCTAGGCAGGCCTCCCTCGAGCGCACCAGGGCCGCACCTGCCAAGGGGATCTGGGAGATGGCAGTGGTGGGGTCTCACAGTAAAACACAGAAGTGCCACCTGACTCAGCCCTGGCCCCAGACAGGTGGGAGGGCGCCAGCCAGCTGCAGAGGGACAGCATCCTTGTGGCAGGAAGGCTGAGGAGAACCAAAGGCCTGAGGCCTGGAGTTCTCCAAGGAAGCCTTCCTGGAAGAAGCAGGCCGAGAACGGGGCCTTAGCACCAGGAGTTGCTTTTCCTGTATCTCACGTGCCCCCAGGAAAGTGTAAGGTTGCTGCTCGGCAGCTAGGACGGAAGCAGTGGGGAGGGAAAGAGTGGCAGAGTTATACTGGAGGCGACCCTGATGTCTCCTTTCTAAATAAATACCAGAAAGAGCAGATGCCTTGTCACTGAGAGGCGCAGACACCAGGCAAGGTGCGTTACACCTTCTCTTGCAGGGTTAGCAGAGTGGGCGGGTCAGGGAGACTCGGTCTTGGGCCCCAGCTCTCACTTCCTAGATGTGTGGCATTGGCAAGTTCCTTAGTCTCGTTTAGCCTCAGTATTCTCGTCCATAAAATGGGAGAATAAAAAGGCTAAACCTCACAGCCTTGTTATGACGATTGAGATTCTGTATGTGAAGGTTTGTCTTCATGCCAGACTCCTGGGAAATGCTCAGAATACATTAGTTCTGTGATGATTTTCCAGAACCATCCTCTGAGGTGGTATGGATGCCCCAGTGAGGAAGTTGAGGTTCAGGGAAGTTTAAGTGACTTGCCCAAATTCACACAGTTGAGTGGAAGAGTGGACATTTGGACCTAGACAGGCCTGACTCTCAATCCTTGCCCTTCCCCACTTGGCTGTGCCCAGACGCCACTCCAGGACCCAGGGAGGGACCCCCTGGCTCAGTCCGTGGTGGCTGCGAGGAGGTGCCAGGGCCCAGGAGGGGCGTTAGGTGCAAGGACACCTAAGGGGCGGCCTGTGCCACAGACCTGGCGAGGGTTTGGCACAGAAAAATTTCGGGAGAGGGACATTTCGGCTTCCTTTGGGACCCAGTGGGACGCTTGGCCCCAAGGCTTCTGGAGTATGGAGCCTGGGCCACAGCCAGGCTGGTGAGTCCTGCGTGCTTCCCTTGGGTGTTGGAGGAGGTGCCGGGGCAGGGTGGGGAGCATGGGGGTTGCTGGGGTCTGTCCACACGGCCCTCCCTCGGCCCCTTCTTAATTCCACCCCTCATCTGGGCAGGGAACGGACGGCGGGAGGCTGGGCCACATGCAAACCCCAGGCCCCCTGCCACCCGCGCCCAGCTGGTGTGCGGATGATAGAAGGTGCGGAAGGACTTAGCTCAAGCTGTAGGAAGCCCCAGGGCCCAGCCACCCTGGGCTGACCCGACCGTTTTCCTTCACACTGTGGGCCTGCTGGAACAGTGCTCTTCACACTGTGGTGCACACGCTCTTGGTGCGCACAGAGGCCTTCCAGGGCGTACGTGGGCAGGGAGAGTTTTCAGAGAATCAGTCTGTGGACTCTCAGCCCCCATAGGTGCTGCTGCCAAAAAGCCATGTGCCTGAGAAGGGCTTTCCGCCTTCAGCTCCATTCCCCTGCCAGGGAGCCCAGGGCTCGCTGCGGGGCACGGCCCGGGGCGCCTAGGCCCCCTGGGTGGCTGACAGCGGGGCCTCATGAAAGGCGGGTGTAGGTGTGCAGAAAGTAGAAGGCCCCAATGGCCGAGTTCCAAATCCGTTCACGAGTCAGGTGCTTTCCAGTTCTTTGCTTGCCACAGAACTGGTGGACATTGTCAGCTGAGAGATCATTTAAAATAAATTTTAATAGGGGTGCCTGGGTGGCTCAGTCGGTTCAGTGTCTGCCTTCTGCTCAGGTCATGATCCCAGGGTCCTGGGATCGAGCCCCGCATCGGGCTCCCTGCTCAGCAGGGAGTCTGCTTCTCCCTCTGCCCACCGCTCCCCCTGCTTCTGCTCTCTCTCTCTCTGTCAGATAAATAAATAAAATATTTTTAAAAAATAAAATAAATTTTGCTAATAGGTACCCTATTATTTTGCTAATACCCACTAGGTGGGTATGCAATTTAAGGCAAACGAAGAGGAAAGAGTTTAAAGAATCATATAACATTGCTATAATAAAACTATTTTCAGCCCCACCTAGTTACTTATATGAACAAGATGTTTCACCCTATACTGTTTAAAAGCAAAACCAGGGGCGCCCAGCTGGCTCGGTCAGTGGAGCCTGCGACTCAGGGTTGTGAGTTCAAGCCCCACATCAGGTGTGGATATTACTAAAAAAATAACCAACTTAAAAAAAACACACACACACACACACAAGCATATTGAGACTGCACCCAGTTCCCCTAGCAAAAAAATACATGAATTAAAACAGAAAAAGTGTTCTACTTTTTCTGTGTCGTGAAGAGACACAAGTCCACCAAGATGGTACCTTGCTACTGAATATTAATACTTATTTGCTTATTAATACATGCTGGTTAGTGTTTTTATTGTGTGCTGCCAATCACTGTAGTAACTAATCTTGAACACGTCTTGGATATTTGGAGCCTTGTGGTCTCAGGAAGCACTTTATTGCCATTTCTACAGGTATTTTTTTTAAGGCCTTTTTTTTCAGTCTGCTTGGGAGGATAGGCAGATTCTTTTTTTTTTAAGACTTTTTTTTTTTTTAGAGATTTTATTTATTTGACAGAGAGAGGTAGCGAGAGCTGGAACACAAGCAGAGGGAGTGGGAGAGGGAGAAGCAGGCCTCCCCCTGAGCAGGGAGCCCAATGCGGGACTCGATTCCAGGACCCTGGGACCATGACCTGAGCCGAAGGCAGACGCTTAACGACTGAGCCACCCAGGCGCCCCTTACAGATATTTTTGTTGAGGCAAAATATAATAGGGTGATGAATAAAAGACTTTAGGACAGAAAAGTACAAAGTAGGACAAAATTCTTTGGGAGAAAAAAGAAACAATGCAGGGTGTCTACAAGGGAAAGGAGAGCTTGTATTTTCCTCATGAACGATGGTGGGTAGCAGATCGCGTGGTAATTGGATCCCACGGAATATATTGAAAAGAATGATGTCACAGTTTTATTTTAAGATGTAAATATTTACATTATCCTGGAAGTTATATTCCTTGCAACTATTTAAACTTGCTTTGGAAATACTCAGATGTCGAGTTGCAAATGTGCTGGGGAGTGCATAATTTTTCAAAATCATTATGTGGGTGCACAAGGAAAAACAGTCTGAAGGCCCCTGAGTCAGAGGAGCGGAGTCCCATCCGGTCCCCTGTGAGGGATGCCTCTGAGCCTCCCCTGCTCTCCCCACTTCCTGGGGCTCCCGCCCAATCCGGGGGCCTCCCCCCCAGAGTGTTTTACTCCTTGGAGGCCAGCTGCTCACCCCCAGTTATCTCGGGGCGCCTTCCGGCCGGGCAGCTTCTGCTACTGGCTGCAGGAAGCAGAAGACACAGAGGAGGCTGAGCCACGGTCAGAACTTCCCAAGGTCACACCTGGCAGCGGCAGTGCTGGGATTCGGACCCAGGCAGCCTGACTCCTGAGACAGGCCCCTGACCTCTGCTGGCCCCCATTCAGCACCTCCGAACACACTGGCCACAGCGCCCCCTGGCGACTCCAATCCTGGTGGTTGAGCCAATGGCCTCCTGTTTGTGAGCCTCAGTGTGTGCATCTGTGAAGTGGGTGAGAATACCCATCTCAGGGGGGGATGGGCCAGAGCCCCAGCTCCTTCACGGAGTCAGGCATCCTTTACCAGCCAGGACAGGAGGGGCTGGGGGCTGGCGCCACCCTGAAGGGCTGATTTCCAGAGAAGCCTCGGGCCCCGGTTCTGCCTTCCTGACCACTGAGCCCGCTATGAGCAGCCGTCGGCTCTAGGCGCCCCCCATCCCGAGCTGCCATCTCCATCCCTCGCGCTCACGTCCTCTTTCTTCCTTTCTCTGCAGTTGGATCCACAGACCGTAGAAACCAAGAACTGGCACACGGATGTGATTGAGATGAACGGGGTGAGCCGGGAAAGACAGGAAATGTCCGCACAGTGGGTGGGCCCCAGGCTGCTGTCCTCGGGGGGCTGTCTTGCCCCCTGTCCCCTCAGCCCAGTCTCTCTCCCCTCCCCTGTGCCCACGCCCCTCCCACTCCCCCCTCCCCGTAGGTGTTTCAGGGAGCCCTGGGTGGTAGAGGCAGCCCTCGGCGGCCGTCCTGGGGAGGAGACCCTTGTTTTGGAGGCTCTCCTCAGGCACTCATACCCTGGGGGACCTGTGCCTGCCTCACCCCCAACCAGATCAAAGTGGAGTTCTCCATGAAGTTCACCAGCCGGGATATGAGCCTGAAGAGGACCCCGTCCAAAAAGCAGACTGGCGTCTTTGGCGTCAAGATAAGCGTGGTGACTAAGTAGGTGCCCCCCTGGCGCCGGAGTGGTGGTCTTAGCACCCAGGGCCCCGGCCAGCCCCCTGCCGCCCAGCCCTCCCTGCCCGCGGCCCCTCAGCAGTCACCCCCCAGCTCGGGAGTCAGGGGCGGCCCGTTCGGAGGCCAGAAGTGGCCCGCAGAGGTAGGGCTCCGTCTCACACATGCTTCAGAAGTAAACAAGCCAGCACTTAATCGCCGGGAGATGGCCTGTGAGCATCCGGACGGGCAGTGTCTTAGAGTAAATGCGAAACTCTGGGGACGCAGGCCCACGTCGAGGCTCGGCCACAGCAGGCGGGAATCTGGGGGGGCTGCCCCCTTCCGTTCCCCACTGCCCCCTCCACTGCTCTTGCCTCCAGGACCTCAGCCACCTGCCTCAAGCGACCATGTGTAGGTCCCGCATAAGCATCTGAAGCTGAGCTCTGTGTTCTCAGGAACATTCTTGTCTCAGTCTTTGGGCTTGTCTCCCAAACCTCCTCCTGCCTTTGTCCCCTCTGTCCTGCAGCCGGCCGGGGGGGGGTGGGGGGGGGAGGCTCCGGGTCGCGGGGAGGGGAGGCCCTCCGCCCCCCCTCACAGCCCCTCCCCCCCAGGCGCGAGCGCTCCAAGGTGCCCTATATCGTGCGGCAGTGTGTGGAGGAGGTGGAGAAGAGAGGCATCGAGGAGGTCGGCATCTACCGGATATCGGGGGTAGCCACGGACATCCAGGCGCTGAAGGCCGTCTTTGATGCCAGTGAGTGAGGGAGGCCCCGCCAGGGCAGCGGTGGGGAGAGGGCACCCCCTCCCGGGAGCCCGGGAGCACCAGAGGCCTTCTCTGGAGAGGCCCCAAGTCACCTCTGGCAGAGGGGCCTTGTTCTGTGAACGGCGGTCCAGTGTCGCATGCTTTGGGCCGTCTCTGAGCCTCTGATGCAAGGAACCTGCCTTGTTCGCTCGTGGAACCCCCTCCCCTCCAGTCCCTTACCCACTGGTCCAGATAAGGAACTGAGGCTTAGAGAGGCCACGTCCCTTGCTCAGGATTGCCCAGCTTGTAGGCTTTGCGCCTTCTTTCAACTCAGATCTTTCTTACTCCAGTGCTGCTGGCTTTCTCGCTAGCTCCCTGGTGCCTGGGGGGTGGTGAAGAGACTGAAGGGCTTCGAACCTGGGCTGACTCGGGCTCCCCTCTGCTGCCTCCAGAGCCCTGAGCACCCTTCGGGAGGGGCATTGCAGTCTAGCTCTGTAAACCCCTCCGTGGGGGGGCCTGCCCTTCCCGGTGCTTCTCTCCCCCTCTGGCTGGGTCAGGCTGCGGGAGCCAGGAGGCCTGAACTGGCCGGGCAGGGCTGACTCCATGGGAGCCGAGGCAGGACCCGTGTTCGGGAAGCCTGGGGTGCGGGGCTGGGGACGGCGCCTCTGTGCAACCTGGAAGCCGAGGCTTTGTTGGAACAGGATTTTACGTGGAAAAAAGTGTGCAGGGCCTTCCAGAGAGAGGCTTGGCAGCAGGGAGATTCCAGAGAGGGGGTGTGACGTGTGGTGGGAGTGTGGCTGCAGAACTCTGGACTGGCGCACGGGGCTCCCCTCCCCCATGGGGCTGAGTCACCGTCACCTGTGGCCGCCGCCTACATCCTGCCTCTTCTGGGGAGGCCAGAGCGGAGAGGGGGTGGGAGGGGGCTTCCCCGGCTGTGGCTGGGTCGTGCGGGATGGAGCAGGCCCCCCCCCCACCCGCCTGGCTGAGGACTGCGTGGAAGGAGGGGGCTCAGGCGGGCCCAGTCCCCATCGCGCACCTCCCCCGCAGATAACAAGGACATCCTGCTGATGCTGAGTGACACAGACATCAACGCCATTGCCGGCACCCTGAAGCTCTACTTCCGGGAGCTGCCCGAGCCCCTCCTCACAGACCGACTCTACCCAGCCTTCATGGAGGGCATCGGTGAGGCTTTGGGGGACTGAGGGCCGGGCCGAGCCGGGCCTCCCTGACAGTGAAGGGCAGAAGACCCGTGGCTTCCCTGGCTTGTGGAGCCGCCCAGTGCTCTGGGGCGGCGTGGCCGAGTGGCCCAGAGGGTGGGGTGTGACCCGCTGGGGCCTGAGCCAGAGGCTGGACCCTCTGTCGCCTGCCTCGCTCCCCTCTTGGCCGCGTGGGCTGCTCTCTGTGCTTCCTCCTCGAATACCGGCCTTCTTGCCTGGAAAGCCAGGCGTCCGGGGAAATGTGCCCTGAGAGGGGTGGTCAGGGCCAGCGTCCCAGAGCCAGCCGAGCCTGGCGGGAGTGCACTGCAGGTGGCCGGCGCCCAGCCTTCCAGAGCAGCGCCCTCCCACTCTCACGGGTGCCCTAGGGGCGCTGAAGCTGAGGGCCTCCACTGGCGGGGCTCTGGGCACCTCCCTCCTGCCTCCCCCCTGCCTCCTCACGCCCCCCCCCCCCGCCTCCTTCCCCCCCACCTCCTCCCAGGGCAGATCAGGGCTTCAGCCACCACAGGGAGTGAGGAGCCCCTTGGAAGGCTGTTCACTGCCTGCTCTAGCATCACAGGCATTTGAAAGGAAGCATTCAAAGCAGTGTTCTCATTGCTCTAAGCTTTGCCCCCTAGACCCCGGCCGTGGGGGGGGGGCATGGCAAGGCGGGAGGGGCGGGAGGGTGCCCGCTCCCCGCCAGCCTGCCTCCTGATTGAGCTGCAGGTCACGGGTGGGGGCTTCTACAGGAACCAGCTGTTCATAGCCCACCCTTGGGAAGATACCAGGCCCTTCCTTCCCTGCAGGGTCTGCTTCCCTCACCCCTTAAGCCTGGGCTCTCCCTCGGTGTCCCTTAGCCTCCTGACCATGGGGGCGCTGGCTCGGGCCTCCCCACCTGGGAGCCGAGCCCCGCCCTAGCCCCGCTCTCCCCACAGCCCTGTCAGACCCTGCTGCCAAGGAAAACTGCATGATGCACCTGCTCCGCACCCTGCCCGACCCCAACCTCATCACCTTCCTCTTCCTGCTGGAACACTTGAAAAGGTAATGAGCTGGGGCCCAGCCGGGGGGAGGGGGGCAGGGAGCCCAGTGCAGGCCCCGACAGGGGAGGACACATCGCCCAGTGTCCCCGCCCCTCGGCTCTTCCTCATGGGTGCTCGCCTCTGCTGGGTCATCCATCACAGGGTAAGAGTTTGCTTTTCAAATTCTTGCCTTCAAATTCTTCTGTTTTGAGAAATATTTGGGTCCTAATGGCAGCCTCACATATCAGCCATACGCTGCTTAGAAGGCAGTGCCAGGGCCCCGGACTGTGGATGGATCTTGCAGTCCGTGGTCCTTCAGTCCACTTCACAGTTTGAAACGGACGGGAACGGACAGCCTAGGGGCCGCTGCGAGCCGTAGCGTGCGTGTCGTTCGGTTCGGTTACACGCAGTCGCGTGTCCTGGGTTATAACGTAAAATGTGTTTGCTGTGGGTCACAGTCCAAAGTTTGCAACCCGCTGGTCTCAACCTGCACCTCATCTAACAGACAGGGAAACTGAGCCCCAGCCCAGCAGGGCTTTGCTTGGGGTTGGCAACAGCTCTGTCCTTGGAAGGCACATGTCCCAAGTCCTAAGCTAAGTCCCCTCCTGCCTTCTCCCCCACCCCTTCTGTCATGCGGTCTGACCGAGAGCTGCTCGAGCTGCTACCTGCAGCAAAGCTCAGAACTGAAGCCAGCCCCCACGGTGTCCTCGCCTCTCGCTTTTGAGCCCAGCCCTGATCCGGGTGTAAGTGGGGAGGGAAAGCTCCTGTGTCCCTTCAATCCACTTGCCACCTGGGACCAGGGAGCCCCCTGAGCTCAGTTCCAGGCCTCTGGCCCATGCTGCGGGCTGTGGCTCAGCCAGGCCAGCTCTCGAGGGCCAGTGGAGACCTGGCAATGCCTGCGGCCGCGGTCCTATTCCACCCATCATGAGACATTTTCCCTCTGGTTTGGCCGGAACTGGAGCCACAACCAGTTCCCATAGTTTGGCGAGCACTGTGGGAGGACGCACAGAGGAGGAGTGGGAAGGGCAAGTTCATTAGGTTTTCCAACCTGGGAACCGGGCTCTCTCTGTTCCCACATCTGGGCCCCCGGCTGGGGGTGGGGGGGTGGTGTGTGTGTGTGTGTGTGTGTGTGTGTGTAGGGGGGCTGGGCTGGCTGCACAGCTACCTCCTGGCATGCAAGTGTTTGCCCGTTTCCAAAGCAGTCGGAGTGGGGGGCACTGCTCGGGGTGAGTGGTCTCAGCCCCAGAAACATTCCTGGGCCTAATGGAGGCCCAGGGCCTCTGTGATGTGTTGGGTGGTACTGGGTCTGCCTGGATGCCAGCCAGATGGCAGCCCCCGCTGTCACTCGGGGAAATATCTACTGAGCATGGGGCCTGTTGCGCAAGAAAAGCAGAGAAAGATCCAAAGGGAGGCAACTCTGGGGTCCCGCGAGGAAGACCCTTCTGAAAAGGCACAGGAGAACAGCCCCCGGGCTCCATCTGCGATCAGGGCTGTCTTGCCTCAGCAGAGCCCGGGGTCTAGTTCGTGACTGCTGCTGGAGCCGCGGCCCCCTCCTCTGGGACCCCCACCCCCCGAGGCCACTCGCGGCAGCTCGGCTGACCCTGGGTAGAGCACAGGCTCTGGAGGCAGACAGCGTGGGGTCAGACCCCAGCTCTGCCACTGGCTAGCCGTGTGACCTCGGGCAAGTCACGTCCCACCTCTGTACTTCGAGGTCTTGGTCTTACAGGGCTGTGATGAGCGGGACAGGGAAGGTTCTCGAGTCAGGAACGTCATCCTCCTCGAGGGGAAGGAGTTGGAGCAGGTCCTTCTGGCTTTGGCAGTTCACCGTCAAGGGGTGGCCCCGGGAGCTAGGAATCCAATACAGGAACGTCCTGGGACAGAGCTGGAGACGTGGTCCGCTGGCTTAGTCTCTCCTGACCAAGAGGTCTCTACCCTCAGGAGAGGGCGGCTAGTACCCACCTTCTGGGAATCGTCCCAGGAGTTCTTATAGCTCAGGCCAAGCGTCTGGAGCTCCGAGTGGCTGCTGAGAAATGCCTTTTTTTTCCCTCTCTCCCCCCGCCACCCCTTTCAGGGTTGCTGAGAAGGAACCTATCAACAAAATGTCCCTTCACAACCTGGCTACTGTGTTTGGCCCCACGTTACTGAGACCGTCGGAAGTGGAGAGCAAAGCACACCTCACGTCGGCTGCAGACATCTGGTCCCATGATGTCATGGCCCAGGTACCACCAGCACGGCCTGGGCTGCTCGGGTCGTGCAACGGGCTTCCCCGCGGGGCGGAGAGAGAGCAGCTTGGAGTCCCACGGCCCATCCCTGCTGAGCTGCTGGGTGGATGGTCTGTAGGATGTCACCGGGGAGGCAGGGCTCCGGACAGTCCCGCCTCCGAGACCAAAACAAAAAAAAAAAGAAGCGTGAGCCCGGACCGGGGGCCCCCGGTGCTGACTGCAGCCCTGGGTGGGAGTGCCGCAGTCTCGGACGGCAGGCTCAGGGCCGAGGAGACCTCTGGGGGCCTTGTCCTCCCGTGTGGAAGCTCTAGGATTGCTTCCAGCGTGAGGAAACGTCTCTGGAGTCCCTACAAGATCCAGGTCAGAGTCCGGTCCGGAGGCAGGGCTGCCCAGCCAAAGCCAACCTCTGGAGCGGGTCGGAAGCTTCCGACTGAGGTTGGGGAGGTGGCCGCAGGCTCCCCAGCCTCTGCCCCGAGGTGCCGTCTACTGCTGCCAATGGGCACACACCCCCGGGCTGTCGGGGGGCGGGGAGGGGGGCAGCGGCCTGAGACGGCCTGGGGGCAGGGACAGGGTGGCACAGAGGGGACCCCCGGCGACCGCTTCTTCTGGGCAGATGGGAGGAGGGCCAGGAGGCCAAGGAGCCCAGCCTGAGTCTCCCCTGTCCCCCCCACAGGTCCAGGTCCTCCTCTACTACCTGCAGCACCCCCCCATTTCCTTCGCAGAACTGAAGCGGAACACACTGTACTTCTCCACCGACGTGTAGCCCAAGGCGGGAGCCGCTGGGGGCGGGCGGCGAGCCAGGCCGGCCTCTCCAGCCGGGGGCCCAACACAGACTTGAAAGACTCCCATCGAAAACTCCCAACCCCAGTGCTCCAGCCTCCAAGGGACACCGATTTCCCCGAACTGGAATCCGTGCATCTTCCATGCCGCCCTGTACAAAGCAGCCGCCCCAGCCCCCAGCCTCAGCGCCGCGCCCCGGGCCCTGCATTCTGTCCCTCGCGTTGTCTCATGCCCCGTGCCGTTGGGGAACGGGTTCCTGTCTGTCTGTCCTGCAGAAATGGCAGTGACCGGCCCAGTATGGGCATACGGACAGCCTGCTTTGTTCTTTCGGTCCCTCCGACGCTTTCTCCCCCCCGCCCCACCCGGTCCAGTCCAAGGGCTTTTATTTTGCGCTCTGTCACTGCGGCCGGCTGATCCTCTCTTGGCCCTGCTCCCAGATTGCAGTCTCCGGGCAGCGTCCCCTCAGTTTGCCTCCACCCTCCCCTCCTCCCGGCCTGCCCACATGCATGTGCAGCCTTGGTTTTCGCTCTATCACTGGAAGCTGAGGAGGCCCTGGGCGGCGGCGGCAGTGGCCCGTCCGAGGCTGTGCCTGCTGCCCCCCCCGGCCCCCCCACCCCATCCGCCGCCTGTGGAAGCACACCTGCTTGGCCTTGCTGCCTGTGCCCACATTGGACAGGGAGACAACCTCACACTAATCCTCAGCTTAGCACAGAGCTACAGAGCCGATCCGGAATTTCCACCTGACAATCTCCATTTCTGGGGTTTATCTGTTCTATCTCCTGCCTCCTAGTGAGGCATCTTTGACTGTTTCTTCTGCTTTTCAGTTCCTTTTCCCCTGGTGTTCTATTTCCTTTGAGTGTCAAGACTCACAAGTGACCTGATATCAAGAGAGCCAGAGGGTCACGAACGGGGGGAGGTGGGCGAGTCGGGCCACTGAGCAAACAAGACAGGTGGGACATGCAGAGGAGCGCCACGGAGCACTGTGGCCCGAAGTTGGGGGAAAGCGGCTCTCGGCAGCAAGGCGTTATAGTGGCTTTTCTAGGGGAGCCAGGTCTCTAGGAGGGCAGCGAGATGGCTGAAGCAGGTGTCCGGAAACAGGCAGGCTCCGCCCAGGAGGCAGCCCTTCCCGGCACCACGCGGATCCTGCGGTGCCTTCGCCTTAGACTGTACAATCCTCCACAGCCACGCACTGCCACGGGACGGCCGCCACAGCCACGTGTGCTCCGGGGCCTGGCAAAGACCGGCGCGGGCCCTGGTAGCCAGCCACCATGGTGCTGCCTCCCCGCCCACAGCTTCCAGACGCAGCCTCTAGGGTGAACTCTCGGAAACTCCAGGCGTTGGGGAGTCACGAACACCTGCCTCTCTTGGGACTGGGTTTTGCTGGGGACATTCCTTGTTGACACCCTGCTCCAGAGGAGAGATCACCAGGTTCTAGTCCCAACTCTGAGGCCCACCTCTCCGTGCCAGAGAGGAATGAGAAGTATCCCCCAAGCGCAGTTTCCTCCCATCTGAGCCGCTGGCCTGGGAGGGCACAGGCTCCCGGGTGGCGGGGGCTTGAGCACACGGCTTTCTGGTTCTCCTAGGTGGCAGAGAGCAGATTCTAGGCCCTCCGGGTCGGAGAGAACAGCTCCTTCAGCTTGTGCTCAGGGCTAAGTTCTAAAGAAGGGTTTGCTGGCCCTAAAGCCGTAGCACCAGCTCGGTGAGAGGCAGGGCGCTTTCCCAAGGTGTTTACACCTGTGGCCCAGTCTTGGGCAGAATGGTGCACATTCTGTGCACACCCGAGGAAAGAAATGCCTAAGAGGAGGGAAATGATTCTGACCACGTAGCCATCTGCTGGCAGCTTAGCAAGGAGCCCTGCGGCCTGGGACAGGAGGTGGAGAAAGACCACCACTTGAGTCTAAAGATCCCAGCCTGTGATCATCCCTGGAGTCTCTGCTCAGCACTCAGGAGTTGGTGGGTGGCATGGAAGGTTCTTGCTTCCAAAGCCATTGATGGTAGTAAACTGGAGGCCCAGCTAGAGCTAGTTATAGCCCCAGATGCGTGTCTCCCACCTCCCCGAAACAAGAGGTTTGCTTCTCGGCATCAGGTAGCTACCGCAGCCCCCAAGCTGGCTTAGGGAGGAAGGCTGGAGGGGCTGAGAAATGCAAACGGCTCAGAATATTTATGAATTCCACCCCCAGGGTGGGGAGGGGCAGGTACCAGACATGGACTAAGCTGCACCAAGGAAGGAGCCCATGGGTTGTCCCAAAAGTCAGGGACTGTGCAGCCCAGAACCCCCGACCACTGTGCCCAGCAGGGCAGGCTGTGCCGACAGGAGCCCAGCAGACAGGCCATGGGGACACGGGGACACCTGTCCCTGCTGGCAACGGCTGTGGGCTGCCAATTTTTGCTGATACAAGTAGGGTGGGAACCTTCATTAATATCTGACTTTAATAAGTTGGTAAGGATGTATTTTTTTTTTGGTCTATGTTCTGTTTCAACTTATGTAGATTATTATAAATTGATGTAAACCAAGTGAGAGGAAAATGTTAATAAAAAAAATGCAAAGCCCCAACATTTGCACACAACTCAGCCCTGTGGTGTGGACATTTGTATACTCAGTAGTCCAAGGAAGACCACCAATCTAAATATTTAACTCTTCCAGCTGTCTCCAGATGTGTTTCCAGAAAGCTATGCCCCTAGTTAACGTCCCCTGAGCTTCCCTTCGGCCTATGCTTCACAGGGGCCTCCAAGTCGGTCACCAGCGAGATTCCTTTCATGAAGGACAAACGCCCCACCAAAGACCTGGCCATCAGTATCCCTCCGAGAGATGGCAGAAAGGTGTCGATCCAAGTGGAGGCTTCTTATTTTATGCAAACTTTTCTCTACATTTTCATCGGAAGTGGGCGTCTTTGGGGCAGCCTTTTGGCCCAGTCTGATTGTTGGGAGAGGCTGGATCCCCTGGGGGGCCCGGCCTCCCTTTAGGAGAGCCAGTGGGGTTGACAGAGGTTCCCACCAGCCTAAGCCATTGGACACTATGTTTATTCTGGAGATCAGGAACAGATGTCTCTGAAAATTGGTGTTTGGTTTATGAGCTCATACTGACTCCTTAGCCATCTAAAACAGGAAACTATTCATCTCCTTTCTTGACTGAATAGTCCATGTGGACGACGCTTGGCTTATTGAAATGATGGCTACTGACAGCCCGAGGGCTCATCTGCTCCAAGGCAGTCAGAAAGGCAGCATTTCCGGGCCTCGCTCAGCACACGGGACCCTCCCTGCTAGGCCGGCGGGTGGAAGACGCCAGGCATCCAGGCGCTTTGCCAGCTGCCAGCTAGGAGCGTCTGCTCTTGCCCTCCAAGGGCTTAGAAGTGACTTACCTAGGACAGTATAGGAAACACTCCTGACTTTGTCCCCAGGCCTCTGAGGATACTCCAGCTAGCTGAGGAGCAGTGAAGCCTCAGACCTGTGAGACTGGGCTGGATATTACAAGACTCCACCACACAAGGACATAAGCCCTGTGCGTCAGCTCCCATCCACTGCCGAGGAAGCAGCAGGCCTGGCCAGAGGAAGGGGTTACTGGCTGAGTTTGACGTCCTCACTCACACACACACCCCTGGACATCTGGACGTCTCAGCCAAGTCTGAATTGTGGTTGGGGGGGTGGCGTAAGCTAGAAGACAGCAGAAAAAAGGGGAGAAAGCAAAACAAGGTGAAGGAGTCAGTGTACAGAACAGGAGACATTACCGCTGGCTGAAGGTGGCTGGAATTACACGGCCCCACCAAGCCTATGATTTCCCCACGTGGGAAAGCCTGAGCTCATTCCCTTCGTGTCCTCACCAAAGGACCAGAGTGAAGAAGCACTCACAGCAGATCCCAACCATAAAAGCCTATTTTTTTGCTCCAGGGCACACAATTAGGCTGAGTTTCTTTTGTCAGAAAAAGACCATTAGGTCAAATAAAAAACACTAATGTGTCAAAACAAACAGGGACGCCTGGGTGGCTCAGTCGTTAAGCGTCTGCCTTCGGCTCAGGTCATGATCCCAGGGTCCTGGGATGGAGCCCGCCATCGGGCTCCCTGCTCAGCGGGAGGCCTGCTTCTCCCTCTCTCTCTCCCCCTGCTTGTGTTCCCTCTCTCGCTGTCAAATAAATAAATAAAATCTTTAAAAAAAACACAAACAAAAAAACCTGGTACCAGAGAACAAGGGTAGCGGAGAACGGACGATCTTCACCAGCCGCTGCTGATGGACTCATCAGGAGGACCACAGCAGGACTCTTCACACAGCGTGTCCTTGAGCTGGGCCTGGTCCAGCGGTCAGAGCCTAAAACCAGTGTGGCCCGGACCGCAGGCATTCCCATCAGCCAGCCCACAGGAGGGTTTTTAGAAGAGGCCAGGGCTTATGCATGGAATTTCAGTGTATCCTAGGACACGGCTGGGCTGGGCGTCTTGGAGGGCAGGCCCTGGCTGAAGTAACAATCTCAGAACGCTATTCTGCAAACCCTGAGAATCGAGCATTCCCACACTTCTCAGGAACTTTCTCACTCCCCCTCTGGATGTCCAATCTCTGGGCCACCTGGCACCATTTTGGGGACTCATGGAATTTGAAAATAAAAATAAACCAACCTTTTATTTATTCATTTATTTTATGGTATGAAAAGCCTTTATTGTTCGTAATGGGAAGTGGAGGAGGAGGGGATGGGACCACGCTGTCACTGTTCCTCCCCCCGAAAAACCAACCAACCTTTTAAACTATAATCTAACTTTTTAAACAAAGATCGCAGAACACTAAACAAAATGACATGATGGGTTGGCCAGTCTACATTTACTCTGCCCTGCCATGTGGGACGGACGACCGCGTGGAGTTCCGAAGTACACGAGCTTCCTGGTACGTGTCCAGTCACCTCTGGTCCCACCGCACAGAACCACCGGAGGGCCAGCCGTGGTCGGGACGGAACCCTTAGGGAACTTCATTCCTACCAGTCACCACACTCCTGATCTGCCCGAGAGAGGTTGGCATGGCACATCCCCCACACAGCGTGGCGGGAACCCAGGAGCAGAGAATGTGGCTCCTCAGAGGTGGAGGCAGGCGGCAGCCAGGTGGCTCCCTCACGACACCAACAGTAGGAGGGAAAACAAGGGTCTGCGGTCTCTGAAGCGAGGGCCCTGCAGTGGGACAAAACTGGCCTCCACAGAGCAGCTCTGATGCTGGGCTGGCAGCATCCTTCCCTGGAGGCAGGAACTCTCACCGTAGGTAATAATCAATGGCAGCAGAGAAAGCAGCAAAACCTCCACACCCAATGACCCCGGCCTTTAAGCCAGCTGTAAAGCAAGCAGAAATGACATTACCTGGGGTGACAGACACCGAGTCAGGCTGCCTTCAGAAGTCTGCCTAGCCACGGCGGCGAAGAAACCGGTGTCGACATTCTGTCGTCCAACCGACCCGTCGGATCTGTAAGACTTCCAGGAAGTCCACAATCTACCCCAGTGTGCTTTATCTAGCTGTATGTTCAACTTTTCTCATTCCAAAAAATTATGATTTCCAGTTTCATGAAACAGCCCCTCAGGCAGGAAGCTGGTTAAGAGAATCAGCCCTTGGAAGCAAGTGAAAGCATATGGCCTGTTACCCTGACTTGTTTATGAACTAAATTCCTGGGAAGGTGATCAAAGCAATCCTGGAGGGAGCTGAGCTTCTCAACGTCCCTGACAGAGCTGAGCGATGGGAAGACCAAAGGAAAAGTTACTCTATAAATCACAAATGGCTGTCTGAGGAGCAGAAGCAGCTTTTAATGATGGCAAATCATCCTGCCTCTCCGAGAAGGAGAAAACAGGCTTTTTGTTTTGGGCAAATCAGGCACGGAAGAGGGCGAGTGGCCCAGCAATGGCCCCTCGGAGGAGTCAGGTCACTGACCCCCCACACCGCACTCCTGATGGGCACACGGACAGAAGTGCAGAGAACTGTTTTCTTTGTTGTTTCTTGCTGATAACCCACATTTCCAGAATACCCCTGTCTGGCTTTCAATGGGTAGAACACTAAGAATCTTCAACTGCAGAAAGACATTACCATATAACTTACACAAAATATTAAAACTGACAATTGTACGGTATTAAGAAAGATGTCTGAGCTACTTGAAATGCACGGACCTGAAAGTTCAGCAGCGCCTGCCATTTGGTTCAATGGGCTCTCCAGGGCTGAACAAGACCTAGTCGTGCTTCTGTCCTATCCTACAGATCAATACACTTCAGGAATTCCTTACTGGGAGGAAGTTCTTCCCATCTTTTCAATGTGAGGGCAGTTCTTTTTTCTAAAATCTAGATCTGGGGCGCCTGGTGGCTCAGTCGTTAAGTGTCCGCCTTCGGCTCATGTCATGATCCCGGGGTCCTGGGATCGAGCCCCGCATCAGGCTCCCTGCTCAGCGGGGAATCCTGCTTCTCCCTTCCCCTATTCTTGTGCTCTCACTCTCTCTCCCTCCCTCTCCAATAAATAAATAAAATCTTAAAAAAAAAATAGATAAATCTTTTAATAAAGGAAAGAAGGGGAACACCTGGGTGCCTCAGTCAGTTGAGGGTCTGCCTTTGGCTCGGGTCATGATCCCAGCGTCCTGGGATCGAGCCCCGCATCAGGCTCCCTGCTCAGCGGGAGGCCTGCTTCTCCCTCTCCCACTCCCCCTGCTTGTGTTCCCTCTTTCGCTGTGTCTGTCTCTGTCAAATGACTAAATAAAATATTTTTTAAAAAAATAAAAAATAAATAAAATCTAGATTTTTTTGTGGTTCTCAGCCATGGGTGATTTCATCCCCTGGGGGAATTTGGCAATGTCGAGAGACACTTTCAGCTGTCACAACTAAGGGATGCTACTAGCTTCTGGTGGGTAGAGGCCAGGGATACTGCTAAACATCCTACAATGCACGGGACAGCCCCACTCTCCATCCAGCAAGGATTTATGTGGTTCAAAATGCCAACGGTGCCAAAGATGAAAAACCCCGGTCTAGATACTAGAAGTTTCCAAAAGTATGTTAATGCAAAAGTAAACCTGATTTACTTTTCAGAAGAGAAGAGTATCAAGTGTCCACATATGCCTTGGGCTGTCCCTGGAACACGCATGTGTTTGGGAATGTCAACTACAGCACGTTGTCCAAGGCCACAAAGCAAACCAAGCAGGAGCTGTTTACTAACCTCTGAAACCGATGGCTCCCCCCGTGATGCAGCCACTAATGATGCTGTTCCTCCCATCTGACCTTCCCCGGTGCTGTGGGTGGAGAAACGCAGTTCAGAGCCAAAGAAACAAGCCAGACAAGATGTTTAAGGGAAAAAAACACAGGGTTTCCAGCTGGCTAATTGAGTCCCTCCCCAAAGGAAACCTAATCCTTTTCACTTTCCAAAATATAGTTCCTAAAATTTGAATGTGTTCATGGATGCTTCCTGCAGGTGGTACCAGAGCGCTGAAACCAAGTGCGCCATTTGAGGAGTAGTCAAAATCTCTTCTCTGGTTCCCCAACAAGTCTCACGGTTAAAATCATTAACCAACTTCTAACAGACACATGAAAACATGCTCAACATCTCTCATCACCAGGGAAATGCAAATCAAAACTAAATGAGATATCACCTCACACCCGTCAGAATGGCTAAAAACACAATAAACAACAGGTGTTGGCGAGGACATGGAGAAAGGGGAACGCCTTGCACTGCTGGTGGGAATGTGAACTAGTGCAGTCACTCTGGCAAACAGTATGGAGGTTCCTCAGAAAGTTAAAAATAGAACTCTTGGGGTGCCTGGCTGGCTCAGTCATTGGAGCATGTGTCTCTCTTGAGCTCAGGGTTATGAGTTCAAGGCCCATGTTTGGTGTAGAGATTACTCAAAAATAAAATCTTGGGGCGCCTGGGTGGCTCAGCCGTTAAGCGTCTGCCTTCAGCTCAGGTCATGATCCCAGGGTCCTGGGATCGAGCCCCGCATCGGGCTCCCTGCTCGGCGGGAAGCCCGCTTCTCCCTCTCCCACTCCCCCTGCTTGTGTTCCCTCTCTCGCTGTGTCTCTCTGTCAAATAAATAAAAATAAATCTTTAAAAAAAAAAATAAATAAATAAATAAAAATAAAATCTTAAAAAAAAAAAAAAAAGAACTCTACCATACAATTCAGCAATCACACTGCTAGGTATCTACCCAAAGAATACAAAAATACCAATTCAAAGGGATACATGCATCCTGATGTTTATAGCAGCATTATCTACAATAGCCAAATTATGAAAACAGCCCAAGTGTCCATCTTTTGACGAATGGATAAAGATGTGATAAAGATATATACACACAATGGAATGTTACTCAGCCATAAAAAAGAATGAAATCTTGCCAATTGAAACATCATGGATGGAGCTAGGGAGTATTATGCTAAGCAAAGTCAGTCAGTCACAGAAAAACAAATACCATATTATTTCATTCATGTGGAATATAAGAAACAAAACAAACAGGCAAAGGGAAAAGAGAGAGAGAGAGAAGGGCAAACCAAGAAACAGACTCTTAACTATAGAGAACACACTGATGGTGACCAGAAGGGAGGTAGGTGGGGGGATGGGTGAAATAGGTGATGGGGATTAAGGAGTGCACTGGTTGTGATGAGCACCAAGTGTTGTAGGGAAGTGTGGAATCACTATATTGTACACCTGAAACTAATATAACACTGTATGCTAACTAAAATTTTAAAAAATTTAAAAACTAAAATCATTAACCAACTTCTAGCCTACAAGGAGAACTAAAAAATAATGCAAGCCTAAATAAATGCAATAAATGCCCAAAAAGTTTAATTAGGAACTATTTTTATTTTTTAAGATTTTATTTATTTATTTGACAGAGAGAGAGGGAACAAAAGCAGGGGGAGTGGGAGAGGGAGAAGCAGGCCTCCCGCTGAGCAGGGAGCCCGATGCGGGGCTTGATCCCAGACCCCGGGATCATGACCTGAGCCGAAGGCAGATGTTTAACGACGGAGCCACCCAGGCGCCCCTACATTAGGGACTACTTAATGAAAAGTCAATCTACCAAGTATCAGGCATTTCTGATCTGCTTTCTAATCAACATTTCTCTTTAGAAGTCATAAGATGGAGGGGGAGGGGGCTGGGTGGCTCAGTCAGTTAAGCGACTGCCTTCGGCTCAGGTCATGATCCCGGGATCCTGGGATCAAGCCCCAAGTCAGGCTCTCTGCTCAGCAGGGAGCCCTCTTCTCCTTCTTCCTCTCCCTCTGCCATTCCCCTGCTTGTTCTCTATCTCTATGTCAAATAAATAAAATCTTCAAAAAAAAAGGAAGTCATAAGGTGGTACAGGCAAGGCTTTTTCAGAAGGCAGAGACACTTACGGATTCTACCAAACACTCAGTGCAAGAAAACATGGCGCCCACAATGGCAAAATTTTTGGCGTAGGACATTCCTCTCTGTCCCATGTCTTTAAGAACTTCCTTTGCTGTCGGCGTACGGTAAGGATCCTTAGGGTCAAAGCCCACATTGGTATCAATGCCGGCAGTGAACACCCCAAACGCACCTCCCAAGACAAATCCTGAAAACAAACACAGAAATGAAGATTTCTTTGGCATGTTTTCTAGGTTACTGTAATGAGGTCATCATACTCAAATACACATTTTGGATGGCCACCAGCAAAGAGGACACTCCCTACCTACCCCCGCCACTCCACCTTGCCACTCAGACCCTCCAGTTAGCTGGTTTCCACATCACACAAGCCAGACCTTGTTGACAGTTTCTCTGTCTTCCTTTGGATTTCTTCCTTTTCTTTTCTTTTCTTTTTTTTTTAAGATTTTATGTATTTATTTGAGAGACAAAGATAGCGATAGAGAGTACAAGCAGGGGACGAGAGGGAGAAGCAGGCTCCCCGCTGAGCAGGGAGCCCGATGTAGGGCTCGATCCCAGCACCCTGGGATCATGACCTCAGCAGAAGACAGACACTTCACCGACTGAGCCACCCAGGCGCCTCGCCTCCTTTTATTTTCTAACATTCCTCAAGATTCAATCTTTAACCTTCTGCTCTCTGTCTATACTCATATATTCAGCTATCAACTTTGCAAATCACTCCCTTGACGATGGTGACATTCATAATTGTCATTTAGTGAGTGCCATGTGCCAATTACTCTGACGCGTTATAGTCACAGCTTCTTTTATTCTTCATAATAGTCCTGTGAGGTTGATACTATTATCGTCTCCATTCTGTAGCTGAAGCAGCTGAGGCTCAGGGAGGTTAAGTAACTTCCCTAAGGTCACAAAGCTACCAAATGGCAAACCACACACTGCTGTCCCCAACTTCCTGAGCCTGCTGGACATTTCCATAGAGATGCCCTCTCATCACCTCAAGGTCAATATATGTTTAATGAAATCGTGGACACCTCCCCTCCAGACTTTCTTACTTATGGCTCCTTCTTTCCAGTCACTCCAGCTCCAAACCTCAAGGGCATTTCTGACTGCTGCTTTGCTTCCCCTCGCCACAACCCTATGTTCACAATTATCCTAGTCTAGGACCTTTATCACTTCCACTCTGAAGCATTACAAAGACTTATTCATCATTTCATCAAATATGTAAGTGATTTATTAGGATCAGACACAATGATGAACAAAGACCCAGGCCAGGCCTCACCGAGGTCCGGTTTAGCAAAATCCCTATACCGTCTCCCTATCCACAGACTTCTTCCTTTCCCACACTCCATGCTGGTTCATCATGTGCATCAATTACTGCCCTAACGCCTAAAGGCAAAAAGCCCAAATCCGCAACTCCACCCCCAACTTGAAAGGGCATTTCCCTTCCTCTTTTCTACCCCCATTCTCTCAATCCTTCAAGATACAGCAGCAGTCTCACCTCTTGTAGCCTTCCCCAAACCAAAAAAAAATACCTCTCTTTCCTTTCTACTATACTTCACATCTGCACTCACTATATTTGTTTCTTGATTGTCTTTCGTTCTCATTGAGATTTCAACTCATCTGCAAATGCGGCCAACCTCTTTACAGGAGAGACACCATACATTCATACATTTAAGCCTTCAAAAGGTTTAAGGGGGGGGGGGTGCTCCAGACTTCTTTCCCCCTTGTTCACCGCCATCTGATCACATTGGCCACACTGGCCTTTGTTTTTCAAACCTGAAGCCGGTTCCTGGCAGACCTTCGCACTTGCTGTTCCCCTATGTTCCACTTTCCTGCCAGGCTCCTTCCCAACACTGTTGCTTCTATATATATCAAAATGTTAGTTTCACGAGAACCAGGCTCTGGTCTCTTACCCCGTCCCTCCACTGCCAAGCACGTGATGGCTACTTGTAACAATTTGTTCAAAGAATGCTTATTTAAAAGCGAATCAACGAATGAATGAAGTCAACCATTTTATAACCAACCTCCAGGCCCCGACCCGTATAGTACCGATTCTCTGATCCAATTTCCAGAGGCGAAAACTAACCTCAGGGCCTAGAGAAGGGTTACTCGAGTTCACGGATCGAGGCAGGGGTGAGGTCAAGATCGAGGTCCACAGGCTCCTCGCCTCCCAGGCGCGTGGTCTTCTTGGCAGAGGACCCTGCTGCCGTCCAAGCCCTCAGCCTCCCAACGGCCCCCCTAGTCGCGCCTCACCTCCCACGCAGGCCAGCGCTGCCTTGAAGGCACAGCTTTCCATCACCTTCTCGATCATCTTCTGTTCCTCACTCTTGGTCGGGCTCGGGATCCCGCCCAGGCTGCCGGGCTCCAGGAGCCGGGGCTGACGCTTGTCGCCCACCAGGTATTGCAGGAGAAGGCTGTACTGCAGCGGGGCTTCGGCGGAACCCGCCGCCTCAGGCGCGGAGGCGCCCGCACTGGGGGCAGTCGCCGCCATGACTGCAGTTGCCCGAGAAACCCTGGCGTTCTTCTTCCCGCAGCAGATTCCGCAAGCTTCACGTCAGGGCCCTGCGCGCCTGGCCACCGTGCCGCAACGGCAGATTCGCCACAACGAACAAGTCCAGTAAACTGCGACAGCAAAGTCCGTTCGTGCATCCAGCGAAAGAGAGATGTTCCCCCAAAAGCCTCTTGTGAATACCAAATCAGGCTCGTGCAGCATCAAGATTCAGAGTCACCAGAAAGCGCCCTCTTCCTCGGGGCTGCAGCGCGGTGGGTACAGGGATTTGTAGGCCACGCATTTCCCAGGAGGCTTTGCGCGGGCACTCGCCTCGCCGCTGCCTCTGGAGCTCCCGGCCGCGGGGTGGGGGGGAGGGGCAGCGCGCCCGCGAGGCTGCAGCGCTCCGGGGCCACGGCAGGGGGCGCACGCGCCTCGCCACTGCCCTTCCAGCCTAAGCGTTCCTTACGGAGGTCAATGGTGGAAGGTGCTTTGTAAATAAACGTGAAAGCGTGGTATAAATGTACGCAGTATATGTTTTGTTTGACAGTTAAACCTTTGCGGAGAGAGAAGGGACCCAACAAATGAGTGAACAAATGAGCGAAGCTAGCCAAGTATAAGAAAAATCAGGGACGGTGGTAGGAGGTGGAGACGACTGGCCAGATGGAGAGCGCAAGGCTGGGGCTGCTACTCCAGCCAGCTGTTGCTGTCAGTGGAATTGGTGATGGGGGACTAACATTGCCCTGGAAAGCCACGTTTATAGTATGTGAAATTAAAGTCTTCACCGGCTTGCCGACTCAGAACCTAAAGGTAAATTGTAAGATAGTATAGTACTGTGTATGAACCCAGGCAAACTTTTGCAGTTTATACGGTACTAAAATAGATCCCAAGCTATTGCCTTGCCCCAGACTAGCAATGTATTTGGGTGTTTTAGCTAAGAGAAACATAAATAGAAACAGGTGGTGAGCCTAGCCAGTCAACGTAGGCAGAGATACTTCACTGGTACCCAGAGTTCTCTGTGCCCGCGAGCATGGCAGATGCTTCACCCTGCTTCTGTTCACACCAAGCCACTGACTGAGCTGGTCCGAAGGTCCCCCGGTGGCTTCCCAGTTGCTGAATCTAATTCAGACCTCATTTTACTAGACTTCTCCACTGCATTTGACACTGTTGACTCCTTCCTCCTTGTCTGAAGTTTCTTCATAGTTTTGGTGGAGCGTCTCTCCTACTTTTGCTACAGCCTCTCCAGTTGCCCAGTTTCCTTTGTAGGCACCTCTGCCTGGCCTTTTCTTGTTGGTCCTCTCAGGGCTTCATCCTTTACTCTCTTCTCACGCAGCTCATTCTACCTGAGCAGCTCATCCTCGTGTTCTACTCCACTTCTAATGCAGTAGTGATCTGAAATCTTTATCTCCAGCTTAGACCTTTCTCATAAACACAAGAACCAGACATTTCCCATAAGCGCTTCTAACTCGGGCGCCTGGGTGGCTCAGTTGGTTAAGCGACTGCCTTCGGCTCAGGTCATGATCCTGGAGTCCCTGGATCGAGTCCTGCATCGGGCTCCCTGCTCGGCAGGGAGTCTGCTTCTCCCTCTGACCCTCCCCTCTCTCATGTGCTTGCTCTCTCTCATTCTCTCTCTCAAATAAATAAATAAAACCTTAAAAAAAAAGCACTTCTAACTCAACATGCCCTCCAAACCACCCTTTCCTTCCAGACGAATGAGGGACCCAGGGCTCTGATTTATGCCGAGGTCTTAAGAGCCCCAGTTGTATCTGAGAGAAATTGGGACACGCCCTCCCCCAGACAAGTCCCAGGTAAGGTGGCCTTGGAAAGCAAGGAATGGTCTAAGTAATTAACCCTACTAAGAGAGCAATCATCAATCCCCAAATGAAGGTTCTGCTTTAGAGTTCAGGTGAGATCCAGGTCAGCACGTAAAGAAATTCCATGTGGCCCAGGTACGTGAAGGAAGAAGCCTTTTATGGAACATCCTTGGATCCTTGGCCTGGATCACAGATGGAGAGAGAACAGTTACAGACACTGCTCTGGTATCTCCCTCCACCTACCCATTTCCTTCCATAGGTGGAATGGGTTTCACCTGCTGGAAAACTTGAACCTCTTCAAGCATATTCTGAAAGTGAGAAGTGGTTTCCCATGTCCATTTCCCCGGGCTGAACCTCTGCCGGTAGCCTAGGGACTCTCTCTGGCCCTGGAGTCCAGCAGTCTCACGTTACAGTTTGTTCCCCCCCCCCCAGGTTGTCTGTGCTGGCCACAAGGCTACGGGGGAGCATCTCAGTGGGTCCGGGAGAACAGGGGACCCCCATTCCTCGCCGACCAGAACCTTAGGGTCTCAGGTTAAAGTTGCCCATTCTTGTTGGTCCTCTAGATTTCTGTTCAGAAGCTTTGGCTGGTAAACTTGAAAGTGTCTGGGGGTGGGGAGTGCACCCCTCAGATCATTGTAAACCCTGGGATGCAGGTAACTGCTCAAAATTTGAGAGGCACCACGGGTATGCCCACAGCCCATTGGAACAAACGTGTAATTGCAAAGCCAAGAGTCTCGGTCATTTGCCGTATGCAGTCCTTCCTTCATCTTTGAAGGGATGGGCTTGGAAAATTGTCACCAGTGTCCCACAAGCATTGTTCCACATGGCTTGGCCTTTTCTTTCTAAAGGGATTATCCATTCGGATTAAAAGAAAGCAAGGGATCAAAAAAGCACGTGTTTTTGCAAAGTTCATACATTTTTCTCCAAATCCTAAGATATTTTGCTAGCTTGTTCCTTGATATTTAATGTATATATTAATACCTTTTGGTATTAACATAGTAACCTTTCGGTGTCTCAAAGTTGTGATTGAAAATCATTTATATTGCAAATGGTTTCTATCTAATCATTTGGATTTTCAAAAGGAAGTTAAGTCACCCCACTTCTGGGAAGCAGTGATTAAGTCGTGTCCCATGAAGAACCTCCCTCTGTCCACCCCTATAAGAGAGGCAGGATAAGTTGTCTACTGTTTGGACTTTTGAAGTAAAAAGAACAAAATAAACCTTTCTAGAGGAGGGCTGAAGAAGCAGTGTAGCTAATTTGATTGTTAATAGTCTGCTATTTATTAACTGCTTTATTACTGAAGGCAGAAAATTGAGACTTCTGAAAAACTTCCTTTTCTGATCCTTATCTCTTGCGGTTCTGAAACTTCAAGATAACAAGCAAAAGGGATGCCTGGGTGGCTCAGTCGTTAAGCGTCTACCTTCAGCTCAGGTCGTGATCCCAGGGTCCTGGGATTGAACCCCGCATCGGGCTCCCTGCTCCACGGGAAGCCTGCTTCTCCCTCTCCTTCTGCCCCTGCTTGTGTTTCCTCTCTCTCTGTCTTTCTCTCTGTGTCAAATAAATAAATAAAATCTTAAAAAAAAAAAGATAACAAGTAAAAAAGGAGCCAACTAATTAACTTCTGGACTAGCAAATAGGGAGGAGCCTCCTTTGATCTCTGACCAGAATTGTCTAAGCCACAGAGTAAATACTACCTTCATTGTAAGCAACAGAAACCAACCCTGGCCAGTTCCCACAAAAAGAGAGGGATTTATTAGAAGTATAATGAGGTGGGGGCACCTGGCTGGCTCAGTCAGTAGAGCATGTGACTCTTGATCTTGGAATTGTGAGTTTGAGCCCCACATTGAGGGTAGAGATTACATAAAAAAATTTTTTTAAAGGACAAATTATTTGTTTTTTAAAAAATAAAATAAGGAATGACTGGGTGGCTCAGTCGGTTAAGCATCTGCCTTCGGTTCAGGTCATGATCCCGGGGTCCTGGGATCGAGTCTCACGTCAGGCTCCCTGCTCACTGGGGAGTCTGCTTGTCCCTCTCCCTCTGCCTGCTTCTCCCCCTGCTTGTGCTTTCTCCCTGTCAAATAAATAATAAAATCTAAGAAAGAAAAAAAAGAAAGAGATAGAGAGAGAAAGGAAGAAAAAGAAAAAGAAAGAACAGAAGGAAGGAAGGAAGGAAGAAAGAGAAAGAAAGAAAGAAAGAAAGAAAGAAAGAAAAAGAAAGAGAAAGAAAGAAAGAAAGAAAGGCTATGGAATGGTGTGCTTCTGGCATTTCTTCTCAGCTCTGCGGTCAGGGACATCATGTTGGTAGCCTGAAGTTGGCCATGATGGAGCATTCACCTCTTAGAGATCAGTACATGCTGTAAGTCAGAGCTTTTGTGTTGTTTTTGCTGTTCAATATCTACCAGCATAGCGCTCACTACAAGCAAGCTTTGGAAACTGAGAACACCTTCCCCTCTCTGAGGAAACCAGTAATTGGGGGATAATAGGGCAGAGAAGTAAGACATGAACTGCGGGAAGTATGTAGGAAAGTCCCAGGAAATGGTGAATGTTGCTGACTGATAATTAGAAAGAGAAGGGTTCTGGGGCACCAAGACTTTGAGCCCCATGTTGGGCGTAGAGATTACTAATAATTATAAAAAAGAGAAAGGGGGGGGTTCTCACTTCCATGAATGTAATACCATGTTTGGTATCATTTTGGATTCCCTGTGTGGACAAAATGTGGCCCAGGAACTCTCCTGGGGCTTTTTTTTTTTTTTAAAGATTTTATTTATTTATTTGAGAGAAAGAGATAATGAGTAAGAGCACGAGCAGGGGGTGGGCAGAAGGAGAAGCAGGTTCCCCACTGAGCAGGGAGCCTGGACACAGGACTCGATCCCAGGACCCTGGGATCATGACCCGAGCCGAAGGCAGACGCTTAATGACTGAGCCACCCAGGCGCCCCTCTTCTGGGGCTTTTTAAAGACATTTTTTTTAAGATTTTATTTATCTGTTTGAGAGAGAGCACAAGCAGGGGGAGTGGCAGAGGGAGAAGCAGGCTTCCCGTGGAGCAGGGAGCCCGATGTGGGGTTTGATCCCAGGACCCTGGGATCATGACCCGAGCCGAAGGCAGACACTTAATGACTGCACCACCCAGGCGCCCCTCTCCTGGGGCTTCCAAGGCACTTCTGGCTGTTGGCCTGGAGGCATGCTGTAGCAAGCACGCGGCTACATGTACCAGGGACTCTCAGAGGATGCTGGCCAAAAAGATGAAAGGCGCCTCTAAGTCAACAATGGCCATTCAGTTGAGAAGGTTGCACAAGATGATTTTTCTCCAGGGCTGAGGGGGCTGGGGCACTGCTGCACAGTCCCATGTCCTGATGCTACATCCACAGCTGAGTGAGAAAGCCTGGAGGTCCTCTGGGTTGAGGATGAGCTTTTCTCAGAGGGGTACAGCATGCGCCCAACTTTGCTGGGGCCACAGCCCAGGCAGGGCAAGCGGAGTTCTGTATTTTTTGTTAGAACTTCTTCACAGCTCATCACCTGTCACTCAGGAGTACTATGGTCTGCAAGGGACACCGGCAGGTAGGCTTCTGATCAGAAAGCAGAATAAGAGCCAGGCATTGAGGGGCGCCTGGGTGGCTCAGTTGGTTAAGCAACTGCCTTCGGCTCAGGTCAAGATCCTGAAGTCCCGGGATTGAGTCCCACCTTGGGCTCGCTGCTCGGCTGGAGGTCTGCTTCTCCCTCTGACCCTCTTCCCTCTCTTGCTATCTGTCTCTCATTCTCTCTCTCTCAAATAAATAAATAAAATCTTTAAAAAAATAAAAATTAAAAAAATAAAATAAAATAAAAAAGAGCCAGGCATTGAATGGATTGCTCAGACATGGGAACCTCCTATAGACAAGAGTTGGTCGGATTGGAAGCAGGTCCAGGACTCAGAATGCTGAGGCCAACATGGGTTTTAGAGAAAAACTTCCATCCCTCCATCCCTACCCAGAAGAAGGGACTTGGCCCAAGGTGGGCTCTCTGAGGTCTCAGGAGGCAACACTAGCGTGGGGGTTGGCAGGAAACGCTCTTGCCTGTGAACTGGGAGCAGAAGCCCCGCAGGAGGCCTCCGAAAGCAGAGAAGAGCCTGAACCTACAGGGGAGCAGTTAGGAAAAAAAAAAGCTGGATCCCAAATGAGGCTCCCTGAGGCCAGGGGAGCAGATCTGAGAGGCAGACCAGAGAGCTCGCCTAAGGATGTGTGACTTTTATAGAGCACCCACAGGTGGAAGCTGCTAGGGGGCTACTGGGTTCGGGTGGATCTAAATGAGAACTTATTTTCCTCCACAAACCTGTTCTTTCTGAGTTTCCCATCTGGGTGAACAGTGCTTCTGTGAACTAGATTAGTCTTAGACTCCTTGCTTCCTGCGTCCCCTGTGTACCATGTAGATAGCTTTCAAACCCATCCCTTCATTTTATAATTCATTGCCACTCCCATGGTCTGGGCTCTAGTTAGTTTTCATTTCATAGAATTTTAATTGTTGTTCACACCTACTACCTTGCTCTTCTCCAAACCATCCAGAGCTCATCTTTCAGCACAGAAACGTGATTAGTTCCCTGCTCAGAATTCTTCTCCGTACCAGGAGAAAATCTCAACTCCATATGTTCTTTTTAGAGCTTGTGCCCAAGAAGGGATATAGGCTTCAGGCCACGTTCAGTTCTCATTTGAACATTTCCATTCTCAATTGCCTGTTTTCCATACCTCTTTTGGATCTAGAAGTGATGGTTCAGAATCATTCTTAATAATTGGTGATCTATAGTGTTTGAGAGATGAGTTTGGACTTTGTGACTTGTGCCTTGTCCTCAGTCAAGAACAATTGCTGAAAATATTTATTATTACTATTTCTTAATTCTTTTAAAAAAAGATTTTATTTGGGGTGCCTCAATGGCTCAGTCGTTAAGCGCCTGCCTTCGGCTCAGCGCATGATCCCAGGGTCCCGGGATTGAGCCCCGCTCAGCGGGAGGCCTGTTTCTCCCTCTCCCACTCCCCCTGCTTGTGTTCCCTCTCCTGCTGTGTCTCTCCCTGTCAAATAAATAAATAAAATCTTAAAAAGAAAAGATTTTATTTATTTATTTGAAAGAGAGAGAGCGCGTAAGCACAAGCAGGGGAGGGGCAGAGGGAGAGGGAGAAGCAGGCTCTCCTCTGAGCAGGGAGCCCAGGACCCTGGGATCACGACCTGAGCTGAAGGCAGACGCTTAACGACTGAGCCATCCAGGCGTCCCTTTTGCTTGTTATCTTGAAGTTTTAGAACCGCAAGAGATAAGGATCAGAAAAGGAAGTTTTTCAGAAGCCTCAATTTTCTCACCTGCCACCCAGGTGCCCTATCTCTTAATTCTTTTTTGCCTCTTACCTAAGATAGTCATGGTGAGAGCAAAGGGATCCTGTGCTGTTTCCAGTGACAGATCCTGAGACTGTAGCCTGATTCTGGTGGGTGGTCTTAATGTTCTGGAACAGATTTCTCCCCCAGCATAATTGTTTGGAGGTTTTACTTCCTCACCCATACCCAACAATCCAGATTTGCTTACTATCTCTTGGGCTGTTGTTTTGGCTTTGCTTACAAAAAGCGATTGGAGACTTGGCAAACAGTCTGGCAGCCTGGTGGATTGTTAGGACCCACTTCAGACTCAGTTAATGAATCATCCACTTTGGCTGGGTCTGCAGTAGGGTCACAGCTGGGATCCTGGTTTGATCTGAGAAGCACTGGGGGCGGTGGAAATATGCATAATGTTTTTCTCGCACTTCACACTTCCAACTCAGGAAAGTGTTAGGAGGCTTCAGGAACTAGAGGCTTCTCCTGCTTTGCTGAGGGATGACATGAACAATAAAAAGAACAGTAATGGTGACTTCCCAAAATTACTTATGAAGTTGGCGCCAGCACGATAAGTACCACACTTCTGACTGAAGCCGATGAGGATGATGCCCTACTTTCCCGTCCCTCATGGTGACCGTCGTCACATCTCTGCTCAACTCTCTGTCCAGGAATTTCCCTTATCAGTTGATCAGCCAAAAAGACCAACTTTTAAAAAAGGAACAGATAATGGGGTGCCTGGGTGGCTCAGCCAGTTAAGTGACCGGCACTTTGTTCCAGCTCAGGTCGTGATCTCATGGGTCCTGGGATCGAGCCCCGTGGGGAGCCCCACGTCGGGCTCTGAGCTGAGCAGGGAGTCTGCTTGAGATTCTCTCCCTCTGCCCCTCCCACCCTGCTAACGCCCATACTCTCTCTCTCTCTCTAAAAAATAAATAAATACATCTTTAAAAAAAAAAGGAACAGATAAAACACATGTAAAATCTGTAATACAACATTAATCTACAGGTAAAATCTTTTACAGGAAACTCTCAATTAAATGGAACACATTTTTTGTTTGAATACATCTTGATTCAAAATTTGTTGAATCAATTATTTTTTTAACTAAATGGACTTGGAAGACTTTTATAATCAAAATGTTCATTTTGTACTAACAGTTTTTTAAATTTTTAAAAAATATTTTATTTATTTATTTGACACAGAGAGAGAGAGCAAGAGAGGGGACACAAGCAGGGGGAGTGGGAGAGGGAGAAGCAGGCTTCCTGCGGAGCAGGGAGCCCGATGCGGGGCTCAATCCCAGGACCCTGGGATCATGACCTGAGCCGAAGGCAGGCGCTTAACGACTGAGCCACCCAGGCACCCCACTAACAGTTTTTTTTAATAATGGAATTTGAATTTTTTTGTATGAGACCTTTTTTTCTCTTTCATTTGGAGATGCTCTGATGTATTTAATATTTTTTACCCCACTTATAGTATCTTATTTTTTGAATAAGTTCTTGTTTGAAAATTCAAAAAGTATTTTTTTCTTGGGTTAAAATAATACCTTCCCTATTTTTCTCAACTCTATTTCCAGTCCTTCAATTTCTTTCCCCAAGCAACCTGTTACTATTTCTTAAATGTCTTTCCAGATATATTTAGTCCATATGTAAGCATATTTGTGCATGCATATATGTATTTTTCTTCACTTAAAAATTTACAAATGATAGCTTAGTATTTCCTACCTATTCTGCACCTTACTTTCTCTCATGCTACATCTTAGAGGTATTCCGTATCAGTGTATGTGATGGTTAATTTTATGGGTCCATTTGACTGGGCCACGATGTGCCTGCCCATTTATTTGGAGACAATGTATTCCTCATTTGGGTGTGTTACTCTGACTCATTTACGGAGTGACCCCAAAAGCTGCTAACTTTGAGTGGTGCCCAGAACAAGAGAAGGCTCTGCAGTAGGTCCAAGCTGCCTGGCAAGCTGCTCTGCCACTTGGGCCATATTTGCCAGCAGATCCAACAGGGCTTAAGGGTCAGTGGCAGACAGGGATGCTGTGGGGAACCTCTGGCAAACACCTGTAGGTGAGGCCCTTAAGATTTTTTAGCAAAGCCCTGCCATTCTCTGTGAATAATGGTATTTTTTAAAAAGATTCTTTCTTTTTGTAGAAAGAGAGAGAGTGTGGGTTAGGGGCAGAGGGAGAGAATCTTCAAGCAGACTCCGCACTGAGAAGGGAGCCTGAAGCGGGGCTCGGTCTCACACCACAATCCATGAGATCATGACCTGAGCTGAAACTGGATCGGACACTTAACCAACGGAGGCACCCCGGCGCCCTAAATAATGGTATTTGACAAATAGTACTCTCTCCATTTGAGAAACAACACTTGGCCTGCTCCTGAGTCTTGATAGAGGCTGAATGCTTGACCATGGGCCACCAAGTTACCATGCTACCTGAGCGTCCATCATGAAGTGGGTATGATCTGACCCACAAAGCCATAAAGTTGGGCATGCACAGGAACGCTCCATCATCAAATGGAAGTGGTATCTAATGACTGGGCCCAAGCAGGCTGTAAAGGCCCAAGTAAGCTACATGAAGAAATGGCCCAAATGTCTGTGGTCCCCCGTCCTGCTATAATGCCTTCTAAGCAGTGGGCAGGACTCTGAGTAGTGCACCTGGTTATTCATTTTGCTTGGAAGGAGTAATGCCAGATGTGAGATTATATACTGATTCATGGCATGTTGCTAATGGTTTGACTGAATGGTCAGGGACTTGGAAGGGGTGCAATTAGAAAATTGGTGACAAGAAACTTTGGGGAAAAGTTATGAGGGTAGACCTCTCTGAACAGGCAAAGATACATGAAGATATTTGTGTCTCCTATGAATGCTCACCAAAGGGTGACCTCAGCTGAGGAAGATTTTAATAATCAAGTAGATACGATGACCCATTCTGTGGCTATTAATTGGCCTCTTTCCACAATTACTCCTGTCATTGTCCAATGGGTTCATGGACAAAGTGGCTATGGGGACATGGTTGGAGGTTATGCACGTGCTCAGCAACATGAACTTCCACTCACCAAAGCTAAATTGGCTGTAGCCACTGCTGAGTGCCAGAGCTTCCCACAGCAGAGACCAACACCAAGGGTCTAGTATGGCACCAGGGCGATCAATCAGCTACCTGGTGGCAGGTTGGTTACTTTGGATTGTTTCTATCAAGGAAGGGGTAGTGTTTTGTTCTTACTAGAATAGATACTTACTCTGGACATGGATTTGCTTTCCCTGCACACAATGCTTCTGCCAAAACTACCATCCGTGGACTTACAGAATACCTTATGCATCATCATGGTATTCCATACAGCATTGTTTTTGATCACAGAACTCAGTTCACAGCAAAAGAAACATGGCAGTGGGCCCATGCTCACGGAATTCACTGGTCTTACTGTGTTTTTTACCACCCTCACCAACACTGAAGATTCAGTTTATAATGCTCGTTAATTGGCAGTACCTTGCAGGGTGCGGGAAGATTCTCTAGAAGGCTGTGTATGCTCTGAACTAGTGTCCACTATATTCATGGGTCCAGGAAATCAAGGGGAAGACATTGGATGGGGTACCACTGATTATTACCCCTAGTTACCCACTAGCAAAAATTTTGCTTGTTGTTTGCACAACTTTCTGCTCTCCTGGACTGGGGGGTCATCGTTCCAAAGGGAGGGATGCTTACATGAGGAAACACAACAATGATTCCATTGCCCTGAAAGTAAGACTGCTGTCTAGCCACTTGGGGCTCTTCATGCCTCTGAACCAGCAGGCAAGAAGAGTGCTACTGTGCTGGCTGGGTGATTGATCCTGACTATCAAGGAGAAATTGGAGTCCTACTCCACAACGGAGGCAAGGAAGATTATGTTTGGAATATAGGAGATCCCTGAGGGTATACCTGGTGATTAAGGTCAATGGGAAACTACAACAACCTAATCCAGGTGGGACTACTTACTAATGGCCCAGACCTTTCAGGCATGAAGGTTAGAGTCATTCCACCAGGTAAAGAAACAAGACCAGCTGAGGTGCTTGCTGAAGACAAAGGAAATACAAGAAGAATAGTAGAAAAAGGTAGTAATAATACTAGCTGTGATCACATGCCCAGTTATAGACATGAGAGCTATAATTGTCATGAGTATTTCCTTCTTATATTGTTATGAATATGTGTATATACATATATTTGGCAAACGTCTTTGTTTCTTCCCTCTTTTATTCACTTGTAATATAAGATGTATTTAAGGATTGTTAATTTAACATTATTTTATTGAAGTTACAGGAGAAGGAGAAGAGTAAA
Organism: Neomonachus schauinslandi; assembly: GCF_002201575.2. NCBI lineage: Eukaryota > Metazoa > Chordata > Mammalia > Carnivora > Phocidae > Neomonachus > Neomonachus schauinslandi. The sequence continues at coordinate 15,752,575 of NC_058417.1, read as the reverse complement.
TATCACTGAAGGACTTTATCTCTTTTTATGGGGAAAGGGTTAGTCCATTTTTGGTTCTACACAGGATATTTGTATCATGTTAGGTGGAATTATGATCTTGTTATTGTCTTTATTTGGAGAGTAAGCATGGTTTAAGGAGATGCATATGGGTGCCAAGTTGACAAGGGGTTGACTTGTGATGTTTAATTTTATGTATCAACTTGACTGGGACACGGGGTGCCCAGATATTTGGTTAAACATTATGGTGGGTGTGTCTGTGAGGGCATTCCTAGATGAGATTAACATGTGAATCAGGAGATTGCCCTCTCCCATGTGTGCCTCATTTAATTGGAGGAAGGCCTGAACAGAACAAAAAAGTGAGGTAAGGGAGATTTTGTTCTCTTCTGCCTGTCTTCAAGGTGGGACATAGGTCTTCTCCTGCCTTTGGATTCAGACAGAACTCACACCTTCAGCTCTCCTGGTTCTCAGGCCTTTGGAATTAGCCTGGAACTCTACTATCAGCTCTCCTAAGTCCAGCTCGCTGACTGCAGATTTTGGGACTTCTCAGCCTCCCTAATCATATGAGCCATTTCCTTATAATAAATCCCTATAGATATTGGTTCTGTTTTTTGAAGAACATAGGCTAATACAGTGTACATTGAATTTTCGTTCTTTTCAATGAATAGATTGTATTTCAAATGATGAATGTGGTATGATTTAATCATCTTTGTTGATACACAGTTTGGCTCTTTCCAATTTTCCAGTCTTTTTCTGATTTCACCAGTGTATCAGGAAATATCTGTATACACACATCTTTGTGCACATATGTTACTATACCTGAAGACCAAGGAATGTGATTTAAAAGTCTTAAAGGTGACATATATCTGTGTATATGTATAGCCAGGGGCGCCTGGGTGCCTCAGTCCATTAAGCGTCTGACTTTGTCGGCTCAGGTCATGATCTCAGGGTCCTGGGATCGAGCCCATTGTCGAGCCCGGAGTGGTGTTCCCCATTCAGTGGGAAGTCTGCTTCTCCTTCTCCCTCTGCCCCTCCTCCCACTCATGCTCTCTCTCTCAAATAAATAAATAAAACCTTAAAAAAAAAAAGAATAGTGGGACGCCTTGGTGGCTCAGTTGGTTAAGCGTCTGCCTTCAGCTCGGGTCATGATCCCAGGGTCCTGGGATTGAGGCTCCCTGCTTGGCGGGGAGCCTGCTTCTCCCTCTCCCTCTGCTGCTCCCACTGTTTGTGCTCATTCTCTCTGTCTGACAAATAAATAAAATCTTAAAAAAAAAAAAGAATAGCCAGTCAACTCATATAACTAGCTAAATACCAGTAGGGACATTATCTATAAGTGGGTCTCTTGAACTGCATAAGCAGAGAGAGTGCTTTTCACAAGCCAAAGGATGTTGGCTATTCTTTACAGGAAGCCAAATGAGTCTCCTTGGGCTTCTTGAAAAAAACACCCACTAGAATTATGATTTTGGAATCATTTCCATTGCAAATCTCCTCTTTCCACACCCCTTTAAAAGGCAGCTGCACTATTTGGCTTCTAACCAAGGCCTGCTGCACCAACAAGTCTCTAAATTTTATTTATATTTCATGTGCAGTATGTTCAAACTCTCACTTCCCCAGGTGCCAGATGCTGGTTTGGACGTACTCCAGTGGAAAGTGCTTTCCTGTAAAATAATAAAAGTAAAATACTGAACAAACTGCCTCTTTATATCAGACTTGCACCTAGTGTACCAAAGTTAAGTATTCTAATAGTGACTTCACTATTTTCCCAAATTTGCAATCCCCCAAATTTCCACTTCACCTAGCTCCACACCAAATACTTTGTCCTTTGGCTTCCATAGGATGTAAATGCTTCTAGTCCTTTTATACCTCTTCAGTGTTCATTTGAAAATGTCAGAATGTAGGATCTCTCTCATATGATTTCAATGGTGCCTAATGTAACCCACCAATGGGTATTTCAAATATGATATGGATGAGAAAACAAGGATTTTAAATTACTTTCAGGATTTTTTCCTTTTTTTTTTTTTTTTATAAGTAATCTCTATGTCCAGTGTGGGTCTTGAACTCATGACCCTGGGATCAAAAGTTGCAGGTTCTACCAACTGAGCCTGCCAGGTGCCTCTACTTCCAGGATTTTAAAAGATATCTAATAAGTTAATGTCTGTTATGTTCATAGCTTAATATATTTTCACTAAAAAGTGATGCTTTCTGGGGCGCCTGGGTGGCTCAGTCAGTTGAATGTCTGCCTTCAGCTCAGGTCATGATCCCCGGGTCCTGGGATTGAGTCCCACATCCGGCACCCTGCTCAGTGGGGAGTCTACTTCTCCCTCTCTGTGTGTGCAAGCTCTCTCTCTCTCTCGAATGAATAAATAAATCTTTTTTTTTTTAAGATTTATTTATTTATTTGACAGAGACACGGCGAGAGAGGGAACACAAGCAGGGGGAGCGGGAGAGGGAGAAGCAGGCTTCCGGCTTAGCAGGGAGCCCGATGCGGGGCTTGATCCCAGGACCCTGGGATCATGACCTGAGCGGAAGGCAGACGCTTAACGACTGAGCCACCTAGGCGCCCTGCGATTATACTGAAGTTTAAATTAACTCTTGTAAAGCGTGCCATGATTTGTGTGTGTGTTTTTGTGTGTGTGGAAAGCCGCTATAAAATAACAGAAATACTCTGCCTGCCAGTAACTCAACATATTGGGCTCTGGCAGATCTCGGTTTTTTCCACTGTCTCCATTAGATGGCGGTAGATGCCCAAGAAATGACTTCCAAAGGCAAGGTGGAGGGCAGTGAGAGGGGCGTTTTTTCCTTTCACCAGGTTGTTAGCTGAGCACACACACTGAAGGTCCTCTACTGCGGGTTGGCAGGGTATGCATTTTATTTTTTCGTGTGTGTGTGAGGCGGGAAGGCTTGCCAGAGGCCACCTGTTCAAGCTAAGCACGGGGTAGCATCTTGCCAGCTGGCAAAAAAAAAAAATTCCTAGAATTTTTCTTAACTATCATCCGACTTGATAGAAGCTATGGAACCGATTCAGGAGTGCAACCAGCATTGATTGAAAGATGCTGCGGCATCTGTTGCCTACACTTGTGGAGATGGAACAGAGCCACTCGCTGGAGGGGAATGGCCGCTGCGACCTGTGGACTGAACCCCCACAGTGCGACCTGTGATACACTCGCAAGGATCGTGGACTCTCTCACGTGTGCCTAGCCCCAGATCAGAAGCTACCCGAGAAATATAAGCGGTGGCGTCCTCCGGTTCTCTTATAGTAGACAGAAACATACACAAAACACACGGTAGAGAAATTAGTGCAAGCAAGACCCAGCCTGATGAAGTAGTAATTGTGTATGAAGATACTAAGTCCTGTAAGCATCCAAGAGGCCAGTGGGGTACGAAATGGCCGACTAAGCTTTGGAGAGAGAGAGAGAGAGAGAAAGAGCCACAAGCGAGCGAGCACTCGGGTGGGGGAACTGTGGGAATGTTTCGGGAAGTCCGGAGAGAATCGGGAGTTCGGAAGGGTGGAGGCCAAGTCCAGCTCCGCGAGGACTGCAGCTTCAGAGACGCCGGCTCGGAGGACCCCTCTCCTGGCTGCACTTGGCTGGAAGAAAGCCCTCAGAATGGGGCGTTTCCGGCCAGCTTTCTCGCCAGGGCTCTTTGCCGAACAATCCCGCCGCGCCGTGGAAGCGCTTGCTCCGCTCGCCAGCAGCCGCAGATCCGGGCCCAGCGCGCGGCCCGGGACTGCCACGGAGGGGGCGTGGCGAGGACGGCCCGGAGGGGGCGGGGAGTGGGCGGGCCTCTCCCCTGCCCCGCGCCCGCCGCTGCCGCCGCCGCAGCTGCCGCCGCCGCCACCGCCGCTGCCGCCTCCGCCCGCCTCGCGGACCGAGGGAGCGGGGTCGCCGCCGCCTGCCAGCCCGCGTGCCGGGGGCTGCGGTGGGCCAGGATGTCGGGCTTCCTGGAGGAGCTGCTCGGCGAGAAGCTGGTGACGGGCGGCGGCGAGGAGGTGGACGTGCATTCGCTGGGCGCCCGCGGCATCTCGCTGCTCGGGCTCTACTTCGGCTGCAGCCTGAGCGCCCCCTGCGCGCAGCTCAGCGGCAGCCTGGCCGCCTTCTACGGCCGCCTACGGGGGGACACGGCGGCCGGGGCCGGGGCCGGGCCGGGGCCGGGGGCCGGGGCGGCCGCGGAGCCCGAGCCGCGGCGCCGCCTGGAGATCGTCTTCGTGTCCTCGGACCAGGACCAGCGGCAGTGGCAGGACTTCGTGCGGGACATGCCGTGGCTGGCGCTGCCCTACAAGGAGAAGCACAGGAAGGTGAGCGGCGCGGGCCTCGTCGGCGCCCCCGGCCTGGGTGCGCAGCCCGCGAGTTGGGGGGAGCGGGGTCCTCGCCGGCCCCGCCCGCACCCCTCGCAGCCCCTCGGCCCGGCGGCTCCTGTATCTTTGCACGCACTTCCCCTCGTGTCCCTCAGTGTCCCCTTCCTCTGTGTATGCCCGCCCCCGTCAGAGGACCCCGCCGTGTTGGGGCTCCCGCGGCAACTTGTCGGTGCGGGCGCCAGGCCGCGCCCGTGGGGGAAGTTTGACACCGTCCGGCCCCCGACCCCGGCTTGCGTCCCGAGGAGTCGAGAGCCAGGTCCTCACGCGCTGGGAGTCTCGTATAGGGGGCGGCCGCGCTGGGGGTCCCGACCCCGTGACCCCCGCTCCCGGCCAGAGGCGCGCGGAGGGGCTGCTTCCTTCCCTCAGCCGCCAGACTCCCGGCGGATACCTGTAGTGGGTGGGGGAGGCGCTCGCCCCCTACCCATAATGCCCAGACCAGGAAGTTTCCTCTCTCCGAGAGAAATCTGCTTTTCAGGGGACCCCTCCCCTCCCCCGACCCTGTGACCCGGGACTCGGAGGCCAGGCCGCCCCGCGCCCTGGAGAGGCAGCCTCTGACCGTGGCTTTGGGTGAGAAGGGCGCTCACTCCTCTCCCCCTCTCCGTCCCTCCGCCCCCACGGGCTCGACTAGTGGCCACCGGGGAGCTTTTCATTGTCTGCCTGTCCAGCAGTCCTCCCCAGATGCCTCCCAGGCACAGGAACAGACCCGTCCTTGCAGCTCTTAGTTGCTGGGTCGGGGTTGTCTTGGCACACTTCGAATTAAATGCTGAACATAGGTGCAGATTAAGTGGAGAAACGAGGATTTGGGGAAATCTATACTTCGCTGTCAACTTCTTCCTACCAGTTTGCTGCTGAAATTAGTTTGGGTTTTCGAGTGTGTCTGTTGGATGATGTCGTCTGTTTTAACAAAACGAATTCAGGAAATTTTGTCATGAATCGAAACAGGACAAGTTTTGGAGCGCTCTTGCTTAATTGGTATGCCTGATGCAACGTATGAATCTAGCCCCTTCCCTTTCAGAAGAGAATCTGAGTTTATGGAGTGGACAGCAGAAGGGCTGTTCTGGGGGCTTTTAGGTGCCTCTAGGAAGGATGGTAACGGCATGTGCTTCTTTTATGTGTAGGGAGTCTTGTTGAGAAGCATGATTTAGATTTAGTAAGAGCAAAAGGCTTATACTGTGACCACAGATGTCTCCAGTAAATCATCCATCCCCAAGCAGTATAAGCTACAGACTTGGGATTTAAAGTATGAAATACAGTTTAACAAATAGTTTGTAAATTTAACATTGGAAAAACATGGGCTCATGAACCACACAGAGGCCAAACTTGGCATTTTAACCACTTTTTAGGTGATTTTGCTTATATTTGATTTATATACTTGATAGTGCGTGGATGTGAATGGCCAGTCCTTTTTTGCTTCAAAAATATGGGAATTCTTTGTTTTCCTTGGTGGCTGTTTTATGATTCTTTTAGGGAGGAATAATGTTCAGAAAGTGATTTACCAAAAAACATCTTCATTGTTGTGGCAAATTTCTATTGTAGACCAGTGTGTTTAAAATAATGTCCTTGTTGGGCAATACAAATGATTTCTAGCTTTTGCAAACATATAATGATGGTAAAATGTTACAGACCTAAGGCCTATTGTGTTTTTCACAGTGGACGAAAGAAATTTGCTGGATGGTAAAAACGTGGAGCAAATTGAGATGTTTTGCAAAGGCTTAAAGCTTTTTCTTGGAAAAGGAGAATATTTCATATGATATACACCATGCCTGGTTTCTCTGCCCTGGCTGGTCCCTTTGCACACACACACAAAAGTGGTCTGTGGCCCTAGTCTGGACCTGCTCATTCCACCAGGATGAGAGTCTGGATGACACGGGGCAGACCCTCATCTGAAAATACAGTTCAGAATGCTTAACATGCCCAAACCATGGTGCCTAGCATGTTAAAAATGTATTTTTTTGCTCAGAGTTTTTCTGTCTCGCATCCAGTGGTTCACTTTGTTCTGTAAAATAAGTCCGGTTTTTGAGGACGTAGTTTCTGCTCCTGGATGCTCACGAATAGGCAATCAAGATCTGATTCCAGAAACATTCGTCATGATATACCAGGTAAAAAGACTTCAGCTGTGTTTCTTATGGAAAATATACTCTTAGAAATTACAAAAGCTAGGTACTCACTTTGACAGGAAGTATTTTCTTCCTTGAAACCAAAGAGAATAAACAATTCCTTTTTTTTTTTTTTTTTTTTGTAACTTTGAGTTTTTGTCCTGTTTGAAATCGAGATGCTTAGAAGGAAGTCTGTGAGCTTGTGATGGCAACTTCATGGTAAAAACCGTGAAAAAGGCCAGGGCATCCCCAGTTCAGGGTGCTGAGTGGGTAAACACTTACCTTCTTGCTTGATGGACCCTGTCCGTGTTGTCTCACCAACTATAAAAATAGTTTCAAAGAACAGAATTTGTTTTACACTGAGGGGCAACCAGAGTTCCAGATTACTAATTTTTTAAAGTTCTCATTAACTTTTGTTCTTTACAACCATTCATATACTTCTTCCCATTGGGATGACAAAGGATATGGTTCTAATTAGTTATTGGCTGGCATTGCTCTAAAGAAAATTGAAAAATTATGGTGGGGAAAGAAAATGCTGTGTGGTATTTTTTTTTTTTATTAATTTCCCCTTTATGTAGTAAGAAAGTCTGGGGGTGACCATATATGTTATGCTTGGGTTTTGCCTGGCCCTGCTCACCTTGATTGGAGCTGTGAGAAAACAGCGAATAAAAGGACTTCAGCATCTTTAAAAAAAAAAAATTCCCAATGAAAGGTTGTCCTGTTTCTACTTGCTTTTGTGGTGGGTGCAAAAATAATTGAAGCTTCATTTTTTTGGCTTCCAAGCACACCCATATAAATAGCTGTATAGAAATTGTAATTAGATGATAATAGAACTTTGAGTGCCTTTATAAGAGCAGTTTTGTCAGAAAACATATAATCTTGAAGTTAAGGTAGTTAGACTTGTTTTATTTATTTATTTTTTTTTTTTTTAAAAGATTTTATTTATTTATTTGAGACAGAGAGAATGAGAGAGAGAGAGAGAGCACATGAGAGGGGGGAGCGTCAGAGGCAGAAGCAGGCTCCCTGCCGAGCAGGGAGCCCGATGATGCGGGACTCGATCCAGGGACTCCAGGATCATGACCTGAGCCGAAGGCAGTCGCTTAACCAACTGAGCCACCCAGGCGCCCTAGACTTGTTTTAATAAGTAGGTTTGCTTTTTGTTTTGTTAGTAGACATTTTTCAGATTTCTGGAGAGAGAGAATGGGATGAATAGTTGGAAAGTTTAGGGATTTGATCTATTCCTTCAGATGAGGATAAGTTACTTAGGTGTCAGACTAGGAGAGTCGATCCCCAGGATCCGCTTCACAGATTTTGGTTTTAAAGCCACCAGACTCCGTTTTGCCTGGGCTGGATGTCCGATGGACTGCATTTGGTCAGTGTGGGTACGCTGACATCAAATGGTGCAGGACCACTGGTCTTGGACCGCACAGATTTGCTGGAGTCTGGCTTGGCCCCAGAACTTCCTGCCAGACAGAAAGGAAAAGAGAAAGTTGGGGCGGGAGAGCGGCAGTCAGGAGGTATCCCTGAGGATCCCTGGTCTACCTGCTTCAGTCAGCGAAAGTGGAATCTTCCAGCTTCCCTGTGTGGGTTGCTTGCTCTGGGTGATTCTTTTGGGTCAGACTCAATCAGCGGCTTGGCCTAGAATTCACCAGAATCCCTTTGGCTCTTTGGAACGGGGCAAGATTTGGTACCAACCCAAACAGTCTTATAGCTCCATGTCTCCCAGCTCATCCTCCCTCAAATCCAGATACCCCAGCCACTAAGAGAATGATCTCTATGACCCTGACAGACCACTTTGAAGGCGCTAAAAGACAGCAGAAAAGCACAGCTTTGACAGTTGGGGTTTTCCATCTTCTGCGAAAGGAGCCTAGACCAGCCAGGACAGGCTCCCTCCATTCGTTGTGTTTCCAGGACTTGGATCTGTCAAATAAAAGACGACGGTTCAATTAAAGTAATAAGAGCAATTTTCCTTGAGAGGCTTTTTCCTTGTTCCATTTTCCATTATTTGTAATGTATTTTTTTAATCTTCAATTTTTCTACTCTGCTTAATGAAGACATCTAGTGTAGTAGTAGTAGTTAAAAATAGGGACTCTTGTCCATCCGCCTGAGCTCGGATCCTGCCTCTGTCATTTGTTAGCTGTGGGACCTTGAGCAAGTTCCCCTACTTGTCTGTGCCAGATTCCTTATCTGTAAAGTGGAGGTTATAACAGCATCTGCCTTGGCATGTAGTATGTGCTCAGTAAGTGCTAGCTGTTGTTCATAAATTATCATGAAATTCAGGAATTCCTTTCATAGCTTGAGCCTCTGGAATGTATCACATTACAGAATTGCAAAACTGTTACGATTTTTTAACAAATGAGTTTTATCAGCGTACAGGAGGATATGGTGAAGGGGTTGAAAGAATTGCCCTAGAAGAGATTCTAATTGAGGAGAAAGACCTAGAAGAATGAAACAATGAAAGCAAATGAATATTTAAAAAATACCGCTTCTTAAAGAACTGAGAATTCTGAGATTTACTGAGCACCATACTCACACTTGCCAGTGAAACTTGAGACATCAGATCAATGAAGCCCAGACATGATAAAGGGTAACAACTTTAAGATGATGAGGCACCCTTCTTGAGAGAGATTAATTATGTACTTGGTGATCGTTTTGTGGTTTGCCAGAGCTATTAGCCACGTCTGCCGCTGATCCTGCCTGCTTAAATCTAGGTAGCGTGAAGGTTGCCGGATTGCTGCTCTTTCAGCATGGGAAAGGGATGGTGCCCGCTCTCCGGAGCAGTGAAGACCTCACCCCCTAACGCAGCCACCTCCCTTTCTAGCTCTGGAATGTTGTCGGATAGGTTTGCTCAGACGTGTAGCCATTGTGGATTACTCTTCAGGCCTCAAGGTAGCGATTCAGGCCTGACTGGCTAGCTGTCCACAGCCCTTGCTGATGGATATGGGTTGGGATGTGAAACAGCACAAGAGGAAAGCTGTGGGTTTTGAGGTTAGGGTCATTGATTTCATTTACGCTCTCTACCCCCACTCCCCCTTTTATCACTGTTCCTTTTGGTTTGAGGCCTTGTTTTAATATCTGCACCAATTTGAGAAAGAAGGCTTTGTGTTATACACAGCTGGGGTGGGGAATGGACAAATCCCTTGGTGTATGGGGGGGGTGACTTTTTTTTTTTTTTTGATAGTACTTGGGACTCCAGAGCTCCAGCTAGCCCCATTCTAAATAGACTGGGCTCCTCAAGGCATGATTTCCTTTCGGGGGGAAGAGCATAAGCTTGGCATAGGATGTTTTCTTTCTTCACAAACTGAATTCCCAGCGGTGCTCAGTGCTAACCACCAGGGTGCTTAGTTTTCTGTATTTCATTAATTTACCATTCTGCTTATTCAGAGACACTCAAAGAAAATGGCTAGGAGTTCAGAATCTTTTTTGCTGGTCCTGACTCTCATGAGCCTCTTGCATGCTGTTGCTGTATACCTGGCCATTATTTTAAAAGGAAAGAAGAGTCCTGGAATCTCAGGAGCCATCCTTGCTTCTCCTGCACCCCTCACATCCAAATGGCACTGAGTCTTGGTGTTGATCTGATCTTTTTAAAGATATTATTTATTTGACAGAGACAGACAGCGAGAGAGGGAACACAAGCAGGAGGAGTGGGAGAGGGAGAAACAGACTTCCCGCTGAGCAGGGAGCCCGATGCGGGGCTCAACCCCAGGACCCTGGGATGATGACCTGAGCCGAAGTCAGGCGCTTAACGACTGAGCCACCCAGGCGCCCCATGATTTGATCTCTTTAATACCTCGCAACTCTAACCTCTTCTCACCATCCCTACCATCACTGCTTGACTTCAGGTTTCATCTGGACTACTGTGTACCAGCATCTTCTCCTGGGGCTTCTTACTTCCAACCTTTTTTTTTTTTTTTAAAGATTTATTTATTAGAGAGAGAGAGAGAGAGGTGGCACGAGGGGAGGGGCAGAGGGAGCAGACTCCGCGCTGAGCATGGAGTCCGACATGGGGCTCAGTCCCACAACCCTGAGATTATGCCCCAAGCTAAAACCAAGAGTCAGACACCTAACCCACTGAGCCACCCAGGCGCCCCTCCTTGCTTCCAGTCTTGACCCCTGAAATGATTCTCAGACCAGCTTCTCAAGCTGTCTGTAGTCAGTGGTCGATTTTATTTTGTTTTGTTAATTTCCAATCAGTCACACCAATACAAGTGGGCTTATTAAGGCATGACTCCTATCTGGGTTGAAACACATGTAACGCCCCACTAAGTTGACCTCACACAAGCTGGTCTCTGTCCTATTCAACATGATGAACCCATTGATCACAAACCTGGATGTTGCTGCAATGTCAAGCTGCTATAAACGTTTCTGAGTACTCCTTCTCAGTTTTTGTACTTACCTTATTGTGGACCAGTAACAAACAGCTTATGGGCAAGCACTGGGTTGCAGACCCACCTTGAACAGCACTGCTCTAGACTGTTTCCAGAATGGTCAAGTCCAAAATCACAACTCTGATCATGTTATTCTCCTGCTTAAGAATTCTTTAGTAGTTCTTCATAGCTTTTGGGGTCAAGTCCAAATTCTAGAGCATGGTCCTTGATTGTTCTGTCTCCTCTCTCACCTGCTCAGTGTTCTCTTTCCTCTCAACTGGCTGAGTTTGGAACTTTTAAACTCAGTCCTGGTTTCCCTGGTTTCCTTGTTTCTGTAACAAGCTTTCCTGTCTGTTTTCCCTCTAGGTGAGATGATTCTGTGGGCTTCCATAGATCTTGTGCACAAATATCCTAGCACTTAGGTTGTTTTTTGTTTGTTTTGTTTATTTTTATTTATTTTTAAGATTTTATTTGAGAGAGAGGGAGAGAGCAAGAGAGAGCATGAACAGGGGTGGGGGAAGGGGGAGAGGGAGAAGGGGCTTCCTGCTGATCATGACCATGACCGTGACCATGACCATGACTGGAGCCTAACTGACTGAGCCACCCAGGCACCCCTGTTTTTTTTTTTTTTTCTCGTTTCTGTCTCCTCAAGGAGACTGTAAGCTCCTTGAGGACAGAAACCAACCAAAGGGAGGGGAAGATAATCAGTTCTTAGGTGCTGAGACGGGGGTAATGTGATCACAGAAAACAGGCATTTGACTTTTAGATTGGGAACGTGAAAACATGGTAGTTTCCACATCATGTAAGTTGAAATGTGCACTTTCACTATTACAGAGCTTGATTTTAACATTTAATATTAGAGTTGGGCCTTAATTGAATTGTATAATTGTATATATCCACAGTATGTGGGTGTTTTTGTTTGTTTTTGTTTCTTAATGAGTGCTTTAAAGAGCACTTAAACAAGCAAATAGACGTGTAACTCTATTGCCCTGTAATTCTGTGCTCAAAAATAGGAAAAGACTCTACACTGTGCTTTTGAAATGTCAAAAATCTTAGGCCATTAAAATAGTCTATCTGCAGACTTATATCCCATGCTTTTATATTTCATAGTTTGTGTTTCTCAAGAATCTTTCTTCCAAGGAGCTCAAAATGCATGCCTATTATATCTTCCAGCAACTAGTAATCAGTAGATATTAAACGTTTTAACTTTTCAAAGTATGTTCGAGTTGGAGAATTGAAGCAAAGAGAACCGATTATTAGATTAGGGTCACAGTGTCAGATGAAAGGGCTCGGCTGAACTCCCTTAAATTCAACTCGGTCCTTTCTGTTCGTGAAATTGTGTCTTACAAAACGTTCATATCAAACATTCTCCATGGAAGAGGAGGGAGCTGAAAGTTCTCTTTTCAACAAATGGCTTTTGGTGTGGATTCACTCTCGATATGCATAGAAGACCGTATAATAAGATAGAAGTAGTTTTAACTGCTGAAAGCATTTGCCTAGAAGACGGGAAAGCCAGAACTTTTCTGCTGCTGCCTTTCGGCGGTGGTGGTTTCTAAGGACCTTTTAATGATTTGGCTTTTTTTAGATCAGCCAGTGAAGTGCCCCCAGCTCCCCTTCATCCTCTGCAAAGCCTGCGGGCTGCTACAGTGCTTTTGTTCAGAGACAGAATTGAACTTCAGGTATCCTGCCGAGATCCTAGGACTAAATCAGTCCTCCCTTTTATGAGGTTTTCAGAAACTGCTGTTCTAACTTCCAGTAAAATCTCAAACATGTGCTTTCTGCTTTATGACAAGTAAGAAGTATAGTAATTGAAAGTTGCTTGAGTGCCGTTATTCTCGAGTGAAACCCTGTAATGGAAACTTTTGTTCTGTGGCATCCATGATTAAAAGCAAACATAAATTTTCTGCCGCTTGCTGGTCATAACTCTTGGACCAGATATACAGTGTATTTTTGTATGAACTACACTTAAGAAAATCCTTTTTGAAAAAACCATTTATGCTTAAAATTCAGCATTCCTTTCTGTTACATCTATCACCTACTCCCGGTTGTATTATTTCAATGCAGACACCGGTTACAGGTAAATTCAAGTAATATTTCTACAGTTAAGAATGCTTTTATCTCAGATCCTTGTTGAATAATCGTAAAACAGGGTGTGGTGAGTTTCGCTGTTCTAGGGATAGGGTTTCCCTCTTTGTTTTCCTACGAGAATTTTATCCAGATGAATCGGTTGTATAGTTTTTTGTCTTTTTTTGGTCAGTATGCCAGGGATAAAAATCTGAATGGATGTAGTCTGCTTAAAATCAGAAGATGTTGCCTTTTTTCGCCTTTAAATGTGATCAGGTCAAGACAGTTTTCTTTTGATCGTGGTGGCTCACAGCACAGCTGCCTCATCTGTTAGTCATTTTTCAGGGTTTGATGTGAAATATACAGATTGGGCAGAACAACCTGTGATGGGGAAAAATCACAGTGTAACCCTCTGAGCTCTGAATGACCTTAAATGTAGCATTTTCTCCGCTTTGGGCCCCGGGCTTGGCTGCAGCTTAAAAAAGCATTTATACCCACGGATCTTCACAAATTCTCCCTTATTAGGAGTGAACGTTTAGAATCTTGCAGAGTGGGTAAGAATATGGGCTCTGGGTCTGGGTTTCCCGGTTTGAATCACACCTCTGTCGCTCTCTAGCAGTGTGATTTTGGTGCAAGCTACCTGACTTATGTGTCTCTAGGTCCTGGTCATTAAAATGGAGATATCCACCTTATAGGTCATTAAAATGGAGATATCCACCTTATAGGGTTGTCGTTAAGGGTTAAATGAGTTAATATCCGGAAAGTGTTTAGAACAGTGTCAAGTGCATAGTAAATGCCTTTTAAATGATGACCCCAGGTGCTTGGATATTTCAGTCCCTATGTTATGGCTATTCAGATTGCAGGAGAGAAAAATTCTCAGCTTTTATTTCTTTGTATCACTCCTACCCTCAGCATTCCCTTATGCTCAGCACCTAGACTCTTTGTATCTAGTGGCCCGTCATGTAATCTTGCTTCTCCTCTGTTTCTTACTAAGACAGCAATCATTACTGGTCAGTTGTTGATTTGATGACACATTCGTGTCTTTGGTTATGGGTAGAATTCTAGACCATCTCTTTCATTGCTTGCTCAGTTTTCCTGAGCGGATTCCAATTTCCCTTTTGAGCTGGGAGGGGGTAGCGGAGTCTGGTCTCTGTCGATTTCTCCTGCCATTTATTTATTTTTTGACTATTATGGAAAACTTCAAACATCACACTGGCAGGGAAAATAGCACAGTGAGCCTCTATGTACCCAGCACCCAGATGGAAGTATCACCAACTCATGTACACCCTCTCTCCGTCCTCTTCATTGGATTACTTTGAAGCAGCTCCCAGGCATCCTAACATTTCCTTCATAAACATTTTACTAAGTAACTCTTTCAAAAAAATCACAATATTGGGGGTGCCTGGGTGGCTCAGTCGTTAAGCATCTGCCTTTGGCTCAGGTCATGGTCCCAGGGTCCTGGGATCCAGCCCTGCATCGGGTTCCCTGCTCAGCGGGAAGCCTGCTTCTCCCTCTCCCACTCCCCCCCGCTTGTGTTCCCTCTCTCACTGTGTCTCTCTCTGTCAAATAAATAAATAAAATCTTTTAAAAAAATCACCATATCATATCATACCTTTAAAAAATCTGGTAATTTCTTAATATCGGCAAATACAAGTCAGTATTCAAATTTCTCTGATCATCTCATAATTTTTTTTTACAGTTATTTGTTTGAATCCAGATAAGTTCTACACATTGCATTTGGTAGCTATGTCTCTAAAGTCTCCTTAAACCTTAAGTTTCTCCTTCCACTTAAACTTTTTCTGGGTCTGCCCCCTTGCCACATTCCCAACCCCTTCTTATCCATATTTCCCCCCTTAATCTATAAAGGTCTATAGAATATTGACTCTTGGGTTCAAAAGGATCCTAGGCTGTTGTCGCTGAGAAGTCCAGGTATTGACCACCTTGTAGGTCCGGGTGCCTCAAATGCAGTCTTCCAGACGGGCTGCCCTTCTCCATCTGTCCACTCTGCTTCTCTCTGTGGGGGCCCTGACCTCCAGCAGGCTGCTCTCATACTGACATGAGGGCCACCACAGCTCTGGGTTTGCTTCCTGTCCTCTCAGAACCCCAGCAGAAGGAGGCCAGCTTGGTCACCCTCCCATCCCAGGACCAGTCACCATAGCCAGGGTATGTAATACTCTGGCTAAGCCTAAGTCATATCCACACCTGTATAACCAGAGGGTGAGGTCATAAACCAAGTCGACTGAGCATCAGGAAAGGGGTGGGAGGGGCTTACCAAGGAAAATGAGAGTGTGTTACCAGAGGGAGGGGACAAGAATGAACTGTAGCTGCCCACTCGAGTCATCTATGCTAACCCCATGGCAGTGTGCCTGGCAAGTGCTCAGCCTCTGCAGGGGCATTTCTAGTGAGCACGAGGTACCATCTCCTTAGAAGGCCATTCTGACATTAGCCATTCTCTCCTAGGGAATTGGCCAGCCCATAAAGGACTGTAGACAACTCTCCTCTCTCTGAAATGAAAGATTCCCTTGGTCCTTCGGCCATTTCTCATATGATACGGGTTCAAGTTTCATTCCCATCCTGGCCATTTGTATCTGAGCCCTCTCCGAGATTGTCTGGGACCTCTCTTAAAGAGTAGTCCCCAAACCTGAACACAGACGCCAGGGTGGTCTGCCCTAAGCACAAAGGGTCAGCTTATTACCTCCTTTGTTGTAGATATTATCTAAACTTACATCATCATAGTTTGAGATTGCATTAGCTTTTCTGACTATCACATTACACTGGGTTGACTCACTGACCTTTTTGTCAACCAAAACTCCAAAGTCTTTTTCATCAGTTTTATACCTGAACAAATGAGAACACAGTCCTAAATCTTATATCAGTTATCCTCAAGAATAAGTTTACTTAGGGGCGCCTGGGTGGCTCAGTTGGTTAAGCATCTGCCTTTGGCTCAGGTCATGATCCCAGGGTCCTGGGATTGAGCCCCAAGGTGGGCTCCCTGCTCAGCAGGTGGTCTGCTTCTCCCTCTCCCTCTGCCCCTCCTCCCTGCTTGTGTTCTCTCTCTTTCTCTCTCAAATAAATAAATAAATATTTATTTTTTTAAAGGTTTTATTCATTTATTTGACAGAGAGAGACACAGTGAGAGAGAGAACACAAGCAGGGGGAGAGGGAGAAGCAGGCTTCTCGCTGAGCCGGGAGCCTGATGTGGGGCTCGATCCCAGGACCCTGGGATCATGACCTGAGCCGAAGGCAGACAGTTAATGACTGAGCCACCCAGGCACCCCATATATAAATTTTTAAAGAAAGAGTAAGTTTACTTAGATGTGATACTTTCTGCAGTCTGTCAAGATCTTTTTGCTCTATCAGATTGCTTGCTATAACTTAGATAATTTGCCGTTTCCCTTTCAAGGAAAGATAGTCTGAAGTGACTTCTGTTTAGTGAACCCATGCTTGCTTCTAACTTGATCACTTCTTTTCCGAAGTGTGTGTTTAATAACTGTAATAAGCTGTAGGGTCTGTTGAAGGGTTGATCAGCTTCACCGATCTGTAGTTTGCAGAATCTCCCCCTTTTTGCCCATTTGAACGTCAGTGCTCCTTCCATCTGGTAGCTGCTGGTGAAGAAATCATTGCTGGGGTTGGGTGATCTTGGGGGCACATTTTCTCCCTCAAGGATGTAATTCATACCTTACCGGAGGAGAGTTTCCAGGTCGGCTGGGCCTACATTTGTTTCCTGCAGAGGACGCTGTAGGAAGAGCTGTGGCCAGACATCCCGTCAGTAGGTAGTTGGGAGCACCCTGTTTGTTCAGGATGTCCAGATCCTGCCCTTTCTGAAGGCTGTGTGGCAGCAGTGGCTGCCTCGTCCCCAGCCCAACACCTCCCTCCCCGCACTGTCTCATTAGGGCACTAATAGAGCCTGAGGGAGTCTTTTCCTTAATGCCATTGGGCTCGGGCAGGGTGAGAATCTGGCTGGCTCATTAAATGTGGCATTTTGTTTCAAAATTAGCAAGAGACAGGAAACTAGCTACAAAGCAACCTAGTGTCCTTGTGCAGATAGATTTTTCTTAATATTTGACTTTTTAGGATGAATTACTCCGTTTATTTTGAAAATTTTACCCTATTTTAAAATGGACTCGTTTTCTTACCCAGGTGTATTTGCCTACTTAAGATGAAGCATAAACCTGTTCTACTCTTTGCAGTGTGGCACCTAAGAATTCGGAAATTTCACATGTTAGGCATGAGGATGAATTGAAATGAAATGCCTTAAAACACTTTTCCTGGGGGAAATCACTTTCCCAAATGTGCAGAGAAGGTTGCTGGCTTCAGCCCTCGGATGCATTGTTTTTACTTTTACAAATGTGCTTAAGAGTAAAATACCACTTAATACCACTTGAACATATTCTCTTTCATATGGAGCTGTGGGGAGTATTAATTTGCAGTGGCTGTAGTGGGACGCTCTAGTTTTGAAGCGCTTTTCGAAGCAGCGCCTTCCTGTGAAGGCTTAGTGACTTTTTCTGAGGTCATTGGAGCCTAGTTTTTGGTTGATAAAACTGCGGAGAAAGTAGTTACCGGGCGAGTCCGGATTCCTGGAACAAAACATGGTGTGCCTTCACTGGGAGCCTGGGCTTTGTTGGTGTGCATCTATCGCACAAATTCTGGTTTCACTGCTGTTCACATTACAAAGCCATTTATATTCCTTTACTAGGCATAGACTTAAACACTATTTTTCCACTTACTAACATCTTCCCATTTGCGAGAGAAAGCCAGCATTTCATTTTTTAGTTATAAAAATCATCCTCTTTCTAGAGATAATCACTAACAATGTCTTACATATTCTTCCAGAAAAAGAATACACATATCCTGCATATATGAATGTATATGCTTACATATTTTTTACACAGGTAGATTTAGCATTTGAAATTAATTTTTGTTTTGTGAAAGGACAGTGTCTTCACATGTTAAATAAAATTTCAAATAAAACGAAAGACGTGCAGGGGTAAGGAAGTCTCCATCCCGCTGCTGACAGTAGCTTGCCTCCCCGAGTGGCTACCGTGATCAGTGTCTTGTATTTCTTTTCAGAGGTATTTTGTGCATATACACGCATGTACATATGTGTGTGTCCTTGATACACACATACTTTTTTTTAAGCTGGGCCTTTTTAATTTTTTATTTGTTTTTAAAGATTGTATCCATTCATTTTGAGAGAGAGAGAGAGAAAGAGCGAGCACACAAACAGGGGGAGGGGCAGATGGAGAGGGAGAAGCAGATTCCCCTTGATCCCAGGACCCCGGGGACCATGAGCCACCCAGGTGCCCCTAAGCCAAGCCTTTTTTTTTTTTTTAAAGATTTTATTTATTTGACGGAGAGAGACACAGTGAGAGAGGGAACACAAGCAGGGGGAGTGGGAGAGGGAGAAGCAGGCTTCCCGCAGAGCAGGGAGCCCGATGTGGGGCTCGATCCCAGGACGCTGGGACCATGACCTGAGCCAAAGGCAGATGCTTAATGACTGAGCCACCCAGGCACCCCTAAGCCAAGCCTTTTAAACAGATCTTGCTCATATTATTGGCTGTCCCTGACAACTGTGGCTTTTTCTCTCAGGTGGGTGAAGACTAGAAATGTCCTTGCACAGCCCTGTGATAACTTTGTATCGAGCCTGCCTTGGTACTGAACCCAACACAGAGACAAGGAACAGAGCAAGGAACCACTATCCCTAGAAGGGAAATGCCTTAGCCTGACATGTTCACGGAGTATGGTGGGCTTAGGAGACCTTTGAAAGCAGCTTTCCCTGTCCTCGGAGAGGGGCCCCCTCTAGAACGGACATAAAGCACTGAGAAGGCAGTGTCTGTGGAATTTCCACTGTGTGCCCTGCCATTTGGATAAATTAAGAGGTTCATTCTCTGAGCTGTCATTCTTCCCTTCCAAGTATTCGGATTTATACAGGGACAAAGGACTTCCCTATGCCGGGCACTGGTATTATGCTGTGTCTTTTGTGGTGACTAGTGACTAGGCAACCTGTATTTAATATCAGTTTTTATTTACTGAGTGTGCTGCACTTTTAGAAAATCCATCACCCCCAGAATCCAAAGTTATGAAATAGACAAAGTAAGGGATTATGTCTGTTGTTTTTATTACGGAAGGATCTTCATTTTATTAGGCTGAACTGTTTTAGATTGTGACCTCCTAAGAGATGTTCAAAAAGTGATTTCTTCCACTTAGGGGAAAAAACTCCTTTACAGCATCTTTGGGATACATCTGTTGTTTGAGAAAAATGTACAAATATTACATCAAAAGTCATCATATCAAATATCACACACAGCTCTTCCCCGTCCCTTGAACATTCCTTACTCATTTCTAGAAGAGGCAGCTGAGAAAACTTATAACTCATTCAGTTGTAGGTTCGTGGATGCAAGTTGCTGATAAAAAATCAAAAGGTTGCCATGGGAATTATATAGGTTTATTATATAGATAAATAGATAATAGAAATTATGAAAGGCAAACTTTGCAAAGATCTAGTGAACTTTAAAAGGGAATTTGATTTAAGAAGGGAAAGGGAGTGAGTGTCAGTTTGGAAGTGAAAATATTTTCCGAATGGTTCGTCTTAAATGAGGATTAAATGTACATCCTATAGGTCAGAACAAAACCGGAATGATTCTTGCCTCGCCTTATCTTCACGAAGGTATCCTTTCAAGCTGTGTAATAATACTAAGACATTGGGAACACTAAATGTTCATTATGGAATGGTTAAGTAAATTAGAGTCTCAGAATCATGTTGGACCGCTATTAAAAATGGAGTTAATGACCTTTGCTGGAACATAGAACTATGCTTCAGATATTGTATTCAAAAAAGATCCCAAATTATAGAGACACCATGATTATAGTATAACACTGTTTAAACAGATGTATAAGAAGAAAGCTTGAAGTAAGTACCTCAGATTGCTTATCATTATGTTAGGGTGGTGGTGTCTGTGGTGGTGGGTCTCTGATTTACAAATGCTCTCAATGTAATCACTTCTGTAATGAAAACATATGTGAAGAAAATAATGGTGCTCTTGCCTGAAAGAGTGTGCATCTAGTTTGTGAATGCTTTGTTTTAGCATAGGGTTTTTTACCCCCTTTTATCTTGTTGGCAGTTTAGTGGCATTTTCAGAAGATGAGCAAGTAACCTTGCTCACCATCGCGTCTTACTGAGCAAAGTAACATGGAGGAAAAGAATGAGCTTGTGGCAACCTACTTCAAGAAAGCTGTCTGGAAAGACTAACTTGAAAGTGACCTTTTCAAATGAGGGAGAGGGTAGTCCAGTGGATTAAGAAAGAAAGATTCTGGATATAAATAACCATGCGGGAATGAAGGGGAAAGTTGAGAAGGAGCAAGTTCATTTGATCCAGCTCCGGAGAGAATAAGGACCAATAAGGACCAAGTACCGGGTGGAGAGGGTAGAGAGAGAAAGAGGGTAGAGAGAGTCTGTTTGGAAACTGATGAGTGAGGGAGCCTCCCCAGGCTCAGGGAGAATATTGTTACCTTTTATAAGGAAAACAAAAGTTTCTTTGGCAGGTGGTCAGGAGAATACATTTCAGGTGATTCGGATTTGGAGGGGCGATTTCATGCTTGAAGACTTGGGGAAGCTGACTGCTTACCCAGTGATAGTGGCCTCTCTCAGGGTTTGGGCTTGGAAGGAGAAAAGAAGGCCTGGATTTCAGATGTGGCAGGTAGTAAGAAATAGATGCCTTCGTACCAAAGAGGCCAATCTCAAACCCCAGAACCTCGTCGTGGGCCAGGTTGCAGAAATGCATTTTCTAATGTGCTTCATTAGATCATGTAGAAGAAAACCTGGGTTAATGGCTTCTGTTCGTGAAATAAGGGAAAAGACATTTCTCTGGGAATTTTCCACTACTGTATAGTGTTGGGAAGAGGGGGAGCAATGACAGGGACTAAGAGGCTCCCAAGCTGGATTTCTCACTTAGTATGCGCTCGTATTACAAAATCAAGCCTGCGCTTTTCATCACTTTGTATTGACACTGGCCAGCCTCAGTCAGTCTCATTTGCCTCAGGCAGTGTCAGGATACAGAGAAATTAGTGACGACGTCCCTGCTCTCAAAGGCATTTTTAATTTTAATTTGTGTGTGTGTGTATACATGTATATGTATATATATGTATGTGTATATGGGTATATATATTATACATATATAAATACATGTTTATATATGAACTTAGAGTCTCTATTGGATGCTGTTTGGTGAGTTGATTCTAATAGGGATGGGCTTGCCAACAGAAGCTCCAAGAACTGAGTCAGACAGCTGTGACCTAGTCACTCAGCAGCCAGAGAGGCTGACCCCTCTCGTGGATGACCTGGCTCAGACCTCTCTCTCCTATCCTCTAGCTTTGAGATCTTGGGCAAGGTACTCTGATCTTTCTAAGTCCCGTTTCCCCATCTGTAACATGGGAAGGATAGTAGTACCTACCCTGTAGGGCCACTGTGGAGGTTTGAGGTGACGAAGAATTTAAAAAGCCCTCAGCATGGTCAGGAGGTGGTGACTGTTGAGTGTTCTGTCCGACCAGACCAGAATGTTGCTGAGAACAGGGCCTCTCTGCCCTTCATCATTATGTTATTTAT
The DNA here is from genome assembly GCF_002201575.2 of Neomonachus schauinslandi. Taxonomy (NCBI): domain Eukaryota; kingdom Metazoa; phylum Chordata; class Mammalia; order Carnivora; family Phocidae; genus Neomonachus; species Neomonachus schauinslandi. Next base: position 15,731,095 of record NC_058417.1, on the reverse strand, counting down.
CCTTTATCCATTTGGTGTAACTTATTAGTGAATATTAGGCACAAATATTTATTGGAAGAAAGAATGAAGAGGTTGGGACTAAGAATCGAAGAGTTGGCCGGAGTCGGGTAGAAAGAAGAATGGATTTCCAAGCATGAAGGCAAGTCTCAAAGTTAAACAGGGACGTACATTCTTCTGTATATATTTGTGCTTGAATTAAACAAATGCTCTTATTATATAACATTGGGCAACGGGGTCTTTGGATGTTAAACTGGAAAGGATGTTGGGGATTATGTAGCAGCTCCCTTCCTTTACAGCTGAGGAAGCTAAGGCCTGGCGCGAACGCAGCCACATTGCTGACCAGCCTCTAGGTTCCAGGTCTCCTACTGCTGGGTCTGTGTTATTCCTTGATATTCTTCCTGGTAGCACTTTAAAAAATGGTCCGCAGCGTCCGCAGGACATTGCCAAATTTTGCTTGTAGCCCAGAGAGATAAGCATCCTGAAAAGAGGGAAATGCCGCAGTCCTGTTTTTCCCGAGTGACTTTGTGGCTCTTGGCCTGTAGACAGCCGGACTGCGATTTCCCCGGTCCCAGGAGCCCGTTCCTGCCAGCAGAGCCACTTTCCTGTGGAAGGGCTGGGGTCAGGCCCGGGGTGCCGGTCAGACCTCCCCTGTGGAAAGCCTCAAGCGGCTGTAACTCATCGCTGAAAAAACAAACACGTTACTGCACCGAACAACAGCATTGAGCACTTAAGAAGGGGATTAGCAAGGCTGAAATATGGGAGATGTAAAGAAAGGAATTTAAAAGGAGCCAGGTGTTTCGATTTGTGAGTCCAGGCTGATGAGGCTCCTAAGTGTGAAAGAGAAATTCCATTCGGGTGACTCGGTGGCCACAGTATTTTTTCCTGTTGGGCCAGCGGGGAAGAGAGAGGGGGCATGTTATCTTGGGGCCTGTCCAGGCAGTTAGAGCCCTTCCCGTGTTGAGGGATCGCTGGGACCTGAACCCCGGGTACCTCGCCACGGGGCCTGGGGTCACGGGAACTTGCCCTGTGTCTCCAGGAGGTCATTCCGACCTGAGCAGGAGGATGGAAGCTGGAGTAGAGAAGAGCCCAGTCAGCACAGAGCAGCCCTCCCTGGACACGCACTTGGCTGCAGCCTCGAGTTTGGGAAGGGGGCTGCTGGGCCAGACCAGCTATTGCACTAGAGGGAGAATTTAGATGTCCTGAACCTTCGGGGTGGGAATCATTGCTCAAGCCAGTTCTTATTAATGCATCATCTTGGTGTGCTTTAAAATACTTCCAGGAACCCAGCACAGTCTTCTTAAAGTGGTGCTTTGCAGTTTGCTCTCCAAAGAGGTGATGTGGCACGGAGCCGTGGTGACCGCGCGCGTGTGTGTGTGTGTGCACGCGCGCGCAGTCACCTCCCTCGCCGGGGACCACGCACAGAGCTTGTTTTATTCGTGTTTCTGCTTTATGACACCACGTTCAACACAGACTGTCGATTCAGGAATATTGAACTTATGGCCATGGCAATATAACGCGTGTCTGAGCGAAGCTCATCTTTCTCCTTAGGACACAACGCAGGCTTCTTGCACTCAGGAACACTGGACAGCACTTCAGCATGATGCCCGGGGGCCATTTTAAACAGTGAGATCACCCACAAAAAGCACAGAAATGCAAAACATGTGGCACTAAACAGCCCATGCAAGGGACACTTGTTTATAGGATGAGCTGAAGCAAGAAGGCCACGTGCTGCCTAGTTTGAGCTCCACTGGGACACGTGTGGCAGGCAGGTGACTCAGATTTTTCACCAGTGCATGCCTGTGAATGACCGCAAAGGTGTCAGTAGATCAATTTGAGGGTTACAAATAAATTTGAGCAAGTAGGCAAATTTACATATATGGAATTCATGAATAATTGACCGAACCCATTTTTCCAGTATATGATGCTAAACACGCAAAGTGGCCTTTGTAACTTAATCATGCTTGGCTTTAGGGCCACGCCTTCAGCAGGTTCCTTTATTCCCACTACCTTTTTTAGTTGTGGGGTTATAAAAAAAAAAATGAGAAAATACAAATTTGCAAAAGGAAACATGCTCAGGATCATCCAGATTCCGCCGACCAGAGGTCATGATTTCTTACATTTTGGTGCCTATCTTTCTGGAGTTTTTTCTATGCAAATGTATACCTGTCATCTGTACTCTCACACGTTTTATAGATATCTGTGCATAAATATGTTTAAAACAAAATTAGGGGGCGCCTGGCTGGCTCAGTTGGTGAAGCGTGCAACTCTTGATCTTGAGGTTGTGAGTTCAAGCCCCACATTGGGTGTAGAGATTACTTAAAAATAAAATCTTATTTATTTATTTGAGAGAGAGAGCACGAGAGGGGGAGAGGGGCAGAGAGAGAGGGAAAAACAGACTCCTTGCCGAGCAGGGAGCCCCACATGGGGCTTGATCCCTGGACCTCGAGACCACGACCCAGGCCAAAGGCACACACCTAACCAACTGAGCACCTTAAAAATAAAAATAAAATAAAATCTTAAAAAGAATTAGTATCATACCATACTCACTGTTATACAATCTGCATTTTGCAGTTGGTTCCTCATTGCTGGGGCCTAACATGAGAGGGGGGAGGGGGAATAAAGGGTGAGGGACGAGGCTGGATGGACGAGTAGGGGGCAGAAGGTGAAGGGGCTTTAGGGTGCAGGACTGTGGCCTGATGGGAGCCACTGTTGCGTTCTAAGAAGGGACCTTCCACAATCAGATTAGATAACCATCGTAACCATGTAGACAACGGACTTGAGGGAAAGAGACCAGAGCCACACTGTCCAATAGCTTCTAGCCATGTGTGACATCGAGTACCTTGAAATGTGGCTAGTCCTGACTGCGATGTGCCGTGTTAAATATATACCGGATGTCAGAACGTGGTATCAAGGAAAGCATGTAAGCTATCTCATTAATACTTTTTTTTTTTCATCAATACATGTTGGAATGATAATCTTTTGGCTATATTGGGTTAAGTAAGATATATTATCAAAACTATTTTCACCAGGTTCTTTCTACTTTTTAGTGGCTACTAAAAAGCTTTACATTGCAGGTAGATTGCTGTGGTAAACCCCATCGTAAGTTGAAGATATTGTAAGTTGAAAATGCATTTAGTACACTTAATCTGCCAAACGTCATAGCCTCGCCTCGCCTACCTTAAACATGCTCAGAACACTACATTAGGCTACAGTTGGGCAAAGTCATCGAACACCAAGCCTGTTTTATTTTATTTTACTTTTTTATTTTTTTAAAGATTTTATTTATTTATTTGACAGAGACATCGAGAGAGGGAACACAAGCAGGGGGAGTGGGAGAGGGAGAAGCAGGCTTCCCGCAGAGCAGGGAGCCCGATGCGGGGCTTGATCCCAGGACCCTGGGATCATGACCTGAGCCGCAGGCAGACACTTAACGACTGAGCGACCCGGGCGCCCCAAGCCTGTTTTATAATAAAGTGTTGACTATCTCTTGTAATTGATTAAATACTCTACTGAAAGTAAAAACCAGTGGTTGTATGAGTGCAGAATAGTTGTAAGTGTATTTGTTCATCCCGGTGATCGTGTGGCCAGCTGGGCGTTGAGGCTTGTTGCCTCTGCCCTGCCTCATGAGAGAGGATGCACCCCATATCACCAGCCCAGGAAAAGACCCAAATTCAAAATTTGAAGTACGATTTCCGCTGAATGTGTATCGCTTTCGCACCGTTGTAAAGTCGAGAAATCAAACCGCGATTAAGTCAGGAACTGTCCGCATTTCTCATGGACAGCATTGGACCGAGGGGGAAAGATGGCGAGGGAGCTGCACAGGGCAGTGGGGAAGGGACTGGAGGGAGGGAGGGAGTGGGTCTGAGAAGCATTTGGAGATACAACCCTTGGCCGTGTCCCGGCTTTGGAGGCTGCCGTGGACCGAAGACAGACCATGGAGACACTGCAGACTCTGTTCCAGACCACTGCCATAAAGCGAGTCAAATGAATTTTTTCATTTCCCAATGCATATAAAAGTTATGTTTGTACTGTACTGTTGTCTGTTAAGTGTGCGATAGCATGTCTAAAAAATGTACCTACCTTAATTAAAAATACTTTATTGCTAAAAAATGCGAACCCAATCTGAGCTTTCGGTGAGTTACAATCTTTTTGCTGGTGGAAGGTCTTGTTGATAGCTGTGGACTGATCAGGGTGCTGGTTGCTGAAGGTTGGGCGGCTGTGGCCATTTCTTAAAATAAGACCACAGTGAAGTTTGCTGCGTTGATTGACTCTTCCTTTCAAGAACGATCTCTCTGTAGCCTGTGATGCTATTTGATAGCATTTGATCTACAGTAGAGCTTCTTTCAAAACTGGAGTCCATCCTCTCAAACCCTGCCACCGCTCTAGCAGCCAACCTTCTGTAATACTCAAAATCCTTCAGTGTCATTTCAACAGTCTTCACCAGGAGTAGATTCCATCTCAAGAAACCACTTTCTTTGCTCATCCATAAGAAGCAGCTCTTCATCCAGTTGATAAAAACTTAACGCTTTATCATGAGATTGCAGCAATTCAAATATACTAATATTGGAAAAGTTTGAAATACTGCAAGGATTGCCAAAATCTGACACAGAGATGCAAAGGGAGCAGATGCTTTTGGGAAAATGGCGCTGTAGACTTGTTCAGCACAGGCTTGCCACAAACCTTCATTATTAAAAAACGCACCATCTGTAAAGCACAGTCAAGTGAAGTGCAGTAAAACAAGGTATGCCTGTATTTATGTCCTCCCAAATGAATGTGTGGAAGCCTTAGCCCCCAGTATGATGGCGTTTGGAGATGGGGCCTTCAGGAGGTAATTAGGTTTCCATGAGGTCATGGGATGGGGCCCTCATCATGGAATCAGTTCCCTTATGAGGATATGAGAGCTTGCTCTCCCCACACCCTCATGTGAGGCAGCGGGTCTTGTAGATCAGGAAGAGAGCTCTCACCAGACACCGAATCTACCACTGCTTTGATTTTGGACTTCCCAGCCTCCAGAACTGCGAGAAATCAATGTCTGCTGTTAAAGTCCCCCCCAGTCTCTGGTGTCTTGTTAATGGCAGCCTGAGCTAAGACAAAGTGAGACAGAAAGGAGTTAATGGCATCGAGGTATGTCACCAGCTGAGACGGGAAATGGAAGAGTGTTGGTTTGGAGGGGAGGCTAGGGGGAGTAAAAGCTGGTAGAGATGTTCAGTTGTCTGCAGAGAGGTGGGTCTGTGCCTCAGAAAGGCCTGTGAGTCACCAGCAAATAGAGCCAGGAGAGGGACTGAGATTTCCAGAGAGTGTGTGGAAAGGGAAGGTGGCCTGAGGGCAGGTCCTGTGGAGCACCAGCAGGGGTCTGGGGACAGGACAGCAAAGGAACAAAGAAAGGGGCACAGTGGGGCATCCCAGAGCCAAGGGAAGGTGTACCACAGAGGGGGTGAGCAACTAACTGTGTGAACGTGAAATGTAAGACAAGTTTGAAAAGTAGCACTTGGATTTATACGTTTAGGCAGGGTGCTCTCAATCTTCAGTAAGCAACCTTTACACTTTGTTATTGTGAGTAGTAGTACTTCACATTCTATACCGTTTATTTTGTGCCGGGCACAGCACAACAGGTTTCATACAACAGCCCCATGGGGCACCTGCTGTTCTTATCCGCATTGCACAGACGAGGATACTGAGGCACAGAGCCCTGAAGGTGCTTACCCAGAGTCATATAGTCTGCAGGGCGGCTTCGGCCCCTCCCCCGCCCAGTGTGACCTGAACTTTTTTGCAACTTCCACACTTTCCCTGGCAAGAAGTGGGCACTGTCCTTTCAGCCTTAGTCAGACCACACACAAAAATCTGCCCTTCCTTTAGTGCCGGCCCTGTGAGAGCAATGGTGATGGATGGCAAATTGTGGAGAATTCTGCATTCCATTGCGCTGAGGTCAGTGAGCCGAGTAGCGCGCTGGTTTTCCGGGCTCAGCCTTTGCTCCTGGGCCCGCCTGGCTCCTTCCGTCCGAGCCAGCCTCCACTTCCTGGGTGCCTCCTGGCTGTTGACTGGGCTGGGCCTGTTGTTTTCCTGCTTCCCCATCCTTCCTGCCCTTATGGCCGTTCCACTAGAGAATCCGCGGGACCCCCAGCCAAGGGCAGGGTGGCAGGGCTGGCTTTACCGTGAGGAATGCTGCCCCCACCCCCCAGCCCGGCCCAGGCTCATGCCTGAGGTTTTACTGCTTTCGTTCACTTCCATACATGGAAGCGGGGTTGCCACCCTCTGCCAGGAGAGTGCCTGTAAGCAGGAGGTTTGTTTCCCCACAGCTGACAGACACCCCCTGGCTCACATTTTTAAAATGTATTTATTGAAAAAGACTCTGGATTTAACCACCCATGTCTGCGGAAAGAGAACTTGGCCATCTCCGCGGAGAGAAGAGGCAGCAGAAACTGCAGTCTGGTTCCTGAGTACTGCGGCTACACCCCTTAATCTCCAACTTTGCAGTCGTTAGGAAGTTCTAATCTCGGGACTGCTGAGCTAGTAAATCTTAAAATAAGGAGAAAAGCTTTTTTGGGGGAGGAGATGCATCTTAAAACCGCACGCGCGCATGTGGATTTATGTGTGTATGAACCTAGATTAGCATACGTACATTTTTGTCACTGATTTAAGGAAGGACTCTCTGAGGAGGACAAACGAAAATGTAGTTGTGCTCTGCTGAAAGGAAGCACCAAACACATCCCAGCCCTGGGCCGCCGGTCCTAATACCTGTAGACCTTGAAATTGCCCAGCAGCCCACGGATGTGTGTTTTCTTTTTTTTTTTTTTTTAAGATTTTATTTATTTATTTGAGAGAGAGAATGAGATAGAGAGAGAGCATGAGAGAGGGGAGGGTCAGAGGGAGAAGCAGACTCCCCGCTGAGCAGGGAGCCCGATGCGGGACTCGATCCCGGGACTCCAGGATCATGACCTGAGCCGAAGGCAGTCGCTTAACCAACTGAGCCACCCAGGCGCCCTGGATGTGTGTTTTCAAAGAACTTAATTGGCTCTGCCAAGGAAATGCTTTTTAATAATGCACAGGACTAGGGTTCTACCCATTTTACTTTGCGTTTGCTTCATAAACAGTCAGTGATTGGACCATGTAAAAGTCAGATTTTTAGAAAGCGATCATTACAACAGCAGATGCTAAAGTCATTTGGGGAAATCATGAATGTGTGTGTGTGTGTATATATATATATATATTAAGATTTATTTATTTTAGAGAGAGAGTGAACGCAAGTGGGGTAGGGAGAGAATCTTCAAGCAGACTCCCTGCTGAGCTCGGAGCCCCAGGGCTTGATCCCACCACGAGGAGATCTTGACCTGAGCCAAAACCAAGAGGCAGACGCTTAACTGACTGTGCCACCCAGGTGCCCCCATGAACGTATATTTCTTTTTTTTTTTAATTATTTGTTTATTTGGAAGAGAGCGCGTGAGCAGGGGGTGGGGCAGAAGGACAAACAGACTTCCCACTGAGCAGGGAGCCCGATGTGGGGCTCGATCCCAGGACCCCGGGATCATGACCCGAGCTGAAGGCAGACGCCCAACTGACTGAGCCACCCAGGCGCCCCATGAACGTATATTTCTTATGGAGCCCTTTTTACTGGTTTGGTGTGTAATTTGCGGCTCCTCTTGTGCCAAAATTACCATATTGTCTTGTTCTTTTCTCTGCTACCATTTTGATTGTGTACAGTTCTTTGGATATGTTTTGCTGGATTTTCTTTGTCATCTGCCTCACATCTCTGAAGTTTGTTAAGAGTGGAATCTGAATTATTTGAAAGCTGTAATTTAGATTATAAAATTCTGGAAGCAGCATGTGACAAGCTCTGGTTTTGTTTTGGGGGGCTGGAGGAGGGGTGAGAAGATTGGTACTGGCCTGACCGTTTATTCAGCCCACCCTCCCCTCCCAAACACTCGATACTGTTCCTGCCTTGGATTAGATCTTAAGAATAAAATCACACCTTCTAGTCCTTTCTTATCATGATTTATTTTGAGCTGAAAATAGCAAACCTTAAGCTTCTTGATCTCTGTCCTTGCTCCCTTCCCCCACCGGATCCCTTTCTTTAATTGTATAAAAAGATTTTGAAATTCTTCCTTGATTCTTTCCTGCCTTGAGGGAAAGGAGTGAATCGGCACCAGCTTTATTGCTAGAGCCCATGATGTTGATCTGAATTCCTTCTCTTGCTCTTTTGCTAGTTAAAAGATTCCCTGCTGTGACAGATGGATGTGTATTCTGAGGGCACTGAATTTGTAAGGTGGATGGAACTGCCTTCTGAGTTAAAGGGCTTCTTTTAAGCAACCCTTCTTTCCCTTCTTTTTTAAAAAATGATTTCTCACGCATCAGGCTGTCATCAACCTACTAATTGTTTTGCCTCCAAGCAGGACCGATACTTGGGGCAAATTACTCCTGGCTGTTGAGCTGTTTGGTTTCAGCATGATCCTCTCCCAGAAGCTGCTGGCCAAATGGCTGTTATCACAAGGTGTCGGGCCTGCACGCTGGGGCCTCAGGATGGGTAATGTCTGCCTGCACCAGCTCCAGCTGCTGCTCCCAGGCTGGATCTCAGGCTGAGTCCCCAGCCTCCCAGGGGGCTGAAGGACCTTCACTTTGCTGCCATTTTCCAGACTGAGGAAGGGGGTAGTGCTAGCAAAGGAGGCCAGTGGAGAGGAGACTTAGTCTCTGTTCTTCCTGTTCTTAAGTGTGGATCCCATATTCTTGTAGGGAATACACTTTTCAACCTCAGAGGGCAGTGGGGAGAGGCAGGGAATGGTGTCAGGACCTAGTTCTGTTAGATTTGCCTGAAGAGCTTATTACAAGGGAAACATCAAGTGGTAAGTTTTCAACCTTGGCTGATATTCAGAGTCAACTGGGGAGCTTTTTAAAAATGCGTATTCCCCGTGCTTGTCACTGTTACGTTCCCAGCATGTACCACAGTGCCTGGGACATAGGACATGCATATGTAAAATTTAGTTGAGTGCATGGGAACCCCATTCTGCCTGCCCATAATGTTTAAGAAAGTGAGTGGGTACAGTTTCGTGGTTCATCATTCATACATGTAGAGTCCAGAGTATTTGTGAGATGTATCCTTCCTTCCCATATGAGACCCAGTAGTCATGCCGCTCTGGTCCGTCTCAGACAGGCCCTGATGGTTATTGGTGTTAATATGCTTTTAGGTGACCACTGTACTCAGGTATCTAGTGCTTTGTGATCTAGAATGAGACCCATAAATGAAGGGGATGCTGAGAATAAAGAATCATAATAAGGGTAAGAGTTATAGCTTCCATTTATTGGGTGTGCACTCTGCCAGGCCCTAAGTGTTTTATATGTATTTATTTAAATTCTCACATTAGGGGCGCTTGGGTGGCTCAATCGTTAAGCGTCTGCCTTTGGCTCAGGGCATGATCCCAGGGTCCTGGGATCGAGCCCGCATCAGACTCCCTGCTCTGCGGGAAGCCTGCTTCTCCCTCTCCCACTCCCCCTGCTTGTGTTCCCTCTCTCGCTGTCTCTCTCTCTGTCAAATAAAAATAAATAAATTAATTAATAAATAAATAAATTAATTCTCACACTGATGCAGGAGGCTGGGTCTGAGGACCCTGAGTGGGGTCCCACAGGACCAGCCAAAATGGCCCTTGGCTTCCTACAGGATGGAAATCAAATGTGAGCTGAGAGGAAGTAAGAGCAGAGTTTATTAAAGATCTAGGGAGAGCAAATACAGAGCATCTGGGAGACTTGGAAAGGAAAAGGAGCATGAGTCTTGTCTTTGCTTTGGGTCTGGGGTTGTTACTGAGGACAGTGGTCTGGTGTCCGTGTCCTCTCAGGCATCTAGGAACTGGTTGAACAAAGAGGAGAGCTCAGCGGTCCTCCATAAGTCATTTATGCCCTGGGGCCAGGGGACTTGCTTCAAGGTGTTTGGAGTCCATGGTCTTGAAAAACGTTCATGGGGCCCTCACTGGACTCTCCTTAGATGTTCTCTCTTATGCTGGAAGACTCCAAAGAAATCATTAATTCCCTGGCCTTTACAAGGTAGACGTTCATTAAGGCAGATGGAAGGCGGGGGTACCAGTCCTAGCAAGAAGAGAAGCAGGAAAAGAGGCAAAGGAGAAAAACAGCTTTTCCTTTCATGGGGTCGCTTCGGTTTCCCCGTCTCAACATAATCTTTGAGGGAGGCACTGTTGGACTGAGTAGTTTTGCCAGTAACGCTGATCAGTGGTTGAGCCAGTATTTAAGCTTGGCCCTCTGCTTCCAGAACCTGCCCCCACGGCTGTGCTGAATGGCCTAGTAACTGACCCAGGCTGTCACACGGAGGCTTCTTCCAAGCGAGGAGCACCATCATGGGAAGTACTTCCATGTGCTGCCTCGTTTAATTTTCACAAGAACTTGTGAGGTAGGCACTATTACCCCCATTTCACAGATGAGGAAACTGAGGCCCAGAGAGATGGAAAGATGTGTCGACAGAGCTAGTAAGTGGCAGAATCACCTGGTTAATCACTTTTTTTTTTTTTTTTGGCTAATCACATTTTTAAGGCACATTTGGAAGCAAATATGGCCTGTCTTTGGCAGGAATTTCTCAGCTGGGATATTACTGGAGATAGGGCACACTAGGGTCTTGAGCACACCAAACACTCTTAGAAAAGAGAGAATTCAGGAGCATAGTTCAAACTTTCAGTCCTCCGAAGACGGCCTTCTGAATTTTCAAGCACATACAATCCATCAACCCCTTGTCTCCTTTTAGTTAACCCAGCTCCCCAACACACACACACACACACACACACTCTCTCTCTCTCTCTCTCCATACCCCCAGGAAAGAATGTCTATGGCAGCAAAGAAAGAGCCCTTTGAGCAGCCAACAGGGTGAAAACAGCCAAGGTCCCAGGACCCCAGGGACATTTCCAGGCTGTGGTTTGCAGACCCAACCCAGAGGAGCTCCTGATTGGCTGATCATCTCTGAAAGGTTAGCATTTCTGTGAAAGGGCAGAATTGACAAGATTCTAGAGAAAAAAGGTTAAAAAAAAAAAAAAAGTCATCCGAGAGCTAAGTAGTGGGAGCAATGGGAGGGGGCTGCTCCTGATAGCCGAGGGTGGGCAGAGGTGTTGGGCCAGCTGTGTGTGCCGTGGCCCTGTGGTCCACTTTGAGGCCCTTGCGCTGGACCCCTCGATTTGTTATAATGGGGGGCTTCTGCAAAGAAACATGCTCCTTGCCCATTTGTCTAGAATCGTACATCCTTTCTCATATATCTTCTATTTCCTAGCTTTTCGTAGAGATTTAGGAGTAAAAAGTAACTTGGTTTTGCTTCAGCTACATCCCGTGCAGAGGTGATAGGGAGTCTGGGCCGAACTGGTGAGAGCATCCTTCGTCTCAAAGGGGTAGCCATTCTGGAATGCAGAGCTGGGAGGTCGAATCTTCCAAAATGTTCACAATATGTGGCATCTTCCGATTTCTAAGTGTTGTCAGCTAATTAACATTTAAACTGTGTTTGTCAAGTGATACATCTAAGGGTGGCCTCTTGGTGGTTTCGGCCTTAAGGGCTGCCAGCGGAGCAGCAACTCCTAACGCTGTGCTCTTTGTACCTGGCAGCCTATAGGGCGTCTGTGGGTGGGAAGTTTGCACAGGGAGGCCCTAGGAGCACCCGGGAGTCTGAAGCACATGGTTTCCAGGGAGTCTGTGGTCTTCTTCCGGAGGAAAAGCCCTCCCTGGGTCAGAGAAGCAATGAAAAACAAAGATGGCATTGAGCCATGTGGAACCTTGTGGACTGAGTCAGAAGGCAAGCCCCCTGGAGTGGTCCGAGAAACTAGGACGTGCTGTGGCCTGGGAGGAGAGCGGAGAAGGAACATTTCAGGCAGAGGTCCCAGTGTGAGCTCAAAAGTGGTCATAACACATACTGTCCGCCTAGCACTTGGCTGTCCTCAGAGCGCGTCCAGCAGGGCTGCAGGATGAGTGATCTCACGGAGGGAGAATGCGCCTGCCGGGGACTGAGCACCGGGCTGGTGCTGTGCAGACTCTTCTCCATGTTACCCACAAAACATCCCTGGGAAGTGGGTGGTGTTCATCCACTTTTTTCAAGGGAGGAAGCAGGCTCAGACAAGCAAAGGGATTTACCCAAGCCATGCAGATTAGCAGGTGACCGTGACGGCATTCAAACTCAGGCCTCCTCCTGTCACAAAAGTGTTCTGGTCCACACTGTTGTAAAAGTCAGACCAGGGACTTGAACCCAGGTCCTGAGAGGGCCCGGGATGGAGGTGCTTTCTGGGAGTAGAGGACTAGAAGTCTGCACGGAGGGTGGGGCTGGAGAAGCAGGCTAGAAAGTTTACCCTGGATGTATGATGATTTAAGCAGCCATTAAAGGGTTTTGAGCAGAGGCCTGAGATGATGATTGTGGTATTTAAGGAAAATTATTCTGGTACGATTTTGTTGGGAGAACTAGAGCGGGGCACAGCAGCCTGGGAGACTAATGAGAGGCCACGGGCCTGGGTGGTGACAGAGGGCATGGCTTGTCACAGGGACTTGTCACAGTACTAAAGGCTTGAGAAAAGGGTTTTCAGCCCCTTTTGGCGCTTTCCACGAGTACTTTAAAGAGAAATGCTCGCTGTTACAAATCACTGGTATGTTGTTCATTACTGAGGCAACCATTCCTAGAGTTCTCTGGTGAGCCCTTTGGGCATCTGACTCCATTTTAGAAAAATCCATTTCCATTTTGCACCCAATTTTCTCTTCTCCATGTGTTTCACAGTTGGTAGGTGGTTTGTTATTGTTGGTTTTGAAATTTCCCCCAGTGCGGCCCTTGCCTGAAAGAAAACACTGACCCTTTTGGCCACAATTTAAAAAATTTGACCTCTGCCCAAGCATTTCTGGATTTTTCTATTCCGTTTCTAAGTTGAGGAATATGAACTCGGTGGGAATCCCCAAACAAAGCTTGGTGTTTTTGAAGTGAGAATGAGGAAAGGGGCTTCCTTCCCTTCCTACCTCTCTCCCCACCTTCACCCCGCTGACTGGCTCGCTTGCAAAGGGACTTTTCCAGCCCCAGATAATTTGTCAGAGATGAAAGAAAAACGGATCTGGTCATTTTTATCTTACTGACTGATTGATGGTAAGCTCTGTGCCCAATGTGGGGCTTGCACTCATGACCCCAAGATCAAGAGCCTCATGCTCTACCATATAAGCCAGCCAGGTGCCCTAGATCTGGTCACTTTTAGGTACTTGAAACAAATAAACAACAAAAATTTACCATACTTTTGGCCCTTTGCCATCTGTTCAACGAAAGAGCCCTCCTGTTGCTCAAAGCGGAACCACTGGATGAAGCAGAGGGAACAGAGAGGAGCCACAGTGTTGACATGAACACAAAGCAAGGCCTTTGCCCCTGACGGGAAAATAACTCCTTTTGGAGGCGGTCCTCATACAGGGAAGGGTCTGTATAAACTTTAAGCTTTAAAGTCAGAAGTACATTTGAAGTTTGGGGCTTGGAGTTTGGGGCTAATACAGACAGGATTGGAACACAAGTCGCCTAGATTCCAAGCTCGCCTTATAGAAGTTTGAGCAAGTTGGGACGCCTGGGTGGCTCAGTCGGTTAAGCGTCTGCCTTCGGCTCAGGTCATGATCCCAGGGTCCTGGGATCGAGTCCCGCATCGGGCTCCCTGCTCCGCGGGGAGCCTGCTTCTCCCTCTGCCTCTGTCTCTCTCTCTGTCTCTCATGAATAAATAAATAAAATCTTTAAAAAAAAAAAAAAAAAGTTTGAGCAAGTTGTATAGCAGGTGATAAATATTTTTTAAGTGGAAGAGTTATTGAGTGAAATGACTTTTTTTTTTAAAAGATGTTATTTATTTTAGAGAGAGAGCACATGCATGAGCACGGGGGGTCGGGGGGAGCAAGCAGAGGGAGGAGAGGGAGAAGCAGGCTCCCCGCTGAGCCAGGAGCTCAATGCGGGGCTCGATCCCAGGACCCCGGGATCATGACGAAGGCAGACGCTTAACAACTGAGCCACCCAGGCGCCCCCCAAAATGACTTTTAAAAAAAAAAAGTTTTTTTTTAATTGTGGTAGAATATACATAATAATTTACCATTTTAGCTATTTTTAAGTGTACAGTGCAGTGGTCTTAGGTACGTACCTTCACATTGTGCAACCGTCACCACCATCCATCTCCAGAACTTTCTCATCTTCCCCACCTGAAACTCCTGACCTATTAAGCAGTAACTCCTCACTCCCTGTCCTTGGCATCAGCCATTCTACTTTTTTGTTTCTAGAAATTTCACTCCCCTAGCAACCTCATTGAAGTGGAGCCATTCAGTACTGGTCTTTTTGTGTCTGGTTTCTTTCACTTCATGTAATGTCTTCGGGGTCCATCCGTGTTGTAGCACGTGTCAGATTTTCCTTCATTTGTCAGGCTAACACCGCACTGTATGTGTGTACCACATTTTGCTTATCTATTCATCTGTCTATAGACAAGGAGATAGATTTCAAGCTCTCTTCCAACTCTGTGGTTTTATGAATCTCTGATTTTCCTCTCGCAACTTCATTTGTTTTCTGTCCATAAAATAGGACTGCCAATTATGGATTTTTTTGGGAGGGGGGATTATTTTAAAATGTGTTAGTAATGTTCTCTTGAAGAAAGATACATGATTTGATGACAAGGTGTTACTTCTTTTCAATGCCTGAAGGCTGGAAGAAGTATGTAAGCTCTGGAGAGCAGACCCACCCAGGGGTGAATGCCCAGGACCTTGCCAGGGAATCCTTTCTGCTTTTCCATTGTGATCTCAGAACCCTCTGGTCAGTAGATCTCCTTGGAGCCTCCATGTCCCTGCCTGTGACTTTTCTCTTGAGGTCCCTGAACTGGGATCGTTCGTATGGAGCTGGGAGTCCATTGTCCACAGGGTCACTTCATGCAGCACATGTATCTCAGTTGAGAGATTTAAAATTCACAAACATTTTAGTCGAGAAAGAATTATGATGCCTGAGAAGGAGCTAACCCTAATATTTACCTTTAGAAACTGACAGGTTATTTAAAAGTAGTGAAATATGTTGGCATAGGGAAGGGAGGGTAGAATCTCGAGCCTGCCTATCCAGTAGAAAATCCAAGGAGGCAAACGCAGACTATGAATTTATGACTGTGCAGTGGAATCCTATTTTTAAGGGTTCTAGAAAGCCTGCGTGGTTGTTGTAAAATAAGGCAAACGGTAAGGTGCCAATCCTGAGTAGTAAGGAGACTTGTCCAGGCGATAGCTTCATGAAGGGAGCTGCCTTTGACCTTAGCAGAATTGATTTTTGGCAGCTCTACTGTTGTATTTTAAGGTTGCCCAAGGCTCTTTTTTTTTCATTTTACGAAAACATCTATCGGGATATTTTTCTCTTTCAAAAGTAATACAGGATCATTGTAGAACACTGGAAAATACAAACAGGTGTATATGGGGGGGGGGCGGCGATCACCTATCAGCCCCTTTTCCTGTGTATTCATATTTCCATGTAAGAATATATTCTTCGAACAGATGATCTCTAATAGCTGCATGGTATCTCACTATATAAATATGCCATGCTTTATTTAACCATTCCCTATTATGGGAAACTTAGGCCAGTTCCAAATTTTGCTATAATAATCAGTGTGGATATAAACTTGGTTTTATGTACATCTTTGTGCGTGTCTTTGGTTGTTTTCAAAGAATAAATCCCTAAGAACTGCTGGGTCAAAGATTCTATTATATCTTTAGGTATTCTTCTTTCATTTGTTCTATCCTCAGTGTGCTTGCCTGCCTTCCTTCCTTCCTCTCTTTCAGAGAGAGAGAGAGAGAGCGCGTGAGCACTGGAGGGGGGCCAGGGGGAAGGAGCAGAGGGAGAGCGAGAGTCTTAAGCAGGTTCCATGCCAGCGTGGAGCCTGATGGCGGGGCTCGATCCCATGACCCTGAGATCATGACCTGAGCTGAAATCAAGAGTCGACGCTTAACCGACTGAGCCACCCAGGCGCCCCCCCATCCTCATTTTCATCTCCTTTTTCCTTCTTTTAATTTCTTTTTACTTTCCCTGTTCTCTTTTTATTGTTCCTTTCAGTTCTATAGTATTGGCTCTGTTGTTTTTTATTGCCTTTAAATGGATCTTGTAAAAAATGCAACAGCATTTTTAGTTTTCTTACAGTATTTCCTCATTTTGTTCAGCACCCCCCCCCCCCTTTTTAAACATTTTGGCCTAAAAACAAGCATGCATTTTCCACATTTTTCTTCTGTTTCCAATGGTCTCCTCTTTGTATCTTAAATGCAACTTTGCTGTTGTGTTGTAGAATCTTTCTGGAAGCTTCATACTCTGTATTGTTTATTTGCGCTTGAATAAAGTTTTGTCAGGTCCTGTATTTGCCCGCAGATGGGGCTTGTAATTTCAACTTGGTTCCCCCTTGTCTGCCTCGTTGCCGACAGAGTCTCCTTTCAGATCTTGGGATTGTTAAGTTATGTGGTGGTTCAGCTCTTCAGTATCCCCATGGGAGCCGGGAAGATGCAGGACACACAGGCAGTTCTAGCAGGGAACGTCTCTGTTCTCTTTCTTCTGTGTTGGTTGGAGCCGCTGAGATGGGGTCAACTTTATGCTCGGACTTTTTTCTTTTTTCCTTCCTGCTGGCTGTCAGCCGTGACCGTGGCCTGCCCACCTGTTTGTCACATCTCTGCTATAGACACCACACCTCCGCCCTCGGACCTCCCATCCTGTGCTTTCCAGATAGCACTTTTCTAGAGCAATAAACAGTCCAAGCGATATGTTTACTCTGTGTCTCGGGCCACTCGTGTCCTCCAGCCCTTGCCCCGCCAAATAAGAAGTGATTAGTGGGGTCCTACCAGGGTCTCGTTCACTTCATCTCTGTAGACTGTTGCTACTCAGGAGGGCACTTGCCATTCTAGCCTTGGTAGCCTTTTCAAACCTGGCCCCAGCTACACTATTTATATCTGACGGCTATTCCTTTTCCTTCCTTCATGTCCTTATATCAAGCATAAATCTTCTGGGTTATTATTTAGTGAAGAGAGGCTAACCCATAAGCCGACGTGGATCCCTCTGGTTTTTTCCGCTGGGTGCAGCATTTTTCTTGCCTTGCTGGCCTGCTGCTGAGTGCTGCTCTGGGCTATATGACTTCAAAGCCATCCCCCCAGAGGTGGCTGTCCTTAAACTAAAACTAAAACGAAAGACATTTCTGAGCTCTTTAAAAAATAATAATAATAATAATAATAAAACGCCCTGTGAATTCTCTGCTTTTCATGTGGTTCCTAGCCTCCCTCTGACAGCATGACCTGTTCTGGGCTGCCAACTCTCATTCCTTTGATGTCTGTCTCCAGGATACCTCCCTGGAATCTGCGCAGAGAAGAGTGAAATTGTCTGGTGTGAGTGTGTGGGAGGGGGGTCGGTAGGGAGAGACCCCAGTAATTTTGTGGACGTGTTCGGAAGGAAATGAGGATTAACTGGCAATAATCCTGGACGAACATATGTTATTCTTGATTATGATGAATATTTCAGGTCTTATTTCCTTTTTACCGCCCTTCCCTCCCCGCAAGTTTTCCCCTAAACTGTGACTTCGGTATTCATTGTGTAGGATCGATCTTCGCCTGGTGGTTTGCTTGAGGTAGTTGTTGTTTGCCCGAGTTCTTCCTCTGGCCGTTTGCCTCTCTGGAATGCATGGCCTCTTTCAGTCATGCTACACCCCCCTCCCCCCCCCCCGCCTTTTTTTCCTTAAACACACACACACACAAACACACACAACAACAAAATTTTTTCTTATTACAGAGAATATCAAATATATACAATAGTGGACGGAACCACATCGTGAATCCCCATACACCAATCGTCCAGCTGCAACAATTATCAGTTCGTAGCGTCTTTTGTTTCCTCTGTTCCCTTTGCCACTCTACTTCCCCGTCCCCCGCTGTCATTTTGAAGCAAATCTCAGACATCATATCATTTCAGCCCTAAATATTTGAATATGATCTTTAAAAGGTTAACATTTGAAAAATAACTGTTATCACACCCCCAAATTAATAATTACTTAATAAATCAAATATTGTGTTCAGATATTCCATATTTTGTCTTATATATGTATTTAAGAGTCAGCTTTTAAAATTACATCCATATCTTAGTTAATCGCAAGTTTTCTTTTCCTTAAGTGTTTACCCAACCAAGGCCTAGCCAGCTTTAATTAAACATCCCCCCAAGACTAGTAAGGGGAATTCAGTGAAAGGCAACCGGTCTAGGGTGCTTGGCCAGGCTCTCACCCAGAACGTGTCTGGCCCCATGGCTGCAGACCCTTCTAGCCAGACAGCCCCCCGTAGCTAGAGCCCTAGGCTCCTTCTTCTCTATGGGCTTGGAGCCCCTGGAGGCTGTGGACGGTTTCCTCATAAACTTTGAGTCTCTGGGGTCACAGCAAACTTTTGTTAAATATGTTGTTCCAAACTGTAGCATTTTAAAATGTTATTCCTGGGGCGCCTGGGTGGCTCAGTGGGTTAAGCGTCTGCCTTTGACTCAGGTCATGATTCCAGGGTCCTGGGATCGAGTGCCACGTTGGACTCCCTGCTCAATGGGGAGCCTGCTTCTTCCTCTCCTTCTGTCTGCTGCCCCCTGTCTCTGTCAGATAAATAAATAAAATTTTTTTTAAAAATAAAAAAAAGTTATTCCTTTTTCCTTGTTTAACAAACTTGCATAGCACTCCCTTTGTGCCTAACGTTGATCTAAGTGCTTATACGTACGTATTAGCTCTTTGTTCTCATAACAACCCTGAAGATTAGCTTGTGTTTACCAGAGGGAAGGGATTATTTTCTGCCTCTTTTATATCAGTAGGTATTGTGATGGTGAACACATGTCCTGCATTTTCTGGGCCACTCCCAGTTTTATTTTTACTTTTTCGGTAAAGATGAGTTTCTATGTATAAATGTGAACTGTAATGTCTTGTACTTGCAAGTTAGGGAAAAATTCTATCATGTGACCATGTAATCTGAAAGTTTTACCTTTCCCTCCCCTTAGAGCAGAAGAGCTCTAAGAGTTCAGCTGACCGCTCTGACTCCTGACGGATGTTCCATATGCCTGTTAAGGCTGGTGCCGGAACAACCTTCTTTCCTCCCTGTTTGCGTGGCCAGGGTTTGGCATTGGAGCACAGAGGCAGGCCGGCACACCTTGTCGTTCCTCCTCTGCTTCCCTCTAGCTTTGTGTTTCTCACCCTGGTCCGATTGTTACAGCAGCGTCCAGTCTTTAGGTCACTTTTGGGGACTGGAAAGTGTGGAGGGAAAGACTCCGTGGCCGAGCCGCAGCGTGTGTCCATTCACAGGAGGGCTTTAGCTGGGGTGCGTGCGGGCTCTGAGCTTGCACCTGCCAGGTGGCCACTCGCCAGGGCACGCACGGCTGTGGTGCTCAGATAAAGGGCAGCTCTTCTGCTCTAAGGGGAGGGAAAGGTAAAACTGAAGGCTTTGTCATGGAGAACATTTTTCATCTAATGAGAGAAGGCAGCTTTCATCAGGTGTTCCAGTGAATAGCGTTTACACTGGGTCGAGGCCTGATTGTGCAGCTTTACTCCATGGGTTGAATGAGCGGCAAGCTAGTGATATGGAGAGACCCAGCCATTCTTTGGGGGACAACAGATGTAAGCAGGAGGGGGACAGGATAGCGTAGCCTCACGGCCACAGGACTGCAGATCTTATTTGGGGTATGTTTGAAGGATGCTAAGCGACTCTCTCCTGGGCAGTATGGTATGAAAGGTGGCTTTGATCTCTAGAGGACTCCAACAGTCCATACCCACATTAATAGCATCTTCTCCAGAGTTCTATCAGAGTGAGCTCCTTCTGTGACTCCTGCCCCATTCCGCACAGGTCCCAGTTTTAGACACAGTAGGTACTCCATATGTATGTATACATACATATATATATATATATATATATATATATATATACACACACATATTGAATGAACAAGCACACAGCTCATTGATCAGAACGCTCCTTTACTGTAGCCCTCAACCACTTCCAAAGCTGGTGTCTTCTCATTTTCACAAGACCTTGCTAGGTCTTCTCTAAACTTTTATCACCTCTCATTTTCTAGATTCCTCTTGATTCTGCCTTGGCCAGAAGGTTCAAGGGCTTTCCGAGCTTTCCTCTGGCCACACCCCGACCGGATTTCATGGCTCTCAGTTTCCAAGAATTGCCCTTCCCAAACCTCGTTGCCTGATTGGCTACCCACAGAATAGCCTCTGGTGTGTCCGGTGGTCGCCCCCCCCCCCCCCCCCCGCCCCGACGTCTCGGTGTTGTTAAGCTGGGGGGATTTTTGGACGTCACATAGACCACATAATATCAGAGAAGTGGTGACTCCTTGCCCGAGAATCCCCAGAAACCTAGGAATGGGGGTGGAGTCCTGCGGCTAAAGAGCTCTTCAAAATGATGCAATGGTGAGTGGCAGCAAATGAATGCTCTGTCCAACTAGAAAGTCCGCTTGGAAACAGGTTAGGAGAATGTACTTACTTGGGTTGGAATTTGGCCAGACTTGGGATTTTATTGACCCTCAGTCATTAGTTTAAGAACTTTTTCAGAAGTGACCCCTTGGTTTTCTTTTTGTACTTCCTAAGTTTCCCTTAGTCAGCATACGTGACTGGAGCCGAAGGCAGACGCTTAATGACTGAGCCACCCCGGCGCCCCAGCATTTATTACTTTTATCATAACATTAAAAATAAACTGCCTACTTAAAAAAATAAATTGAAGTCTGAAAACATCACCTTATTTGTTAAATTGCATAGCGAGGCATGTACCCATGCCTTTTCGCATCTGTTTATTTTTCAGTTAATAAAGGGCAAGGGATGTTTGTGCTCAAGGCTTGAGGCCCTTAGCTGCTTGAATTGGAATCTGTGAATTTAGTCCAAATTGATAATGTTCTGCTATTCACGAAGGCTTTAATTTGATTTTATCAAAGCAGCTTAAATGAAAGCATATTTCTCAAACTGACCACGTAGTGTTCAGGATAAACAGCTTTCTGATAAGTGCTTTGTGAATAATAGGGATGTGGATTTACTGTAGGGGTCTCGAATATTTTTTAAAATGCATTGTTTTAAGTTAGTGGGAGGCAGAGATGAAAGGCCATTTCAAGATAAGCCCTGTGAGTAATTTTTGTTGGAGTGAGGAGTTGAGATGGATGGGATTTGCTTTGGCATTCATGTGTAGTCCTGATGCGAAAAGTGTCCTGGAGCAGAATGCTGCCTGGAACTCACGGCAGGACAGGGCCCTCATTTTGGCTGGGATTTGGGAATTGAGCATGTGGTGAGTCTAATATTAGAAAATCAGTTCTTACCCTCCCCCCTTCCTTATCCTTAAAGGTCCCTGTCCCTCTCACAGTGTGTGTACCGAGCCTCTCCCCCTCCTTCCTCTCGTGCTCTCTCTGTGAGCAGTCTTTTAATTTATTTCTTGGCTGCTTATCTTCTTACTAATCAGATTTTCTCCCTTGGCCAAGCTCTTCTCCCGAAGGCCTTGCCTCGGTCTTATGAAGCACTCTCGCCAGTTAGAATGGTTCTGTGTTTTAGATGCAGATGTTGGCTTCTGCCAATGGTGCCTGCATCCTGAAGGAGGAAATCTTACCAGAAACACTGAAGTACCTTCTGTGTGATTGGTTACATTGTGTCTTGGTCCCAGTGGCATCAGGAATGAGACACGAAATTATCTTGCATTTTGGAACTTTTGAGGATTTGGAAACAGACGAATTTTTAGTCCTCTTAGGGGATTCAGGCCGCAGATATTAGAGTTGGTGGGAAGGGACTATTCCGAGTGGTCACAAAGATTGAAAAGGAGCAGGGTTAAAGAGGGGGGCTGAAGGGGCGCCTGGGGTGACCTAGTCGGTTAAGCATCTGCCTTTGGCTCAGGTCATGATCCTGGGGTCCTGGGATAAAGCCTCACACCAGGCTCCCTGCTCAGTGGGGAGTCTGCTTTTCCCTTTCCCTCTGCCCTTCCCCATTGCTCATGCTTGCTCTCTTTCAAAAATATGAGTAAAATCTTAAAAAAAAAAAAAAAAAAAAGAGTGGGGCTTGACAACCTATCTCTGATTTCCTTTGTGATTTGGACAATTCAAATCAGTTGAAAGGAGATCTTTACTGAGCACAGGCAAATAGCCTTTCTGAGTCTGTTTCCTCATCTTTATCCAGGTACTTGGACTGGGTCATTCCTAAGTTCTCTCCAGCTCCAAAATTTTATGTGAACGTCAGGTGGTCACATGGATTCAGATGCAGTTGAGGGATGTTTAGA
This sequence comes from Neomonachus schauinslandi, assembly GCF_002201575.2. Taxonomy (NCBI): domain Eukaryota; kingdom Metazoa; phylum Chordata; class Mammalia; order Carnivora; family Phocidae; genus Neomonachus; species Neomonachus schauinslandi. The sequence goes on along the minus strand of NC_058417.1, from coordinate 15,708,877 downwards.
CTTTGTAAGAAAAACCTGTGAACTGGCTGACTTGAAATACTAATCCATGAAAATAATCTTGGAACTAGTATAGTTCATACATGGGATAATAATACTACTGATAATAGCTATATTTATGAACATTTACTATATGTAAGACATTGTTTATTTTTTACGTGTATTAGTTGAATCTACAAAACAACCCTATGAGGGAAGTCCTGATATTAGCCCCATTCTACAGATGCAGAAACCGAGGCACAGGGAGGTTAAGGTAACTTTCGTAAGATCATAGATTGGTTAAGTGATGCATCTGGATTCCAGTCCAGGCAGGACGGCTCGCCCAAGCCCAAGCTCTCCACCATTATACCCCACTGCCTCTATAATTAATTACGAACGAACGAGTCACGTTAGATCCCCTCAGTGATTTCCCAGTCCCCAAGTAACCAGAAGAGCTTCAGGGCATTTTATGGTGCTGGGTGCAGTGGCGAGACAGGGATTGGTAGGATTGATGAGGCAGGGGGACAGCAGGAGGAAGGGGGGCGGCTGGTCTGAATTCTTGTCTTGTGGACGGCAGGCCAGGGAGAGACAACAGATCGCTCAGTGTCCTTGTTCCCAGGAGAGACCTAGGAAAGAACATAGCCCCATAGGTCTGGTTGTACCTCCCCAAGCTTCAGTTCACCCCTCATGCGGAGGCACTAGCCTTTGGTAAACACCAGTCTCAGCCACTCCTGAGCCAGAGTCTTCTCAGTTGTCCCACCCCGTCAAGTCCAGTTTCCGTTTTCCCTGCTCTCCGGCCCTGAGGCATCTCTGGCAGGCTGGGTCGGCTCCTCCCCAGACCCTGCACAGCACCGCAGGCTCTGGCCCATTTTCCTCTCGGCGCTGGTCGTTTCTCCTGCCTGGAGTGTCTGCCCTTCTGCACTCTGCCTGCCCAAATCCAGCTGTGACCTCCAGAAAGCCTTCCCCAACTTTCTGGGGACCTCCAACTCTCTGAGCTCCTTTCGGGAACGTCTGGTGTTTAATTCTCCTCAGCAGTTTGGCACTCACTTATGTTGATTTGTATTTTTCATTTTGCTTTCCAAACTGTGTTATAAGCACTTTGACGGAAGGGAACAGGACTGAACATTTAGATCACCCTGTTTATGTTCAGGTGGGACTTAGACCAGTTCTAAATGCTTTTTGGAACTTTCAACTTTAATTTCCCTTATTAAGGATGGTTAGGCCCACAGATCGGCCTGCCAACCTCTGGACATAAATTCTAGCAAGACTGTTTAGGAGAAATGAAAATGAGTTCTGTTTCATGTAGCTGGTAATAAATGTATGAAATTCATTACCCTAAGCAGGAAAATGTAGAGAAAACTCAGTCATTAATGACGGTCACCTGTTCCCACCGAGAGACTCTAGGGTAGCTATGTCATCCTTTGGGGCTTTGTGATGACAAAATACTTGGGTGTCCTGAACTGGGTCTGATAAATTCATCTTGCCTGTCAAACACTGATTGATGGGGAGTAGCTTTGTGAGGTGAATGTTAGGGATCCCGAGGCTTTGTCTGATTGCCGTGTCTGTCAGGGGCTCTGTGAAGGGAAATGGTGGCAGTCAGGAAATGTTCTCTGCCTTCCTGGAACGCTGACTGCCTCCTAATGGGAGCAGAAGTGAGAAGCTGGCAAAGCCCTATACCCTGGAGCCCATCCTCACAGTGTATATAGGATGCAAGATACTGCTTTCCCACTCCCACTTTGGTCTATTTTAAGTCAGAAACAGCCAAAGGATATCTGAGAGCTCTGTTCAGAATGCCAGGAGCCAGAACAGAAGTGAAGTGCCTCTTGCATCCTTTAATAGCAGATGACTTATGCAAAGCCGGCCACGTGGCACTCCCGCCCCCCCCAGCTGCTCAGCCGAGGGGCCACCCAGCCCACTTACTGCCCACCGATGGCTGTGGCAAATGGGTACCTCTCAGAAGCTTCTTCCTATGATAAGTCCTTTCTGCTGGCTCCCACCAGAACTCAGGGCAGGGTCGCCTCCCTCTGGCCCTGACCATGGGGAAACTAGCTCTAGAGATGGCTTTAAAATGCTTATTGTCTTAGAAGGGGCTCTGGCTTTCACCTGAGGGGGCCTCAATGCAGAGTGTACAGTTTTGCTAAGGAGATGATGATAGCACCAAAAACTGTCCCTAAGTTTTGTTTCGCTCAAGACCCGTGGTTCTCGAACCTGAGTCTGCATCAGAATCACCTGAAGGCTTGCTAAAATACAGATTTTGGGGCCCCACCTCAGGGTTTCTGACTAGGCAGGTCTGGGGTGGAGCCCCCAGATTCACACTGCTTACTGGTTCTCAGGGGATGCTGCTGGTGCTGTGGCTGCTGGCCCAGGGATCACACTTTGAGAACCAGCACTCAGGACAAACCCATGCAACGCTGGTTGGTAGCCAGGCAGGGAGGCAGACTTTTCAGATGATCTTTGGCCTTTGCTTTTTTCCTAGGTTTCCAAATAGATTAAAAATATTTTAAAAATTGGGGTGCCTGGGTGGCTCAGTCGGTTAAGCGTCTGCCTTCAGCTCAGGTCATGATCCCGGGGTCCTGGGATCGAGTCCCGTGTCGGGCTCCCTTCTCAGTGGGGAGTCTGCTTCTCCCTGTGCCTCTGCTTCTCCCCCTCTGCCTCCCCTCCTCTGCCTCCCCCTCCCCACCACTTGTGCTCTCTCTCTCTCTCAAATGAATAAATTAATTAAAAAATATATTTTAAAAATTAGGGCGCTTGGATGGCTCAGTCGGTTAAGCATCTGCCTTTGGCTCAGGTCACGATGCCAGGGTCCCGGGATTGAGCCCCACATCAGGCTCCCTGCTCAGCTGGGAGTCTGCCTCTCCCTCTGCCTTTCCCCGCTGTTCATGCATACCCTCTCTCTCAAGTACTAAAAAACGTTTAAAAACATTAAATAATATATTCCAGCACAGACTGTCCATTGTCCTCCAACACGGGGGCCTCCATTGCTTTGAGTTCGCACTGTTCTTAGTTTATCCTCAGAGCTCTCTACAGAGGGAGATAAGCCGTCAGCTGGAACTTCCGCATCTCCCCGACATGAGACCCACCTGTGTCTTTCACTCTTCCTTTGGTCATGATGGTTGATTCCTCTTGGCATGTTCCTTCCTGGTAGCATCTCAGTTAACTGTTTACCCTTCCTCTTTGTATTTATATACACTTGTTTTTCTGTTGGGTTCTCCTGTTAGCCTTGTAAAATGACCTAGCGTGCAGCCACGGTTGTCATTAATAATGTCCACAGTGTCACAGATTCCCATGTCTATTTCTTTCTTTCCTGGGGATGAGCAGCCCCTAGCAAGCCACCTGCAGCCACATAACCATATGCACACCCACTGCATTTCCTTCTTTGTGAGCAGTGATGTCTGCTGGTCTCCATCCAGGTCTGCATAGCCCCCGAAGCCAGGGTGGACCCTTCACATCTCTCTGTTCAGAAGAAGGGCCCAGAGAACACCTGGAGCGTAAAAGTCACCTGGATCTGGATGTTGGGGGCCATCTCCTCCCCTCTGCTGTGCCAGAGCAGGTCAGCCCGCTCTTCCAGCTCCTCGCTGGAGGGTCCAGATGTGTCCTGGTAATTGGCTCTTCTGACCTCTGATGCTCCCCTACTACCTCCATTCAGCTAGATCGAGGATTTATTATTTAATTCACTCAGCTAACCTGTGGAGTAGCTGGGAGACAACATGCTGCATTCAAGGCTCTGGTCATGAATGACACATAGATAAGGGCTTTCAGAGAGGACTGGATCGAAGTCACTGAATGCAGTGGTGAGGACAGAAGGCTGAGGGTGTGCGAACTGCCCTTGTCAGGTGCGACATGTCACTGCACGACCAGAGCAGGTGTCCCTCGTGCAAACATGTCAGAGGAGACAGCCTCTCGTGGAGCCTTTCTGGCCCCCTGGGAGGTAACGCCTTTGGCAGTAAAAACAGCACCGCCGTCCTGTTAGGTACTTTACATGCAAAGTTACCATTGCAGTCTCCTATCTGTAAAAAAATTAAATAATACATGCTTATGGCTAAAAATAAACAGTATACATAGACTTATAATAAAAAGGGATCTTTCTTTGTTTCTTTTTATTCCCAAAAGCTACCACTTTTAACTGTTACGGCTTTCTGTTGTTGTTGTTAATTCCGGTAATTACGTCAATATCTCTAAATAATACATGTTCCTGCTGCTATTTCTCTGTCAATCCTTTTTCAACGTTATTAGTTGCTTTTCTATTAGGAAGGATGACTATCCTAGCTCACTTAAACTAAACCTTGCCTTCCTGGTTCTCTTGATATGTTTAGGTCACCATTTATAGCTCTCTCGATTACACTTTTAGCTTTACATAACATGCTTATGCCTTTGATCCTCGTCCTTCAATAAAGACTTTCTGGTTTGAGACTGTTGGTGTCTTTCTAGATTCAGTTCTTTCCCCCTTCCCCGTCCTGTTTTCTGGACCTTAACTTTTACTCTGTCAAAGTCGTTGCTACTTACATTCTGTTATATAACTGTGATTCCTACTTGGTATGTAGTTGAGAATCTGTAAATATTGTTCAGAGTGTATTATTATATATTTTGTATAGATTTTTGTTTTTGTTTTTAAGTTTCTAATTTTCTAGTTGTCCCCCCTTATTTGATTTATGTGCTCAATTTTTCCCTCCAAAACTCAGTTCCGTCAGGCATTCTCTTGAGTGCCCCCTTTGCCTTGGAGAGCCCCCCTTTCCTGGGCTTCTTCAGTCTTCCTCCATTCTGGATAGGTTGTTCTCTGAGTCTGCCACACAGCTGTCATCCTGGAACTTTCCTGAGTTGGATTTCCAATGGGATTATATTCTAACTCCAGTCACTGATTGGGTCCAAGTTTTGTTTTTTGTTTTTGGGGGTTTTTTTTTGTTTGTTTTTGTAGCCCAGATACCAATTACTAATGTTACCAAGGAGATCTTAAAGAGCAAATTGCATTTTTGAGAGCAGAGATTTAAAATTTAGTATATGAGTTCAACACAGGTTAAGTGTAAATGAGAGTCAGCTGTCTTTGGATTAAACACTACTATAAAGTTTTTTTTAGAAGATTAAAAACGGAAGTAAAGCAAGGATTCCAAGTGCTGTTCTCTCTCCAGAGCAGCCCAGGGGCTTTGCAATCTGGCCTTATGTCTCCTCTGGTTGGGTCAGCCCGAATCAGGGCTGTCTCCAGGGGTTGAGGGGTGGTGCATGGTATTCTGGGAAATGGTAGATTAAGATTTAACCCAGGCCCTGAGTTGAAATCTTGCCTTTTGGCCCCTGTTGGGTAGTTGATCTCCCTTATAAGACAGACAGTAAAGCCAGACTTCCTGGAATATTGGGAAGATTAAATGAACCAAAGGAAAAGAAGGCACATTGAAACACTGGCATGTTCTGTATATACAGGTTATCATTATGAAGTTGTGATCAGATGTCGGCTCTTGCTGCAGTTGCAAAATCGGCAAAGGCTCAAAGTGAGAGGAGACTGAATTGGAGTTTAATGCACAATCAGAAAGAATGTATGTGGTCATATTTAATAATATAAACCAACATTTTACTGCGGCAGTCACCAACTCAGGGGCCGATGGGGGCCAGGCAGGTGAAGAAGAGTGAATTGAGCCGTGTGGGTGCCCCAAATGGAGGTCCATCCACCGGGGAAGGCCACACTCACCTCCAGCTGATGCTGCCTTGTAGGAAGGAGGTCTTCTGCTTCTTCAAGTTTAAAATACGGATTTTATTTTATTTTATTTTAAAGATTTTATTTATTTATTTGAGAGAGAGAGAATGAGAGCGAGCGAGTACATGAGAGGGGGGAGGGTCAGAGGGAGAAGCAGACTCCCTGCTGAGCAGGGAGTCCAATGCGGGGCTCGATCCCAGGACCCTGGGGTCATGACCTGAGCTGAAGGCAGCCGCTTAACGACTGAGCCACCCAGGCGCCCCTAGAATGAATTTTTTTTTCTAAAGATTTTATTTATTTATTTGAGAGAGAGAGAATGAGAGAGAGAGAGCACATGAGAGGGCGGAGGGTCAGAGGGAGAAGCAGACCCCCTGCTGAGCAGGGAGCCCGATGTGGGACTCGATCCCGGGACTCCAGGATCATGACCTGAGCCGAAGGCAGTCGCTTAACCAACTGAGCCACCCAGGCGCCCTACAATACGGATTTTAAAGTGAAACCAACTAATTTTTACATGCTGTTAGCCAGGTTAAATTTTTTATTAACATTGAGCAAGCCAAACAAAGCACGTATGCAGTTCACCAGTTTAAGGCCTCTGCTTTACCATATGGGGATTAAATGTAAATTGGAAGCAGTTCATAAAAATTATTTAGTATTACATGTACACAGCTAATTATACTATTTGTCTTCTAGTTTTGTGATATCTGTATGTGTTTGTGGTATTTATTCCCTGATAACTTTTTTTCAAGGGAATTAAGAATAATGTTGAGCTGAACACGAGAAACTTTCCTCTGGGTTAATGTTCATCCAGTAATCCGCACTTCGAAGGCATGTTGGTTTGGCCGCTTATCAGTCTGCCTTATCCAGCCTTCAGGTCTCCAGCTTGTCCCCCAACAAGGATTCCATGGAGAAAAGCTCATTGAATGCTTTCCTCACGAATTCAGATATGCCAAGCATATCACCTTTCCCCAAACCGCCATTGTTTGGAAGTAAAATATGAAGTTAGATATCACATTTTAAAGAAGTGCTGCCGAGGGCGCCTGGGTGGCTCAGTTGGTTAAGCGACTGCCTTCGGCTCA
>NC_058417.1:15635226-15702135 GCF_002201575.2 Neomonachus schauinslandi | reverse complement strand
GGCTCAGTTGGTTAAGCGACTGCCTTCGGCTCAGGTCATGATCCTGGAGTCCCAGGATCGAGTCCCGCATCGGGCTCCCTGCTCAGTGGGGAGTCTGCTTCTCCCTCTGACCCTCTTCCCTCTCATGCTCTCTGTTTCTCATTCTCTCTCTCGCAAATAAATAAAATCTTAAAAAAAAAAAAAAAAGTGCTGCCGAGCCTTCATGACCCCACCCCCCTACACCCTCTGCTCATCGGCAAGTGAACAGCACGTTTGCCCAATGCTTGGATGGCAGCACACCTTCATCGGCACCCTCCTTACTTCCCTGCCACAGTCCCGCGGCATCAGTAACTCCTGCAGAGGTTTTTTTTTTTTTTTTTTAAGATTTTATTTATTTATTTGAGAGAGAATGAGAGAGAGCATGAGAGGGAAGACGGTCAGAGGGAGAAGCAGACCCCCCGCTGAGCAGGGAGCCCGATGTCGGACTTGATCCCAGGACTCCAGGATCATGACCTGAGCCGAAGGCCGTCGCTTAACCAACTGAGCCACCCAGGCGCCCCACTCCTGCAGAGTTTTGGCCAAGGTCGGCTTCAAGCTTCCAAGCTGTGGTTTTCCTTTATCTATGATGTTTATCCTCGCCTCTCTGTTTTAATTACCAGCAGCCCAGCTCCTCAGAGGAGATGGCTTTGTTTAGTACAAGCTTCTCCGGCTGCTGACATTCTAGGGGGTCACAGGGACATTACGTGCAGACTTCAGGAACTAAAGGACAGCTGGTGAGGGTGGCCAGGCCCATCTCCAGGCGCTGTTTTGAAATTCGCTTCACCTGTCTCCCATTTAGCCTGTCTGCTTTTTACCTCTCTCTCTTCTCTGCCCCCAAGAGCCCAGGGCCTTCTGATGGAAGTACCCCTGCCCTTCAGCCAGATCAGCCCAACACCCTCCGCCAGCTTTCGCTTGTTTTATCTCCTGTTCCAATACTCCTCCTAGCCCTCCATCAGATCACCCATTCGCCTTCTCGGGTACTCTGAACAGGTTTCCGGCTGCATCGGGTGGGAAGATGGGCAGTCGTATTTAAGAACAGAACTTTTCATTACCTAGAACCATGTTCCCAAGAACTTGGGGAAGGCTGCTGTTAAAAAAGAGAGGGAAGGCGGGCACCTGGGTGGCTTAGTCATAGAGCGTCTGCCTTCGGCTCAGGTCATGATCCCAGCGTCCTGGGATCGAGCCCCGCATCGGGCTCCCTGCTCCGCGGGAAGCCTGCTTCCCCCTCTCCCACTCCCCCTGCTTGCGTTCCCTCTCTCGCTGTGTCTCTCTCTGTCAAATAAATAAATAAAATCTTAAAAAAAAAAGAGAGAGAGAGAGAGGGAAGGAAGGTGGGGGGGAAAGCCATATAAACAGTATATACTTAGCATTTGCAGATTTAACACTGTCCTGATTTTTTGAGTGCTTCAAGTGGTCCCGCGGGTTCCTGACAGGTAGTAATTTGTAATTTTACTGAGACCTGGATTTGAATTGCAGCTTGGTGGTGAATCTTAACTAATTAAAACTTTCTTTGTGAGGGGAAAAAAACGAAACAGAATGGCTCTTTTGGAAAGAAAATCAGCTGCTATTATTAACGATGTTAGGGAAGAAAAAGCAAAGATGTCCAAAGAAGGGATAGGTCTTAGCCAGAAAAAAAAAGGAGTTTTGGCTAAATTAAAGACCAGGATGATGAATTTTGCTGTGCTGGGAATTAGTCCACCGGATACTTCATAGAGAAACAAGGAAGTTCATGAAAGTTTTAGTGGTTGCTTGAGCCAGGACAGCATTTTTTTCCAGTGAGGTAGAGTTGTGGAGGAGGTTGAAAAAGGGGGTTAACTTTCAGTGAGAGGTGAGACATTAAAAAAAAAAGAAAAAAAATCAGGAAAAAGCCAGAAGCCTCTATCACCCTTTCTGTATTTATGGGTTTGGGGATTTATGGAGCTGTCCGGATGTTCTTCTCCGGAATGTCAAGGCTCCATTGTACCCCTGTTGCTGGATGTATTGGGGCAGGTGTTGCATAGCCAGCTGTCAAGAGTATTGTGAAAGAAATTCCTGCACTTGGTTTCCGGGTGACCTGATTTCGCTGGTGGTTGAGTTTCTCCATCTCGTCCTTACCTTTCTTCCTTCCTTCTGCCTTCTTTTGTGAGTGCGTGTCTCTTAGCCAGAGGCAGTGAGCATTGAACTGAAGGAAGCAGACGTTTATGGTCTTTATGGTCGGCTTGTCCTTGCCACCTGAAAACACCCAACTGCCCCCAGGGCCCCGGGCCAGACTTCAAAGCCAGCGGTTACTTCGCCTTCCCATTTCTGTGTTAGAACCTCCTCCCCCTGCTGCACCCTGACCTCCCGTCGTCTGGTTGTCCAAAATTGCCACCTAGACCTGTCTCCCATCGCTGTAAAACCCTAGCGCCTGCCTGCCTTACTAGGGCCCAGAGTTTGGCAGATGACTGTAATTGACACTTAACGTGTGAATGAAGCCTGGTCTTTGAATCTTGGCTTTTTAAAAGCAAATGAGGCCTCCTGGTTGCCAGAGGCTGGGCAAAACGGATGGGTGTGTTAGTGATTAATAGGTAAAGAGTTTCAGTTCAGGAAGATGAAAACGTTCTGGACGTGGATGGTGCTGATGGTTGCAGAATCAGGTGAATGTACGTAATGCTACAGAACTGTATTCATGAAGATGGTTAAAATTTTAGGGTATGTATATTTTACCACAGTTTAAAAAAGAATTAAGTCAAATGAGGCTTTCATGAAGAAGATGGCACAAACCATACAAGAATAGAAGATCTTTCAGGAAATTTGGCAAATACAGAGAAGCACAAGAAAGTAGGGATCCTAAATCTCCCTACTTGCTAACATTTTGCATTTCACTGTCTTTGTATATCCTTCCAGCCTTTTTTCTGTATAAATACAATTTTTAGACAAAGGTGGGACTAAACTATATGTACGGTTTGTAGTTTCCACTCACTGTGTTGTGAATACTCTCCTGTGGATTCACTGTTCATCAAGGCATCATTAGTTTTCACAGTTGTTTGATACTCCATCATTCCTGACCCCTAGATAAGGCCCCCTTCCCAGTATCATACGCACTTTCATTGTGACCTCTCTATTTATTTCATACCATTTCTCAGTTTATAATATATATGTTTTGGGGGTATTTGATGTCTGTTTCCTTACAAGAATGTCAACTCCATGGGCATAGGTATTGTGTGTGGTTAGCTTACCATTTTATCCCCAGTACCTGCCTGTGTTGTAGGTTTGTAAACAAAAAGTGAATCGATTGATACATTGTTGGACATTTCCTTTTCTGATTCTTGCTCATAAAGTATATACAAAAGCTCATTTTTTTTTTTTTTTTAAGATTTTATTTATTTATTTGAGAGAAAGACTGAGATAGAGAGAGCATGAGAGGGGGGAGGGTCATAGGGAGAAGCAGACTCCCTGCTGAGCAGGGAGCCCGATGCGGGACTCGATCCCGGGACTCCAGGATCATGACCTGAGCCGAAGGCAGTCGCTCAACCAACTGAGCCACCCAGGCGCCCCAAAAGCTCATTTTTAAAAAGATTTTATTTATGTATTTGAGAGAGAGCGCGCACTACCGGGGGGGAGGGGCAGAGGGAGAGGGAGGATACTTCCTGCTGAGCATGGAGCCCCAAGTCGGGCTCCATCCCAGGACCCCCAGATCATGACCTGAGCCAGAGGCACATGCATAACCGGCTGAGCCACCCAGGCGCCCCTAAAAGCTCATTTTTTATAGATAAAGCTGTACAAATTTGTAATAATTTCCTTGTTAAAAATTCCTTTAAATCCAATATGTTTAGTGTGTCTTTATAATTATTAAGGTAATAATGCTTTGTGTGGAGTTTCAGAAAACAAAAAAGAAAAAAGGAAAGATCACTCACAATCCTTTTCCTGGGGTCTGGAATAGTTTAAATAGCATGATAATATCTATTCTTAAAGCTTTGAAAGAAATTGCCTGTGAACGTGTCTGAGCCCAGTGCCTTTTTGGGCAAGTGGTGATTTGAGAATAATGTCTAGATATTCTGTGATTATTGTTATATTCAGGTTTTTTACTTCTTAATTACCTTTGGTCTTTTATATTTTCCTTTGAGAGTATCTGTTTCATCCAAATGAGCTTTTTTTTTTTTTTAAAGATTTTATTTATTTATTCGACAGAGAGAGACACAGCAAGAGAGGGAACACAAGCAGGGGGAGTGGGAGAGGGAGAAGCGGGCTTCCCGCGGAGCAGGGAGCCCGATGCGGGGCTCGATCCCAGGACCCTGGGATCATGACCTGAGCCCAAGGCAGACGCTTAACCGACTGAGCCACCCAGGCGCCCCCAAATGAGCTTTTAGTTGGTGGAATTCTGAGGAAAGTTCTCACCCTTAACCAGTCTATGAGGGAATAACTCACATTGCAGTCAGCGGGTAAATCAAAGGTTTCCAATGATGAAGAAACCTGGTTTCTGGGAGATGGGCAGCAAAGGGTGGAGATGTGTTTTGGTATCTGAGACTCTCTTGGAGTTGCCCGAGTATTTCAAAATGTTCTATGTTCTTGTGAGGATTAATGAGATGGTGCATGTAAAAAGTTTAGCACTTGCTAAATGGCTATTTTCATTAGTCCTCTGTGCTAGACACCCTAATAGCACCCCCTGGGGATAGAAACTGGATGGAGAAGATAAGGGCCCTGCCCTTGAGGGGCCCATCATCATGTATGCGTAGGGAAGACAGAGCATAAACAAACAAAAAAACTCAGGGATGGAGAAAGGACAAGCTCTCTGCCTGAGGAGGAAGCCTCATGCCCATGAGACATAAAAGAGAAGCATTGGCATTGGCTGTAGGAGGGGTAAGGCAAGGAGGGGTGCCCCAGACAGGAGAAATAACCCATGTGGTGGGTGAAGGGGTCAGAGTGTGGCATGTTCCGGGGCAACAAAGAGCCCCAGTCGTCTGTCTAGCTGTAGTGATGCCACATGGAAGCTGGAAAGGCAGGTTGGGGCTGGATTGTGAAGACCAAAAGAGCCGGTGCCTGTTCCTAATAGCAGTCAGGAGCCACTGAAGGTTTTAAAGCCAAGCAATGGTATAACCATAATTATGGTTTAGAGAGATGGGCGAAGCGAGAGACTCAAGGCTAGGAACAGCTTACGGTGGTTGTGGTTGGTGAGGTGAGACACAGAGAAGTCCTGGTTTGGTGGACGGTGGTGGCAGGGAAAGCAGACCAGAAGGAGCCTAGAGGAGTTTGTGAACTGAGTGGTTAGTAGAGTTGCAGTGAGAAGTAGAAGGAGTTGAGCGACCTCCAGTCACTGGGAGTCACACACAGCACCTTAGAAGAATTGGGATGGGTTTCGTCCGGGCCCTTCCTCACTTTCTCTTGTCTCTCTGGCTCTTAGCACCAAACTTGACCCCCAGACTTGAGCTAACTGGTCTTTTATTAAGCTCTTGCTTTGAGAATATACCCCTTAGGTTTTATTTGTGGCCCTATCCCGTTTCTGACTCATGATCCTTACACTTGGAATCCATGCCTGTGAATACAAGGGTTACCCATTTCTCTTTACCAGAATGGCCCCAGGTACCGACTAAAATGGGTGTACTAGAACTGTGACCTTTGCCTAGCATGCTGCTAAAGGTTTGAAGCAGGGAGCTGGGTTGATAATGACATCATCAACCGGTATAAGAAATCCAGGGGAAGAAGCAGGTTTGGGAAAGCAGTAACCTTTCCCAAAGGTTTGGACATGTTTGACATCCCCTTGGGATAAGCTGGTGGAGACACCAGGCCGATAGAGCCCAGAAAAGAGGCTGGGTAAGGAATGGACGAGGAACTCTTAGCTACCAGACATTGTCTAAGTTGCGGGAACAGATGAGCTCATCTTTGAGGGAGGACAGGAAAGCCAAGGGTGGAAGCAGCCCTTGCATTTAGGGGGCAGGCAGAGGGGCTGGGGTCGGAGACCAGCAAGGACGAATCATGGAAGCTAAAGAGCCAGGAGAGGCAAGCGAAGAGTTCTGAGGAAGAGATGGGAGGGCAGTGGTGTCACATGGCAGAGGGGCCTGAAAATGAAATCAGTGATGACTTCGCTGAGAGCGGCTTCTGTAGAGTTGTCAGGCCAAGCCCGCCTGCAGGGAGCCAGGGAGTGAGCAGGGGTAAGGAGGGGCAGGGGTGGGGAGTCAAGAAGCTTGATGCTGTGGAAGAGAAAGCAAGCAATTGCTTGAGGTTAAGCAGCTATTTTGGGGGGCGGTAAAGATCTGGCTCTGTTTTTAGGTTGTGGAGAAGGAGAGGGGGCAGTAAAGGAAAATCCTCCTCCAATGTATGTTGTAGGCCCTGTTCTAAGTGCTTTATCTCTGTGGTCCCGCCTGGTCTTCAGGGAACTGAGTGGTTAGTAGAGATGGGTGCTCTGCTCTGTATTACACAGATGAGAAGACCGAGTCACAAGGACGGTAAGCGACTTCTGAAGGTCACAGCATTTACGTGGCAGGTTTGGGGTAACCAGAGCACAGGTGGAAGAGTTGGTTGTGGGAGGTGGGGTGCCAACTTCTGAGACGTGGTGCAGGGAGGAGATGAGGAAGGAAACTGACTCCCGAGCCAGTGGCGGAATCCTCAGATGCCTTCGTGGGCGGGTGGAGGACTGGAGACCGGTTAGCAGGGCAGCATAAATCAAGAGCTGGCTGAAAATGTGCTCATTGCTGCAGTGAGGTTCTAACTGATGAGCCAGACCCTGTGGTCTAGGCCAGACACTAAGTGACTCTGGATCAGGGCGGAGAGCCTGAGTGAGCACTGCACATCTGGAGGGAACGGAGCTGGACGCTGGGCCGGGGCATGTGGGAGGAACTGCACTAAGAGACTATGTGAGCACCAAGGCCAAGGGGTTTGCACAGGCCCTGCTGGGTTGTGAAGTCAGATTCCAGTGGGGCCCAGGTGTGCCCCAGGTGCCCCTTGCTGAGAGGAGAGCCATGGGGGCATGTTGGCTCGTCGGGCTGAACTTAAACAGTTGTAAGATGCTGTCAGATTCCCCAGGGCCAAAGAGGTAGCTGTCTGGGAGAAGTAGGAAGCAGGCTTTCTAAGTTTGCAGTTTGGGATTTGGGGCAGTTGGGTGTTAAAAATTCAGGATGTTGCAAGTCAGGAAACGACAGATGTTGGCGGGGATGTGGAGAATGGGGAACCCTCCTACACTGTTGGGGGAATGCAAGCTGGTGCAGCCACTCTGAAAAACAGTATGGAGGTTCCTCAAAAAGTTGAAAATAGAGCTACCGTATGATCCAGCAATTGCACCACTGGGTATTTACCCCAAAGATACAAAAGTAGGGATCCGAAAGGGTACGTGCACCCCAATGTTTATAGCAGCAATGTCCACAATAGCCAAACTGTGGAAAGAGCCAAGATGTCCATCGACAGATGAATGGATAAAGAAGAAGTGGTATATATATACAATGGAATATTATGCAGCCATCAATAGGAATGAGATCTTGCCATTTGCAACGACGTGGATGGAACTGGAGGGTATTATGTTGAGCGAAATAAGTCAAACAGAGAAAGACATGTATCATATGATCTCACTGATATGAGGAATTCTTAATTGCAGGAAACAAACTGAGGGTTGCTGGAGTGGGGGGTGGGGTGGGAGGGATGGGGTGACTGGGTGATAGACACTGGGGAGGGTATGTGCTCTGGTAAGCGCTGTGAATTGTGCAAGACTGTTGAATCTCAGATCTGTACCTCTGAAACAAATAATGCAATATATGTTAAGAAAAAAAAAAAAGAAGAAGAAGAAGAAGGTAGCAGGAGGGGAAGAATGAAGCGGGGGAAATCAGAGGGGTACACGAACCATGAGAGACGATGGACTCTGAAAAACAAACTGAGGTTCTAGAGGGGAGGGGGGTGGGAGGATGGGTTAGCCTGGTGGTGGGTATTGAGGAGGGCACATTCTGCATGGAGCACTGGGTGTTATGCACAAACAATGAATCATGGAACATTACATCTAAAACTAATGATGTGATGTAGGGGATTAACATAAGAATAAAAAAAAAGAATTAAAAAAAAAAAATTCAGGATATTGCCACGCTAAGGTGAACTGGAGATAGCATGGAGGGCATTATGGAACTGGGTGGGCAGTCTAGCCAAGTGATGAACACCTTTAGGGTGCTGGCAGGAGTTGAGGCGGAGAGAGAAGGAGATAATGTTTTGTTCTGTGACCTGGAGGTTCATGAATGTTCGTTTGTAGGCAGAGGGAGTTCCAGTCAGATGAGCTCACACAACAGTAGGTCTACCAAGATTGAACAGGGCGTGTTCCCAGGTGTTTTCTACCAGGATTGCTTTGTGTCTAGTTGGATTTTCTGGATTCTTTTCCAACATTATCTTCCCAGTTGTTGTTTGCCTCCAGAGCTATGTACTACCTAATGAATGTTGATCAATGCCATCCTGTCTTCGATCTGAAGGCCAAATGAGATGAATGCAGGGATTTCAGTGAGCGAAGAAGCATGGACAGCGGCAGTGGGGGGCGGGGGGGGGACACAGGCTCTGTGACCCACGATGAAAGTAGATATATAGAGAGGGATCTGACCCAGTCTTCACAGAATTGGCTGCATTAATTTAACTTCCAATCGTGCTTAGATTTGAGAGCTTTTTCCTTGTTGTCACTCACATTTAATAGCATTTCAGTATTCAGGGATTATCCCACGACATTGACAGAGCCTGTAACAAAGGCTGTTCAATTGGAACAACCCTTCCAGAACCATTTTAATAAGGAAAGAGGCTGTGCAAATTTGATTTAACCTTACTTTGTTATCTGAGTCCTTAAATTTGCCAAGGTTTCAACCAAACCCTTTTTAGGTCAGGAAGACAGAAGTTGGTTAGAAGTGAAGTGAATTGTTGACTCAGTGGGCAAGTGAAGATGGGAGTTAGGGGCCCCTTCACTGAAGTCCAGTTCACAAAGGAGGATGCCGTGATGAGGCTCACTGATGCATCTTGGGTTCCTCCAGTTTCCTTTTAGATCCTCCTTCCTTCTCCCTCCAATCTGAACGTCACAAAGGAAAATAGCCTTAATCAGGACCAGACCCCTTTGGGCCCGGGGTTCTGTGGCTCTGTTTTTGGCACAAAGGGCCAGGCCTCATGCAGTCATCCTGTGATTACAGAAGGGAAAAGCTCTGTTGTCTTTGGGCACGTGATTATGACTTTTCTGAGGGTTTTTGCTTTCGTTTTTGTTTTGGTACTTCTGGTAGGATAATGTTCTAGGTTATTTTCTGAGTTAGACATACAGCTTTACTTTTTAAATGAAACTGCTATTTCATTTATTCCACAAATACTTAATGAGTTTCTGTTACGTGCCAGGTCCTGCACAGGATCATGTGCCCAGAGCTCAGTAAACATTTTATTAGAATCAATTAGGGGTGCTTGTCTACAAAACAGACTACAAAGCGCATTCTTTTTCTTCCCTGACGTGGCCTCCCCTTTGTTTGGAATGCCCTCCTCACCCTTGCTCTCTCTGCTCACCCTCTAGGACTCAGCTTGGCCATCACCTCCTCTGCAGAGCTAGGTAGGGTTAGCGCTCCTTCCTGTTACTCCTATGAGGTGCCCACTATATGCCTCTTGTAGCGCTGGAAGCTGGGATTTACCTCCAGGAGGTTGAAGTGGGTAGGAGCGTCCACCTGGGGGGGGGTGGTCTGATTTGGGTGGGATGTTAAGTCGGTCTGAGCCAAAATATGACAGAGTGCTCACTTGCCAAGCCAAACTGCCCATAGGTGCCAGGGCTGAGTTCAAGGAGTAGGTATGAAAAAAAAAAAGATGGGACGAGAAGAACAAGGGTCAGGAAAGAGGCAGCAGCATGATCAGAGAGTGGGTTTGGGTCGAGAAGAAACAAGGAGGATCTGTCACAAGGAGGTGACAGGGTAGCACTTGGGGCTTGGCTTTTGGTTCATGAGTCTAAGAATCACAGACGGAAGGCTTCATCCCTTTGTTCACATAAGAATAAGCAATCTCTCGGAGGCAAAGTCTTGGAACTCCAACATGCGTAACGGAACAGGAGAAATAGTGAGTATAATATAAATGTGATTAGTGAATGAAGATAAAGACCCACTGAAAAGATCTGCCTTCAACTTGGTTAGAATTTTTTTTTTTAATTTTTAAGAAAGGGATGTAATGTACAGCATGGTGACTATAGTTAATACTGCACTGTGTACTTGAAATCCACTAAGAGGTTAGATCTTTAAGTGTTCTCACCACATACACACAAAACATGGTTACTGTGTGAGGTGATAGACGTGTTGGCCTAATTGTGGTAATCATTT
Organism: Neomonachus schauinslandi; assembly: GCF_002201575.2. NCBI lineage: Eukaryota > Metazoa > Chordata > Mammalia > Carnivora > Phocidae > Neomonachus > Neomonachus schauinslandi. The sequence continues at coordinate 15,691,873 of NC_058417.1, read as the reverse complement.
AACAATATATGTGTGTATTGAATCATCACATTGTACACCTGAAACATACACAGATTTTTTTTCCGTTATATGTTAAGAAAGATGGAGAAAAAGAAAGAATAAATAGCAGAACACAAGGAAGGAAGGAAGGGAGGAAGGGAGGAAAAGGAGGGAGGAAGGAAAGGGAAAGAAAAAAAAGAGGAAAGGGAAGGAAAGGAGGGAAAGTAAGTTAGTTTCCAAGGAAGAGGTTAAGATGGTGATTAAGTCAGAGGGAGCCCTGTTGGCTGTTGTAACTTTTGAGCATACTGGTAAGGCTCTCCATACTTTGGGATATCTTCACAACTCCGAGATCACTGCCCCATCTTTTCTTCTTTCCTTTCCCCCATTTGCCCATAACATTTACCTCTGGGTTACAGGGATCCCTGGTATCCCCGAACACTTAGAACTTTGATTCCTTGAATATTTAAAGTAGCTAATCTAGCTGGGGTGCAATTTCACATTTCACCAGGAGGAACCATCACTTAACTACATCCTAAAATCTCCTTGATTTTAAAGTTTGGGAATATATTTTTATTTATTTTCTTTGCCTCCATTTTTAGTTCAGTAAATTTGGAATTTAATATATTAATTTTACTTAAAACAAGGGATTTGACCTTGAATCATTTCCAAAAGCCCCCTGTAAGAGGAAATTATGTTTGAAATAATTCCATTTTCAGCAGGAAGAAGTAGAAAAGAATAAAACAGATCCTGGGCCACAGGAACCTGAAAGCACATCACTCCTTGTGGTTTTTCCTATTTGATACTGTGCTTTCTGGAAGATGCAATTTTCTGCTTCCATTTCTGTTGTCGACATGCCAGGATTTCCAGAAGTGGGCCCAGTGTTTCACTGGAGGTTACTTTTCCTTGGAAGCAATTCAAATAAAATCATCATTCCGTTTCTCCCTGTTCATTTGACATTTGACTAAAACAGTGCTCTGGCAGCTAGACGGGGCGAGCCTCGGTACTTTTTTCCCAATCTTTGCCTTGCAAGAAGTGCCTTTTCAAAATGTGGTTTAAAACAGAGAATAGAGATAAAAACACAGACCTGATTGCTTGGAGAGCAAAACTCGAGGGAAAAGGGGAGAAGACCTGGCAGGGGGTCGGGGGTGGGGGGAGACCCTGGGTGTTCCAGATCTGCACCCTGTATGTGGGCACCCATTTTAGTGTTGTGCCCTCTGGTTTCTGAGAACCCACACCCTTGCTTTGCTGGGTCAACTGCCATCACAGTTTCAGCTCCAGGGTATCCTTGTTATATAAAGTCTTTCTTTGTTCTGCACCAAAGCTGGTGAGCATTATACTATGTACTAATTCATTCTCACTTTCAGTCCTTTCTTAGAAACAGTTCCTAGAGGTTATCCAGAATTTTACTTTGTAATACTCCAAAGGTCCTAATCCTAATCCCACTTATGGTCCACACTATAAAATCCCATTTTTCTAATTCAACTTCCTTTCTACCAGCACCCCCCCTCCGCCTTTTTTTATTTATGTTTTCCTTCTTCTACTTCTGCTGTTGATTCCACGAACTTACCACTTCTTCCAGGAAGCTCTGTTGCCCCAAATAGGGCTTGGGTCTGCCCCGTGCATACCTCACAATTCCTGGTACTTCCCACATCATAATACTCTCTCTCTATTAAATTGCGTATTTTGTTAGATACCTCACTCAGTGGACTGTGAGCTTCTGGAAGCTTAGAAGCAAGTCTTTGTTAATCATCTCTGTCTCCATCCAGTCCAATCCTGGCACAAGGTGACATTTAGTAAATACTTGTTGAATTGTGTGTATATCCTGGCTCCTCTGGGAATCTTGCTTGCTCTATCAATTGCAAATTCAGTAGTTGTTTTCCATCTTTCCTCTATGATCTGTCTACTTCCTCCTCCGTGAAAAATCTCCCTTCTCCCTTAAATAACCCTTAATTAAGCTCTTATTCCATTACTGTCCTTTTTATTTCCAGGCTTTTCTTTACAGTAATCCACACTCACGTATCCATTGTCCGACCCCCCCCGCCCAACTTCCAGTCTGATTGTATGTGCCGCCTGTAGTTTTTCTTAGCACTTTGATGCATTCTTGTGTGAAAAGACTTCAGGTGACTGCAGTCATTTTTGCATGGGCTTCAGTCTCTCATTAGACAGTATACTTCTGAAAGGCACAGACTCTGCATCCACAGATCCGGACATGTGGCAGGTACTCCAGAAATGTTTGTTAAGTAAACAAACATTTGTAGGGGATTTGTTAAATAAACCCCCTACAGAGAACCTTTGCTTATCGTGTTGGTGGCACATTGATTATTATTTTTTAGCTCTCCCACTTTCGCATAGGCATTAATTTGGTACCATCATGTTCAACTACCAAGAACAAATTAGAATGCAGTTAAAATCTTCTCCAAATTTGGGAGGACACACCATTCCAATTAGAGTTAATGTCCTTGCTGTAACATAAGTGACTTTATGCCGGTGGAGGGGAAAAGAGAAATCTTTTTAAATGTTTTTTTTTTTTTTTTTCTATTTCATTTTTCTCTGTTCTTTTACTGGAAAGGATAAGAAGAAGAAAGTGCCAGAAGAGAAATAGTTACCTGAGAACCTCTGTCATCTGTTCATTGCCTGGAGACCTAGTAGGTAGTTGGAGAACCTGCCTCATTATCATCTTTCCTTTTGGTCTTATGTTGAGCCATAGTTTCTCTGGGAAATTGAACAGATCTTTCTTTGCCTATTGAACTGGGTGTTGTGCTGAAGAGTCTCTGCTGTGGCAGGGCAAGGGCCAAAATCTTCATCTGTAATCACTTCTGTTTTGAAATGGCTAAGCCAAGGCATCTTTTACTAGAGGCAAAGTGGGTTGCTGGACTCTGGGAAACTGACAAGCATAATGGACTTTTCAAACAAAAGGAGAAAATGTGCCTTTCCAGGGCACGTGCCATTTCGATGAGTTACATCACTGGGTGCTGGCAGTGGCTTGGCTAACAGCTATTTGTTCTTCTAAGTTCTCACAGATTTAGGGGAAGGGTTTTTGGTGACTGGTTGTTAATTTTGCTGTCTGACTCACCTCTCTGGAAAGGAAGTTAACATATATTCATGTTCAGAAAATTAAACTAGATTTTGTTGGTGACTAGAACAGAGAGGACTCTAATAAAAAACTTCTGTGTTATTCAAAATACCAGAAAGCAGATCAAATGACAAGCCATGGACTGGGAAAAAAATCTTTCCAACACATACAACAGAGAAAAGGTCCATTTTTTTGAAGTGCATAAACAGCTCTTAAATTTGAGTAAAGAATTTAAACAGAGAGAAACATAAACATGTTTGTGAATATGAAAAGATACCTGGTTCCACTTATAATGAACAAAGTACAACTGATAAAATATATGTCACAATTTAGATTGGCAGAAAGAACACTGGATAATATACAACATTGGCAAGGCTGTGGAGAGGGGCCGGTCCTCATGTGGTTTGAGGGAGTATAAACTGATGCAGTTTCCTTGGCAGTGTCACTCGGAATTAAAACACCTATCATTGGGGCGCCTGGGTGGCTCAGTTGGCTAAGCGTTTGACTCTTGATATCAGTTCAGGTCTTGATCTCAGGGTCGTGAGTTCAAGCCCCACGTTGATAGATAGATAGATAGATAGATAGATAGATAGATAGATAGATAGATAAAATGTATATCATCTTTGACCTACCAATTGAATTTCTGGGAATTGATCTACCAGAATTTACAAATATAAACAAAGGTGTCTATACAAAGATATTTATTATAGCAATATTTGCAGTTAAGATCTGAAACAGTATAAATGCCTATGAGGAGAAGACTGATTAAGTAAATTATGAAAAGATTTCTCATTTGTGCTGTGTCGAGTGTGCTCATATTTAGCCCCTATGTGTCCAGTATCAGCTTATAGTCTCTCAGTTCCAAATTCATCCTTCACTGCCTGATAGATGAAAGTGTATCCGTTCCCTTTGAATATTTCTCTGTCGCCAGCTGAGAGGTAAGAAATTGATAACACGCTTTTTTAAAGCAAGGGGATGGGGAGAGATGATATTTATGCTTATATAAATATGCACATGCACGAACATCTTCTGGAAGCTACATAAAAAGATGTTGAGAGGGGCGCCTCGGTGGCTCATTCGGTTAAGCGTCTGCCTTTGGCTCAGGTCATGATCCCAGGGTCCTGGGATCCAGCGCCGCGTTGGGTTCCCTGCTCAGTGGGGAGCCTGCTTCTCCCTCTCCTTCTGCCTGCTTGTCTGTCTGCTTGTGATCTCTCTGTCTCTCTGTCAAATAAATAAATAAATAAATCTTAAAAAAAAAAAAAGATGTTGAGAGGCATTACCTCTAAGGGTAAGACTGACACCTGGGGAGACAGACTCATTGGAGTTTCCTACCATCTGCATGTTTGTTTTTCTAGTTAGAGAAAACTACAAAACTTTGGTTAGACGTTAGAGAAAAAAACCAGACTCGCATCAGTGGAGAAACAAACTGTTTCTAGCTGGAAATGTGAAATATTGTAAAGATGCCATTTAATCAAAATTAATTTATAGACATTAATGCAGTCATGGTAAAGAAAAAAACTCCCAAGGTGGAGGCAAGGCATGGTTTTTATCATTAAGAAGCTTAGAGTATAGTTTGGGAGACAGAAACATAATGTTCACAGAAAATGCCTTGAACAGTTACAAAGCAGTGTATCAAGTGCAAAGCAATAAAATTGAATACATATGTATTGTGGGAACTTGGAGTCCTTCGAGAGAATAGACAGAATGGAGTTAATCAGCAAAGGATAGTTAAAAAAAAAAAAAAAAGCTTACAAAAGATAAACTGTAACAAGAAGGAATCTTTCTTAAAGTCCGTATTATCCCCACACCCCCCAAAATGGAAAACCCTCTCTCTCAGTCTTCTTCATCTAGGGAGGGAATTCTTTTGACAGTGTATTTTTTTAAACAGTCTTTTTTTTTTTTTTTTTTTTTTAAGATTTTGTTTATTTGACAGAGAGAGAGACAGCAAGAGAGGGAACACAAGCAGGGGGAGTGTGAGAGGGAGAAGCAGGCTTCCCACCGAGCAGGGAGCCCAAAGCGGAGCCCAATGTGGGACTCAATCCCAGGACCCTGGGACCATGACCTGAGCCGAAGGCAGATGCTTAACAACTGAGCCACCCAGGCGCCCCTCCACAGTGTGTTTTGTATTGCAAAGACCTATGTGAGAAAGTCTATGAACTGCCCATATTCCTTGTTGTGCCGCTGAATAAAGTGGCCCAAATGCCTCTACATTTTCACTTTTGAGTTTGCAAATGACTGAAAATTAAGTAATCAAGGACAGACGGGATTGGGGTGACTGTACAAGGAGTACAATTGCTTGAAGAATCTGGAAACAATACTGACCACATTTGTTGGCATTAATTCATCGAAGCAATACTGCTGTATATAGAAAGTGTGTTGTTTAAGAAAAAAAGTCATCAGTTCTGAGTATTTTTGCAATTGAACTCTAACTTGGAACTGATGATAAATTAAAAAAAAAAAACAAAACAAACAACAGACAGTATTATGCATTGGGAGCTTTAAAAAAAATTCCCGCGGCATTTGGAAAACATTTTATCATCTCCACGTCAGTTATAAAAATTAGAATTTAAGTCATAGATTGTTTGATTTAGAAGGTATGACATGTTGCTCCAACCCAGAACTGGATAGAACTTTTATAGAAAAAACAGTTGCTTTTGTAAGTCTTCATGAAATTTTCACAGTGAATGGGTAAAAGGACTTTTAAGATTTTTCCCCTGACAAATAAATTGCTTTTATGTTTGGAGGATTTCATAATGATTCTTTTGGGGTTTTTGTTTGTTTTAAAGATTTTGTTTTTAAGCCCAGCGTGGGGCTCAAACTTACAACCCTGGGATCAAGAGTCACACACTCCACTGACTGAGCCAGCCAGGGTGCCCCTCATGGTGATTCTTTTGTAATATTGATGGGAAATAGAAATAGATATTAAAGGAGATCTCACTTGATAACATTTCTTTTTTTTTTTTTTAAGATTTTATTTATTTGAGAGAGAGAGAGCGTGAGCAAGCAAGAGAGCACAAGCAAGGGGAGCGGCAGAGGGAGAGGGAGAAATAGGCTCCCCGCCGAGCAGGGAGCCTGATGCAGGGCTCGATCGATCCCATGGGATCATGACCTGCATCAAAGTCAGACACCCAATTGGCTGAGCCACCCAGGGGCCCCTCACTTGATAACATTTCTTAAGATATGTTATCTGTTGCATGCCATTTCCCATTAGCTGGCTTATCAGTGTCACTTACAGTAGTTAAGATTCATTTCCTTTGAAACACAAGTTTATGAAGCCTCCATTTTTCATCCCTTGCAAAGCTCCAGTAGAAATAAAGAAATGCGGGGCGCCTGGGTGGCTCAGTTGGTTGGGTGACTGCCTCCAGCTCAGGTCATGATCCTGGAGTCCTGGGATCAAGTCCCGAGTTGGGCTCCCTGCGGAGGCTGCTTCTCCCTCTGACCCTCCCCGCCCCTATGCTCGCTCTCTCTCATTCTCTCTCTCTCAAATAAATAAATAAATAAAATCTTTAAGAAAAAAAAGAAATGTAAATAGTCAAAGCTTGTCATGGTTTTGGTGGCTTTACTGTTTTTCTAATCAGTGCAGGTCAGTCAAAATGCTATACTGAGACTTTATTCTAAAGGCACATCAATATCTACCTCTGTTTGGTATCACTGAAAAACAAATACAAAATCTACTAATCTTCCCTTGCCCAAGAGTAGAAAAATCGTAGAATGTCAGGGAGGACACTTATATGTAACGTTTGGGTTTATGAGCTTTTGTAATTTCAAAATTCTGCCATGTTTTGAGATTAAAACTGAGAAACAAGACCAAAGTCTTTTTAATCCTTTAATTAATATTAACTTTAAAAAAGATATCAAGTCAGATTACCTGCAGGGCATGTATTCTTTAAAAGCCCTAATCTTGGTCTCCAGTTTTTTGTTTTTGTTTTTGTTTTTTTTTTAAACATGAGGCGTTCTTTTTAACATCAAAGCTTACATGGATTTCCTCATACAGTAGCAGTTGTACTTTTGAGTTTTGGGTTTGTAGACAATTTTTGGCGCTCACATGGATGGAAGGAACTTCATAATGACCTTGAGGCCCATGTTTGGGTACCACTGCCGTGCACTATTCGGATTTAACCACAATGACTTCAGTCCAGAGAGTTAGAACATGGGTTTTCGAAACAGCCAAATTGGGCTGTAGAGGAGAAAAATCAGGGGTCAGAATTGGAATGGTTCTTCCTTTTTAGAGCATTCCCACCATGAGCAAGCTCTGTGGAACACTCAGTTAAGACCGTAAAAGTTACTATGATTCATTTTGTTTCCGAATGTTAACACCTTTTCTGTTGGTACCTTTAGGTACAAAAGCAGAAATGCCTTTGATTACGGGCCACTGGTTATCTATAGGGGTGGCCTGGGTGGTAGAACAGAGAAATCACAGGTTGGTGGGCCAAACTACTGACCCTGTGCCATCAGTCAACGCTGAGTTGAGTGCCGTTGAGGGTCAGCTTTGATACACAGTTCAACAAGTATGAAAACAACCAAACAGATACTCTACTACTTTCAGGGGAGCATCTACCTTCATTTTTTTTTTTTTTTCTCCCAGTATATTTAGTAGTTAAAGTGTCTGAAGACATACTCATGTCAACTTGAGAATACTCCAGATCTGATACCTGAAAAATCCCTCCCCCGACCCCCCAGAACACTACTATGAGCAGTAAAAGAACCTGGTGAACTTTGTGTGGACCCAGGATTTCCCAACACTCACTTTGGGCCATGCAACCCCTGCCTGTTCCCCCTTGTCCTTAATGAAATGACTTAATGAAATGACACATCGTGCAGAACGCACTTGGAGAAAGGCTGCTCCTAGATGTAATCTGGACTTGAGAAACCTGGTGCATTTATGGCTTAGCTGTAAAGTGGGGATGCTGTTGTTGATGGCACTCACGACCCCTGCTGGGTTTGGCATTCTGTGTCCAGGGAGGAGTGCTCATGCCAAGTACTGCAGATGGCCTTTGCAAACATGGATTTGTTCTCTGCCTACAATTCATTCTCAAAAGACAGAAGCTTTCTCTGGTTTCTCTTCATATAAATCATTCTTCAAAACATAATTACTACTCACTTACTCACTTAATTGCTACTCAAGGCTTGCATTATTGTCTACATTATCATAACAGTGGGGGCAAGGAGGAGCACCTAGCAAGTTTTTGTTCGACTATCAAGAAATATTTAGACAACAGCTCTCTTCTGAATCTTAAAATATTGATTATTTCTAACCACCCCAATTCACAGATAATTTGTGACAACACAAGAGTCAGGAGGCTGGAGGAAAGGGAACAAGGTGGAGTGAATGGGTGGATGGTGTGGAGGATGCGTGTTCTCCATCTTTGTTCACTAGTTCAGGACATGTTTTCTGAATTGTCTAATTCTCTTGGAGGCAAGGCTCACTCCCTCTAGAATTTGCTGACCAGTGATGTATTCCTGTTTTTAAAGCAAGGTCTTCGTTTTAACTAAATAACTATTTAAATATGCCTTGGAAATTATGATGGGATTTTTCTCATAAAGTAGGTTTATGGCTTGTGATATGGTACCAGGGCTAGGGGATTATTGATACGCATTTCTTACTGTTCGTATATGCCTCCAGGAAGGAAGGACAGCTGTGTGCAAAATGTTTATAGACTGAAGACAAGAATGCTATTGATCTGTAAGGATGATCTATTCTCTTCCAGGAGCTATAATAACAATAATTAGCATTTGCATAGCACTGTACAAAGCCCTTTTGTAAATATTATAGCATACGATCCTTACAACAGCTATGTAAGGGAAGTCGCATGGCATTTTCATCTCCATTTACTTTTTTAAAAAAATACTTTTTTAAGATTTTATTTATTTGTTTGTCAGAGAGAGTGAGAGAGAGCACAAGCAGGGGGAGTGGCAGGCACAAGGAGAAGCAGGCTCCCCACTGATTAAGGAGCCCGATATGGGACTTGATCCCAGGACCCTGAGATCATAACCTAAGCTGAAGGCAGATGGTTAACAAACTGAGCCACCCGGGGTCCCTCCATTTACATTTGATGAAGCTGAAGCTCAAGAAGGTTACGATTACTTGCCCAGAGTCATTTTAAAAATGGCTTTTTCTTTTTAAGAAATCTTTTAAAAACATAGTGTATATTTGTTATTTACAAGCCAGTCATTCAGAAATACACAATTTAGTAGCCGGAACTCTGGGCATACTGATTCCTAGAGCCACGTAGTCCATATGGTGGCCACGAGTCTCACGTGGCTGCTGAGCACCTGAGATTGAAATGTGCTGTGTTTAAAATGCATTCTGAATTTCAGTAACTAAGTATGGAAAAAAAGAATGTAAAATATCCCATTAATAATTATTTACATTGATTATATGTATATGAAATGATAGTATTACAAATATATTGAGTTAAAATATATTAAGATTAGGGCACCTGGGTGGCTCAGTTGGTTAAGCGACTGCCTTTGGCTCGGGTCCTGATCCTGGAGTCCCGGGATCAAGTCTGGCATCTGGCTCCCTGCTCAGCAGGAAGTCGGCTTCTCTCTCTGACCCTCCCCCATCTCATGCTCTCTCTCTCTCAAATAAATAAAATCTTAAAAATATATATATTAAGGTTAATTAATAGGACTGGTAGGAAATTTAAAATTATGTAGGTGGCTCACCTTACATTTCTGTTGGACAGCAATGGCTTAGAACCATTTTCCATGGTTTGCAAAAAGTATAATGTGTCTCACACAAATAATACACCTTTATCTATTTTTTTTTAAGATTTTATTTAATTAACTGACAGAGAGAGACACAGCGAGAGAGGGAACACAGGCAGGGGGAGTGGGAGAGGGAGAAGCAGGCTTCCCGCTGAGCAGGGAGCCCAATGCGGGGCTCGATCCCAGGATGCTGGGATCATGACCTGAGCTGAAGGCAGACGCTTAACGACTGAGCCACCCAGGCGCCCCAGTAATACCCCTTTATATCTCACTACCATTCAGGCATGTAACAGTGACCTTCACTTTTTTGGGAAGGAGCAGGGTGGCCTAAATTTCTCTGTTTAGAGGACTACTTTAAGAAGCTTATCAGTTATTTTATAATCTCATTATAATTTCCGTGTTTTTAATGATAGCACCTTACAGGAAAGGTTTGATCCATTGGCCCTGCACTTGTTTGGGGTCCATGGTATTCTGAGGGTGAGAGAGTGAGTTTGTGTGTGAGCGCGCGCACACACACACACACGTATGCTTGTGCTTGTGTACAACCAGGAGAGAGGGGGAGAGGAAGATGGGAAACAGATCCTCCAGGGGCCTTTGCCAAACTGTGCAGCTCCCATTCTTGAAGGGTGGGGAGTAAAGATTTGGATTCTCCACCTTCCTCCCCCTCCCCTTAAAGAATTCCAGCCCTGTGGCTGAGTCCCTGTTCCTGTTGGGAATGTACCGAGTTAGGGCAGGGCAAAAGGCTGAAAATCACATTAGAGAGAAACACTTTATAACCCTTGACTCGCAGTAGAAAAGAGACCATGGGGAAACATTTTTCTTTGTGAGCCTTTTCTGATTTGTTGTCTCCCTTCCTCTCGTCCCCGTTGGCTATGGGATATTATAAAAGTGGAGCCAGTTGTTAATCGGATGGAAGGCCGAAGTTGTGCGCAGCCCCTAGGTGTCTTTCTCCACAGCCAGCCCTTCCCCGGGCTTCTCGGGCCTTCCAAGATAACTGGTACATCAGCAGATGTTGTCAGGCATGTACCGACAGAATTTGGTCTCATTCAGCCTAATTATTAAAATTCTTGGCAGGAATTCTTCATGAATCACCTCCAAAAAAAATTTGCATTAAAGTGAATGCGACAAAGTCTGACTTGAGCCCACAAAACTGAGAAAACAAAGCCTGGGAATGTGGCCTTAACTCCTCCTTGTCCACAGACCAGTGACTTTTCCCCTCTAGCAAAGGCACGTGAATTTTATTAGGAACCAGTGTTTGTTGGGGCAGGGTAGGGGGCTGCTTCTGAGGGGTCTCCCCAGAAGGGAGTTATTCTGATCTTTCAGTTAAGGCAGTTGTCAGGCCTTCTGGCTGTGGAGTTCGACATCTTAGGTTTGAATCCTGCTACACCACTTATGGATCGTAGGACTCTGGGCAGGTTCCTCGGCCTTTCTGAACCTTAATTCTCTGTCCAGAAAATGGGCATAATAATGCCTCAGAGAGTTGCACTGTTGCATATGATGCTTATAGCAGAATGGAAGAGGCAAGCAAGCACCTAACGATCGACCTCAGCTGCTTGTGTTAACTGCTCTTACGGTAACCGTTCCTTGGGGGTATGGTTTCGGTCGGCAGCACGCTGTGTCGAAATGGCAGGAGAAACAAGCATATAACGGTGCTTCTCTTCTCTCCCCTCCCTCACGTCCTGGTAGACATGTTTGGGGGAAAGAAAACAAGCCATGGAAAGCCTTTGAGAGTTGACTTCTGGGGCACGGGGCCGAGGGTGAGTCAGCCCCGGCAGGCTGCACGCTTTCTGGTGGCATCTTTGTCATCCCTGCAGTCTCCCTCCTTAGTCCATGCCTGCCTCTCTATAGGTGTGCTTGGAACCTTCACTTGGGGGGGGTGGGGGCGCTTCAGGACATTCTGATACCCTCTGCTTGAAAGTTGTGGATATCAGAGGTTGCTCTTGGAAGATAATTTTTTTTTCCTATTACCGCTATAGTTTTTAAGAATGATAGCGCTAAAAAAAAAAATGATAGCGCTAACGTTGATTTCTGCCTGGGTTGGATCACAGATATTTGTTCTTCGTGTGTGTGAACAATGGTAAGATTGGTGAGAGGTAGGAGGTGAGTGGTAATACTTTCCCTCGGTTTCAGGTTCGGTCTTGACTCAGCTGGAGTAAACAGCCGGGGGTATTTTGGGGACGTGACCGTGGAGGGCTGGAACCTCCTGTCGGTGTCACGAAATCCAGTTGATTCAGACTGAGCTAGTTTATGGAATGCCTGCAACTTACCACGCCTTGTGCTGGTTTTAAATGACAAAGCCTCCTTTAATCCTCGAACTGTTGCCCGAGGTGGGTACCCGCCAGGAAGCTGGAGGTCAGGGCAATTGCAGTACCTGAGCCACAGTGGAGTCGAGCAGAGCTGGCCGGGGCGACCAGCTCTCCTGTTTCCCAGGCCCAGGTTCTTCCCTGGCATGAACTGCAGAAAAGGAAGGAGCTAACGTTCAGTATGTGTCCGCTTCCATGCCGGGTCCTGTTGTCCCACTTCACTTAGATTTATCATAGCCCCTCTTTCCAAATCCCCCAACTTGGAGAGGCTAAGTGAGTGCAAATTTGAATGCCTGTCTGCATTCCTGAAGGCCATGCTTGTTCTTGGAACCACTCTGCCTCTTAGAAGATGCTTCTAGCCCAACAGATGGGGTCATTTTTAAATATCTGTACAGAGGAGCCTTTAAATATTGCAAACCCTTCTTTCTTGAAAAGAAAAAGGCAGATATTCTTGGCCCTCTTCTTTGTAGGCGTTGGCTTTTGAGTGGTTTTTGGCCTTCTAATAAAGTGCTAAAGTTTAGTCCCAGTCCCAGTGGTAAGAGTGAAAAATTAATGTCATTCATTTTTCTTCCTTTGAACTAGCAGATCCCTTTTGCCTATAAATAAACTCACCACTTCCCCCTTCCCACCCAGGGAGGACCCTACATGCTAGCCACAGCTTGCTAGCAGTCTTCTGTGAGGACAGAGATTTTCTCCTGACATTTCTACCTGATTTGTGTCTGTCTGGCTTCTACGAGAGGCAATGGTATGTGGTGGGAAGAGCTTGGGTTTGGGAGCCAGACGTTCAGTCTGGTTTCCAGGCTTTTCTGACCTTGGGCAAGTCACCATTTCTGAGCCAGTTTCTCCATCTATAAAATGCTTGTCTCTCCTCATACAAGCAATTTAGCTCTATCTTTAGTAAGAAATTTTAGTGTTAAAAACTGTAGTTTGAGGAAAATCACTTAAAAAAACCCTCTGGCTTCTCTCTATAAAATTTATAAATTGGGTAGGATTCTTCCTTCAAGAAGCTTACTGTATCCCTTCAAGAGAAAACCCCTGTACCTAAATCTCATGACAGAGAGCAGAAGATGGCATAAGCCTGGAGAGAAAGCAGAAAGTGCTAGTTTTTTGTTTTTTTAAGGCTCAGTGCTAATTCCTGCAGATACAATAATGAATAAAGCAGTCTTTGCCCTTAAGGAGCTAAGTCTCCTAGGCCTGCTGTATTACTTTATAGCTCATATTAATGTCTGCCATTTTCTTATTTGTAGTTACTTATTGCTTGTGCTCCATCACTAGAACATGAGTGCATGAGAGCAGGAACCCAAGTCTTATTTATGGTCATATTTCCTATACCCAGCTCCTCAATATTTGTTGCATGAGTGAGTGGAGGGATGAATTATTAAATGAAGTAAGGAGACAGTTATGGAACTGTAACAGAGGTGCTATCAGAAAAGTATGCACAAGGCAGGGTGGGCACACAGGGGAGGAATCCCAGCCCCTTTCCCTTTTTGGGGGGGAGGGTTGGCAATGTGGGAGCGTCATAGTAGTTTTCCAGAAGAGGTGACGTCCAAGCTGATTCCTGACAGCAAAACAGGAGTTAGGAGATAAAATTGAGACCAAAAACTATTCCAGGCAGTGGGAAGTGAAAGAGAATTTGTTCCCAGAGGATCATAGTGCACAGGACTAGGGAAGGGGTTTGCAAACCAGGGGTCATTTTGTACCTGTGGGGATGTTTGTCACAACTGGAGGGGAGTACAGCTAAATGTCCTGCGATGACTGGGCAGCCCCCCACCACAAAGAGCCGAGGTGGAGAAACCCTGAGCTAGGGGAAGAGAACTGCCTGGGGAGGCCTGGGGGGAGGGCTGAGGTAGGAACAAGGGTGAGTAGGAGGGAAGAAAGGGGTGGTCGGTAGGGTAGATAGTTATTTGAGAATTAAATGTTGTTGGGCCGGCTCCATACATGGAAACTTCTAGGTGCATAATATCAGGTTGCCCTTAAATAATCCTGAACCAAGAATTCATTTCACACTGAGTTGACGAGCATACAGTATGGAAGAAGTGTTTGCTGATCACCATGGGACTGGGCATCATGAAGCCAATAGATCATGCTGTCTGTCATTTCTCTATTTCCTTTCATAATAGCAGAACATGCAGCATGTCAGTGAGGCCGCCCAGCATTTTCTTTCTCTTACTAAATTGAAGCGATTGCCTTTCTACATCTGACTAATGGGATATAAATGCATCAGACCCTAGAAGGTGCTTTCATAAAGAAATGGAGTTTGTTTGTTTTTCTTCTCTTGACCACATGACTCATTGTGCTAATTGATTGTCCCCTAAGCAGTGTTGGGTGGCCCATGGTGGTTTTGTTCCCGCCATGCTACGAAAAAGCCAGGCCCTGATGCTGCAGCCTTGATTTTCACCCAGCTGGGCATTGGAGGGTGGGAACAGCCCTTACCTACCTCTGTCTCCTTTCCCAAAGACGGAGTGTTCCGGGTCTCCAGCGAGCCTGGCTTGGGCTTGCCCGGGACCTGCCAGGAGCTGAGGGTTGTTTTCTTTCTCCCACAGGAAATAATTTTCCTGGGCACGGCACCCCCGGGTTGCCAGTCCCTCGCTTTCGTGAAAGCGCACACATGCGTGGCCGTGGCACTATTGTTTCGAGGGCTGGAGTTCGCATTACAGATCCTGTGTTCATCTGCTGTGGGGGTTTTTCTGAGAGGCGTGACTTGACCAGTGAGGCATGCGAAGTCACCACTGGTTTTGGGAGGGGGGAACGTTGTCTGTGGTATGAGGGCAATGGAGACATGGGGTGAGCTGCTGATGGGGCACACGCTGTGGGAGAGCCTCCTTGGTGGGCTGTGGTAGCCCAGGGCCGCTTGGTCCTTTTTACTGTCTCGGAAGTCTGGAGAGGCTCAAGCGTCTGTTGGTAAGGGTGTGGGGGAGTCTGGAACTGGGTGAGATGCTCCTGTTACCAGCAACAGCTCTCTCCATAAAAGCAAGTTCCCACTCCAGAGAAACTTCCCTGGGCTAGGCTTGGTGAGATGAGATGGCTTAATAAGTGTTCAGATTTAGTCAAAAGTGAAGTTGAGGCACAAATCTGGATAATAGCAGGAACCATCTAGTAAGCACATCCGGTTGACCCACGTGTAACTTTTGACTCCCCAAAACACTTCACTACTGTTGACTGGAAGCCTAACCAATAACGCCAGTAGTTGACTGACACATAGTTTGTACGTTATACGTATTATATACTGTGTTCTCACAATAAAGTAAGCGAGAGAGAAGAGAATGTTTTGTTGGTTTTTTTAAAGATTTTATTTATTTATTTGACAGAGAGAGAGATAGCGAGAGCAGGAACACAAGCAGGGGGAGCGGGAGAGGGAGAAGCAGACTTCCCGCTGAGCAGGGAGCCCGATGCGGGGCTCGATCCCAGGACCCCGGGATCATGACCTGAGCCAAAGGCAGACGCTTAACGACTGAGCCACCCAGGCGCCCCAGAAGAGAATGTTTTTAAGGAAATCGTTTAAGGAGGAGAAACGACGTTTTCAGAACCAGACTGTAACAATTGGCGTGTAAGTGGACGTGCGCCGTTCAAACCCGTGGTGTTCAGCCGTCACTTGTACCATGTGTGCCAGGCACCAGGTTAAGGGCTGGATGCACACGATCCTGTTTGATCCTCCCAACGGCCCTGGGAGGGAGAGGAGTCATTCTTAAGGCCCATTTTACCAAAAGGTTCAACCTTGGAAAAGGGGACGGGGTAGAGGAAAATGGACGGTGTGGGGAAAGCTCTGGTCTTTCCGAGCTGGGCCAGGCGGTGTCCCCGCAGCAGCTTAGGAATGCTGACGAGTGCCACTCGTCCCCTTTCCCACGGAGTGCACCCTGATTGTTTCCCCCAACGTGCGATGCGCGTTTTACCCTCTCCTGTTTCTCCGGCTCTCCGAGGAGCCTCTTTTCTTCCTCTTTCTTTTAGAGAAGATGAACCGTCAAGGGAAGGGATGATAGGAGAAGAGGAAAGAGGAAGGAAATGGGGCCACAGGTGAAAGGGGGAGTCAGAACTCGAGGCCGCAAGAGGGGGACCGGCGTTGTTCACGTTTCAGGTGTGTGTGTGCTGCTGTCTGCCAAATGGATGTAGACTGCATACTGACCCATCTCATTATGCATTCTGGGGGGTGTACAAAGCAGAGGGTGGGATACATGGGTCCCTCTCCCCTCGTAACCCTGCCAGAGGCCTCAGAAACCCCTAGGCAGGGGCGCCTGGGTGGCTCAGTTGTTAAGCGTCTGCCTTCCGCTAAGGTCATGATCCCGGGGTCCTGGGATCGAGCCCCACATCGGGCTCCCTGTTCGGTGGGGAGTCTGCTTCTCCCTCTCCCTCTGTCTCTGCCGTTCCCCCTGCTTGTGCTCTCTCTCTGTCAAATAAATAAATAAAATCTTAAAAAAAAAAAAAAGAAAAAAGACCTAGACAGAACTGTAGCAGCTGCCACCAGGAGGAGCCCAGGTTGGAGGGGGCACCACTTAGATACCACCTTTGACCTTTTGGAAGCCTGACGCTCTCCATTCCTTACCTCAAACTACTGGGCTGTTGAGATCAGACTTGATGAAAGGAAAACCAAGGAGGGTGTTCTTATGGAAGACCGCACGTAGTGGCCGGGGTGCTGGCTTTGAGGCCAGGACAGGAGGATTGGGTCCCTCTTTCTTGGCTCTGCCTGGACTTTTGTAAGAGATTTACTTACTTTCTCCCCCAGTAAGATGATCCTCTAGAGGCGTCTCTGCATCCCATGAGCACTCAGAAAACTCACCTTTTCCGTCCTCCATCCTGAAGTGTAACTGAAATCAACTAGACTGGTCAGCTCACTCTAGGCACTCAGCCTACCCACCCCTCCCCCAGCAGTGGTTCTCACCTGGAACAATTTTGCCCTGTAAGGACAAATGACAGTGTCTGGAGACTTTTTTTATAAATTCATAAACTTAATTTTTTAATTAAAATTTTTTTATGATTCTTTTTTTTTTAATCCCATTTTGCCCATCCCTCCACCCCCCCCTCCCCTTTCTGGCAACCATCATTTTGTTCTCTGTATTTATGGGTTTGTTAATGAACTTTATTTTGTAGGGCGGTTTTAGGTTTACAGAAAAATTGAGCAGAAAGTACAGAGTCCCCCTATAACCCCCTTTCCCCGTTTCCCCTATTATTAACCTCTTACATTAGTGTGGTGCATTTGTTACAAATGATGAGCCAATATTGTTCCATTATTATTAAAGTCCATAGTTTACATCCGGGTTCATTCTTTGTGTTGTACATCTTGTGGGTTTTGACAAACGCATAATGACGTGTATCCACCGTTATAGTATCACACAGAATAGCTTCTCTGCCCTAAAAATCTCCTGTGCCTTCTGGAGACATTTTTGATTGTCATGGCGAGGTGGATATTACTGGCATCTAATGAGTAGAGGCCAGGGATGCTGCCAGATACTCTCTAATGCACAAGGCAGTGCCCCCCCCAAAATGTCAGTAGTGCCACGAATGGGAAACCCCGCTGTACAGAGCCTTGTGCAGGTGTGGTTGTGTGGGGGGTGGGGGTGGGGACGCGGTGGAGAGGCTCCGGGGCTGCAAAGGAACCCGGTGTTTGGACGGTGGGAGGCCTGGCCGTGCAGTGGCAGAAAGGAGACAGCCGGGAGGGTTTGGAAAGGCCCGAGGAGAAAATGAACTGTAACTTGCAGGCAGCATTCCAGCCATAATCCCTACACACATTCCTTTAACTCTCACCCTCTTAAATTCAAACCCTGAGGTCTGAGTCCAATTAAAATGCCAGAAATTATAATTATTGGGTTGTGCACGGTGGGGTTAGCTTAGGTTACTCTCAAATGGAATGCAGTCTCTGATCCACCCAGGGCTAAAAGCCCGGGTCTTGGGTTCAGATCCCCTGTGTTTTAAGCAACATGGTTACTTTTTTCAACTGCCTCAGTTTCCTTTTCTGGAAAGGAAGACAGTTGTCCCCCTTGTCTCAACTTAGAGTGCCTTATTGAGTTGGTCTCTGCATCGTACACTCTTAGCTTTTGTGATGCCAACGCTGTGTTATGGGCAGCAGGGAATACTGTTGAAGACCTAATCAATTAAAAACTGCCAAGCTGTAGCATTTTTATACTAGAACAGGCTTATGTGGATGCTGAGGTTTGCGGGTGAGGGTGGCAAGCTACAAGAAGACTGCTTTTAAAGATAAGAGCTTTGTAAGGGAGAAATCCAAGCTGTCAATGTCAGCAGTTTTTGAAAATGGGGGGGGGGGGCACGCATGAAGTGGGTGGTGTAGCTTGCATCAGCCTGCAGACCGCTCATTGCTCCATAAATCTTGTCAAGTGGGAGCAAGGACTTTATTCCCCTGATAGGCATGGGAGGAGAATCCAAAAACCAAACTCACCCCCCTACAGAATGTAAATATGGATAAAGAGAAATATTCCTTTTCATAAATTACCTCCTCCACCTTTATCTTCCTGCAGTCCTAAAACCTCAAATGTAACCAGAAAAATGATGCTGCGGAAAAAATTTTCCTTTGTGGGTGCATCTTGGGGCTGGAGAGGGAAAAGCTTTGCAGAACAAAAAGGTTCCAACTAAGGCATGTAAAACAAGTTTTATTAAAACGTTAATTATCTCCCACCTGCTGGTACTTTGTGAAGTTCCGAGGAAAAGGGCTAATTGAGAACAGCATTTGATGTTCATGAGAGTTGCAGGGTTCTTTCCTCTTCTTAAAAGGGATTTGTTCTTAATCAAGTTTATTTCATAATAAGTAGGTCCAGACACTGTGTTCACATTTGCATTTTTGACACTGTTTAATTAAGATCCTTTGCATATGAGGTGTCGGCTTCAGTTGTTTCAAATTTAATGTCCTGGTAAGTTTGGACCTCAGGTTTGGGGCATTTTTCCTTAGACTAATGGTGTAGGGATCGTGAACCAGCCGTGCTCCTGCATGCTCTTTGTGAGGGTACATTTTGTGTGACAAATCCGGGGGAGCAAAGACCAGGCATTCCGCTGCTTTGTTCCTCACTCTGAAGTACCAGAAGTATCCATGGGCTCTGACATATCTATGGCCTTAAACTTGAAACCCCAGGCACCACACTCATTTTGCATCCTGAAGCCCCCCAAGATTAACCTGGCTGCCTTTCTCATTTATCTCCACCTTTCCACCATCTTGTTTTTGACTTGAATGGCACAATCACTCCAGCTATCAAGGCTCAGAGCTCTTCAGTGTGTTGCAACAACAGCAGCTTCACCACTTAGTAAGCATTTGACTTGTGCGGGGAGGGGGTTGTGCAGCGCTGGGCTTAATGCCCTGACTTCTCCAAGGAAGCAAGGGTTGCATCACTGGTGGGTTGAGGAGCTGAGATCTGAACCTCTTTCCTGACCGGCACAAGCCCTTAACCACAAGGCTGTGGTGCTTTCTCTTTGTGCTCTGAGAATCAGAAAAACTCCCAAATTTCTCGGCCTTGTTTTTTGAGTCTGGCATTTGGAGTGGATCAATCAGTATTTGTGTAAGTTCCCAGGGATCTAGAAGGTTCTCTGACGTCTCAGCTGTCGTTTTTCTCTGATTGATAATCAACGGTTGTCTGGAGACCTTAGAGCACCCTATTTTTTAAAGTTTTTTAAATCTTGCTGAACATTCCCCTGTTTTGAGATGTGGAGTATCCCCCCTCCTTTTTCTTTTTCCATTAAAATCTCCTTAAGCCCAGTGTTCTGTCCTTTTCTGCGCTTACCGAGGTCCCTGCGCTACATCCCTTAGGTGTGGTGTGAATCCAAGTAGAAGGGAAAGGAATACTTACCAAGCACACACTATGTGCCAGGTGCTTTCTGAACATGGATTGTCTTTTCTAATTGGCTCAGCAACCTACGTAATAGTTACTGACATCTCTGTTCTGTGAGTGAGGGAACTCTGATGCATGGGGGAGGCTCGGCAGACTTGCTCTGGACCTCATGGCTACTCGGCAGGAACAGAAGAAGGATTTGGACCCAGGCCTGTGTGCCACCGTAGCCCACATGCTTTCACCCTACATACTTCCTTTCCATTGAATGGGAATTGGGTTTAACGGAATTTTACTTTTTCTTAGGGAAAAGGAGGTAGAGAAGTCTCGTAGAAACACATGGAAAACCTTTCTTTTTTTTTCTCACTGAAGCCAAAGGGGCCATCTCAGTAAAGGGGGTTTACTTACATCAAGTGAATGGAAAAACTGGGTCATGTCGCTGCCAGGAGCCTGCATTTCTGTTTAATTGGCTAGCACACACATTCTTTGTATTTGTTTACCTTGTGGCTAGTTCTGACAATACGGATTCTTTTCTTGGCCTCTTCACTTGGGAGAAATAAGCTGTAGGATTTATTGGGAGGAGAAAAGGACTGAAAAACACCTGGGATTTGGAAAAACTCCACGCAAAAAAAGTACGCTTGTTGACGTTGATGACAAGAGGGTATGAACGGGGGCGCCTGGGTGGCTCAGATGGTTAAGCGTCTGCCTTCGGCTCAGGTCATGATCCCGGGGTCCTGGGATCGAGCCCCTCGTCGGCCTCCCTGCTCAGCGGGGAGCCTGCTTCTCCGTCTGCCCCTACCCCTGCTTGTGCTCTCTCCCTCTCTTAAATAAATAAAATTAAAAAAAAAAAAGCGTATGAATGACAACTTCCTGCATCACACCCCTCGAATCACACACAGCCCTGTTACTGCAGAACTTTGTGCACACCCTCTTCTCCCCTGCCCCGTCGGTCCTCCATCACTGTGGTCTCTTCCCCTGGGAGAGTACTGGCCAGTCCACCAACCAGTGTTTATTGAGCTCCTACTAGGTAAAAGTGTGTTGTACCCAGATTGTCAGGCAGAATTGTTAGAATAAATAATAGAACGAGATCAAGGCATTTTTCCTTTTGATTTAGATCAGGATCAAAGTACCCAGAGGAGTAAGGAGTGAGGAGATACCTTCTTTAGGTCATGTCGTTGCAGGATCGCTGGAAAGGATTTGGATCCACTTTTCCAACTGAAACTTTCAGGATTCAGCAGTTTCCCTTCAGAGCCTTAAGAGTCATTGTGTAATTGGGACTTATTTCCTGTCCTTTCTTCCCTTTCTCCTGCTGGTGTCCCATCCCCCCCCCCCCGCACCCCCCCCCCCCCCCCCCCGCCCCCAAATCTCTGGCTCTTCTCTCACCACAGTGACTCTTGGTAGCTTAGCAACATCGATTCTCATGTAGCAAAGTCTCCTGTGAACTGCTGGCCCTCCCAAGGAAAAATCATGAGAAAGTGTCAGGTATCCAGCAGAAGAGATCTCCTTGGACTAAGTATTCCTTTGGCTTGGTAAGGGCAAAGCCCATTTAGTCCAGCCCGGATGTGAAGGGACCTTCTGCTTGCTTTATTTATTGATTTTTTAAAGCCAAAGCAACGTTAGCAGAGCCAAGAATAACGTTGGAGAGATTCTGTACAAGAACATACATACCCTTGCGTAGTTTCCTGATGGGAATCCAGTCAGCCTTTCACTTGGGACCCGGGAGCTTTGGTTGGAGAAATCCTGCACCACGATCAAATGGGATGGGTCCTGAAGGCAGAGCCTTTTACTTCTGATGGGCTCCACCTCATGCCAGCCTCCTTCTGCCTTTTCCGTGTGGCTCTGTGCAAGGGTTTTGAGCCGTATTTAGAGTCTTTGTCCCCCAAGAGACATCAAAAGCAAGCATCTCAGTCCCCAGGTGGCACAGAGCCTGTCTTCAGAATGGGGCATGTGTAAAAAGAATAGGGAAAGGCCATTTAATTACAGAGACCATTCCTGGCTGAGAAACTCAACAGGAGAAACATGGAAGACCGGAAGTAGGAGACACACTATGGAATCCTTCACCCTTTTTATAGCCAATCTCCTGCTCAGACGCACACGTCTGTTAGTATATTCACCAACCAGGGCTTGCCTGATTGTTATGGGACCTGTCATCCTGCCATCTCTTTCCTGGATCTCTCTCCCTTGTACCAGTCCATCCCACCCAGGAGACCTGGCCTAGGACTGCTTTGTCTTAGACAGCCCTCTTCCCCCTCAGATGGCTCTTGCCAGATGATGTGCTCAGCCACACTCCTCTTTCATGCATACCTCAGTCATTCTTCCTCAGCTATGTATCTGGGCGAAAAAACCCACAAGTTAATTATAATAATAAATAACAGATTGTAATACTTCATTTTTATTTGATCTAGAAATTATGAGTATAGGTAGGTGGGCCACCCTGGCCAGCAGTGTTTGACTGTTACTAAGGTGAGGTGGGCCAGATCTCCACTGGGAGCTTCAGTTTACCAAGTAACTTTGTGCAGTGGATTAATCAGATGTGAGTGTATGGATACCATGTTTTTGATCTTTGGGTCCCTGGGTGCTAGACTGGTTACTGGGATATAGCTGCTAAAGAACCATTTGTTCACATTCTAGAAATCAGTTTTACCAGGACATCCACGGATGGTGAGATGCTTGGGATCAGACAGCGGCTCAGGCTAGTGTATTAATTCACAGGGGGCATCCATATCTCTTCTGGTATCTGATCATTTGTATTCCATCCAGGATGCTGCATTTCCCTGTTCTCTGGTGGCTAGAAAACCAAATTAGGAACTAGATTTTTTTTAGAAAGGTAGGTGGATGGCAAGATATTTCCTCCTGTTCCCAGCTCAACCCTTCTCCTGTGACCCCTGAATTTCTTACCCCCAACAGTGCAGGGCACACTTCTAGAACTTGCTTTTGTGCATCCTGATTTTCTCTGTTCTTTGCTCACCATGCCCCACATTACACCCATGGTACCCCCACCCACCTACCCGTCTTTCTTTAGATGTGCTCATCCCACTGACTAGGCCAAGGTCCTGTGGTCTTGCTGCCCCGTGTCTGTACTTTGCACTGTTTGGGACAATTATCTCTAAAATCTCCACCAGGCGAGCTTTATGGGAATTTCTGGTTTTCCTGGTGCTGTGCCTGCTTTTTGGGGAAGATCCCGAGGAGTCTTCTCATGGGTGATCTCTCTTGGGAGGAGATTTTAGTTTCTTAGCCCAGGACGCATATGGCCAGCTTTTTTCTTTCTTTTTTTTTTTTTTTTTTTTTTTTTTTAAAGATTTCATTTATTTATTTGAGAGAGAGAGAGTGAGAGACAGAGAGCATGAGAGGGGGGAGGGTCAGAGGGAGAAGCAGACTCCCTACCGAGCAGGGAGCCAGATGCGGGACTCGATCCCGGGACTCCAGGATCATGGCCTGAGCCGAAGGCAGTCGCTTAACCAACTGAGCCACCCAGGCGCCCCTTTTTTCTTTCTTTAGCCTCAGGTCATGAAGGTGGTGTGGGAGGGATTGCCCGCTGTGGGGTCATGGAAATTTGAGGCCCATGCTGGTTGAACTCCCAAGAACAAAGACTACTTTTACAATAGCCAGCAAGCAGCTCCTGCCTGCCGAGCCCAGGGAGAGAAGAGGAGAGGGCTCGGCTGCAAACAGGTGGTTGCCCGGCTAAGAAACCAAGATTTAGCAAGAGCGAGCCAGGCCCCTCATCTAAATGAGCTTTCTTCTTCCTCCAGCTGCTACCTTCAGCCAGATAGGCACAATTCTTGCACACGGTGTGAAGAAAGAAATGGGAGGAAAAGATAGAAAACTCCTCTTTTTTCTTCCACTTAAAAATGAAGAGTTTCAGATTCTGTGAACTGATGTCTCAGATACATGGAGGGGGAAGAGGCTGGTCAGTTGCTCACAGATCTTTCCCTCACCCTACCCTTCCTCAGGAAAGATGGGACCACCCACCCACCAGTTTTCTGCTCGTGCTCCATGGCCTGGCTTTGGGGACCCCGGTGGCTTCTGCCTTGTGGTTCCACATAGCCAGGCAGAGTCCATCTCACTTTCCTCACGTTCTCTGGGGCTCTGCGGGCTCTCTCCTCCACGAGATTACAGTTTCTATCAGCATGGTTCTCTGCTTTTTATCACTTCTTGGGAGGTTGCGAGTTGATCACCTCCTCAAATCCCCAGTTGATAGAATCAACCTCATCTTAAGCCCCCAGTTTCCCACAGGTATCTTGCAGCTTCTCTTCCCGAGTTGCCTCCAACACTTCACTTATCCCTCAAGGCAGTATTCGTGTAAAACAGTCTCTTCTCAGTTCTGCTGTCTCTACCTACTAGAGGTTTGGCTTTAAAGATTTTTGCTTTTTTAAGCCAGGGCCATTAGAGACTGTAAAAATATTATGATCATTTCTCTCGTTCTCTAGAAATTCTGACCATGAAGCCCGGTTCTTCTCAGCCGTAAGATGGGTTTGGGTAGGTAGAAGTGTGGCACGCAGCGTGACCCTCAGGAGGGGCTGGCCATGCAGCTCCCACCCCTGCCTCCTCTTGTCTTTCCTCCTTGGCCTCAGCAAGGCACAGAGTTGCAGTGAGTCTTGGTTTCCCGTTCTATAAAAAGTATATACACATCTGTATGACCATGACTCAAAAATCATTGTCTCAAAGCAGTAACAAGGTTATTCAGTTTGTCTTTCTTGGGACGCCGTGTGGTGAGTGGGAAGAACATAGGTTTTTAGCATCAGAGCTGCTGTCTGTTCTGCCCTTACCATCCAGTGGCTCTAGTTCTTTCAACCAAGTTCCTTCACTCTCTCCAAACTTCTGTCTTCTCATATGTAAACACGGGGCTGATGACGATGATGCCCACCTTCAGGACTGTTGCTGGGATGAAATGAATCTAGGTGTGTGAAGGGCCAGGACAATGCAAGGTATACAGTAGGTACTTCGTAAGAGGTGGCTGTAAGGAGCTGCTCGTAGTTAGAGAAGAGAGTAAGACAGTTGAGGTGCCTGGGGATTGGGCATGGTGCGTGACTTACCCCGTGAACTGCTCTGGATACCGTTGGGCTTTGCCACAGCAAGCCAGATAGAAGCCTCAGCAGCTAGCCTGCCCTACGTGCTCACTTCGCTTTCCGGAGTAAAATGAAATAGCAACCGTCCTGTGCCATCCCTTGTGTTGACATTCATTCATTCAACAAACCGGTAAGCTAGTACCTATATTCTCCTAGTGCTTGAAAAGGTACTAGGGAAAAATTTGAACAAAATAGCCCCTATTTACAGCTTAGTCAGATTAGTTTCCAATCATTATGCAGAGTGATAATTACCATCAAATGAGCTAACATATGTAAAGTGCTTTGCACGCAGTCGGAACCATCTTATAAGCATATTAGCCCCACACCAGTGTAAAAAGATGTCTGGAGGTGGAGCAGAAAGGAAGGATACCTAGGCTTGTGAGAATAGGTAATGCTTGATCTAAGCCTTAAGGAAGAGTGGGGACTTACCAGGTTGGACAGGTGTGAAGATATGGGTGGGAGGGAAGTATGAAGGGGGAAGGTGGTAGGAGGGTGCTCTAGGCAACTGTAACAGCTAAAGCAAAGAGTTGCTTGATGCATGAAGGGACCTGAGTGCTTGTGCTTTTCTTGCTAAGGAGTGTGATCTTTATGCTCAGGGGGATTGAGAGCGATAGAAGGAAGTTAAGCAGAGGCTTTTGTGTTGGATGAGGATAGACTGGGGGAGCCAGACTGGAAATGGTCAGGAGGCAGGTGTAGTAAGTAACCTGGATCTGAACTCCAGCTAAGGCAGTTGAGATGGAGAGGAGAGGTGGGTTCAGGAGCGATCCAGGGAGTGACTGAGTAGAAGGAAGATTGTGGACGACTTCCAGTGTTCTAGCTTGGCAAATTGGGTAGAGGGTGGTTTTTGCCATTCACTAGGACAAGGAGTAATAGCAGAGAAAGAAGGGAAGGGGAAGTGATCACTTGTGGAAAGGTGACCGTGCCCAGTAGGCAGATACCACGTGTTCACTCTGGAGTTCTCCATTACCTACCCCTAGATGGACAGAACAAACTTTTTAATACAAAAAAAAAAAAAAAAAAAAAAGGGCACCTGGGTAGCTCAGTTGGTTAAGCGACTGCCTTCGGCTCAGGTCATGATCCTGGAGTCCCAGGATCGAGTCCCGCATCGGGCTCCCTGCTCGGCGGGGAGTCTGCTTCTCCCTCTGACCCTCCCCCCTTCTCATGCGCTCTCTCTCTCATTCTCTCTCTCAAATAAATAAATAAAATCTTTTTTTTTTAAAGACTCCCCGCCGAGCAGGGAGCCCGATGCGGGACTCGATCCCGGGACTCCAGGATCATGACCTGAGCCGAAGGCAGTCGCTTAACCAACTGAGCCACCCAGGCGCCCCAATAAATAAAATCTTAAAAAAAAAAAAAGGCACAGATCTTAAGTATTCAGTTCAATGTGTTTGGACAACTGTTACATCAATATCATTCAAAACAAGATGTAGGAAAAAACAAAACAAAACAAGATGTAAAACATTTCCATCTCCCTAGAAAGTTTCCTCTTGCTCTTTTTTAGTCACCCCCCCCCATCACGTTTGGTCTTTTGTTACTGTCATTTGCTTTTGCACATTCTAGAACTTCATAGAAACAGAATCATACATATGCCTTTAACATCTGTCGAGTTCATCTGTATTGTGGCATGTGTCAGTAGTTCTTGGATATTGCTGAGAACTATTCCATTGAATGAACGTGGCACAATTTCTCCATTCTTCTGTTGTTGGAGGTATTTCCAGTTTGGGGTGGGAGAAGGCTGCTTTAATATAAACTCGGACGGTTCATTGCATGAACGTACTTTTAAATTTCCCTTGGGGAAATACCTACGAGTAGGATTGTAGGGTTATAGGGTACATGTGTGTTTACCTTCATAACAATTCTTCAAAGTGGTTGTACCATGTTATACGCCCCACCCCACCCCAGCGGTGTGTGAGAATTCCAGGTGTTCGGACTCCTCACCAGCATCCAGTGGTCTCCTCTTTATTTCTGCTGTTCTAGTGTCTGTGAAGTAGTTTAATAAGCATTTCCCTGATGATTTATGACGTTGAACACTTTCCATTTGCTTATTGGCTATCGGTGTATCTACTTTTTTGAAGTGTCTTCAATTCTTTTGCCTGTTTTTTGTTTTTTTTTTTTAGTTGGATCACTCATCTTCTCATTGTTGATTTGTAAGAGTTCTTTATATAGCTGGGGTATGAATCCTTTGTCAAATGTACATTTGCACAAATTTTTGGATTTATTACCACTTGGTTCTACCCATCTAAAAGCATTTGAGACATTTTCAGATTCTTGCCAAGAAATTATAAAATGAAAGGTGCTTTAGTGATTTTAATCATTTATTTCAGTTGTCAAGAAGAGGGTATGGGGCACTGTTGCTGGCCGTGAGTTTAGGTGGGGGATCGGAGCTGAGCAGGGCCCATGTAGGCCTAGGAGAGGCTCTGGATGTTAAGAAATATGTTCATTTGTGGTGCCAGGGAGAGCCCTTCCCAGCCGTTGAAGAACCAGTGTTAGAGCCTTTCCAAGAATGTGTTCCTTTGTGGTTTTTTTTTTTTTTTTTAAGATTTTTATTTATTTATCTGACAGAAAGAGCGAGAGAACACAAGCAGGGGGAGCAGGAGAAGGAGAGAGAGAAGCAGGCTCCCCACCGAGCAGGGAGCCCGATGCGGGGCTCCATCCCAGGACCCCGGGATCATGACCTGAGCCGAAGGCAGGCGCCCAACCATCTGAGCCACCCAGGCGCCCCTTTGTGTTATTTTTTAAAAACGATGGTAAATAATGGTAACTTCCAAACTTCATTTCACAGTAAAGAAAATATTATAATGAACCCCACCTACTGCCTAGCCCCAGCGGCCCAAACCAGTGGTGTTTCATCTGATCTCCATACACCACTCCTCCCCCGTTCATTTCAGAGCAAATCCCAGATGTCATGTCATTTCTGTCGTAAATGTGTTAGAATGTATTTCTAAGAGATAAAGAATCTTTAAATATACACACACAACCAAATTATCACACCTTAAAAATGAGTAATTCCTTATTAATACTTTTTTTTTTTAAGATTTTATTTATTTATTTGAGAGAGAGAATGAGAGAGAGAGAGCACATGAGAGGGGGGAGGGTCAGAGGGAGAAGCAGACCCCCTGCTGAGCAAGGAGCCCGACATGGGACTCGATCCCGGGACTCCAGGATCATGACCTGAGCCGAAGGCAGTCGCTTAACCGACTGGGCCACCCAGGCGCCCAATACTTTTGTTTTTTAACAGTTTATTTGAATGGCCTTTGTCTGAATTTTGCTCGTCACTGACAGAAGACAAGCTTGCACCCCATTCATCCGTCCTGGCTCTCTTGTATGTGGGCTCTCTGGGGTCATGTGTTCTCAGTCTAGCTGTCTGCTTCCCCTTCACTTTTTCTTCTTAAGATCTTTATGTCCGGGGGGCCTGGGTGGCTCAGTTGGTTGAGCATCTGACTCCTGGTTTCAGCTCAGGTCATGATCTTGGGGTTGTGGGATCAGGCCACATCAGGCTCCACACTCAGCAAGGAGTCTGCTTGGGATTCTCTCTCAACCTCTCCCCCTCCCCCCTGCTTGCCTTCTTGCATGCGCCGTCTCTCATAAATAAATAAATCTTAACAAAACAAAGAGAACAGAAGGCGCCTGGGTGGCTCAGTTGGTTAAGCGTCTGCCTTGGGCTCAGGTCACAATCCCAGGGTTCTGGGATTCAAGCCCTGTGTCAAGCAGGGAGCCTGCTTCTCCTTCTCCCTCTGCCCCTCCCCTGCTTGTGCTGTCTCTCAAATAAAGAAATAAAATCTTAAAACTTTATGTCCAGCACACATACATGCAGAAAAGTGTGTAAGACATAAATACCTGAGTTACTGCATTATAACTTCCATATAAGCACATCTAAATCAAGAAATAGACCTTCGTCAGACTCCAAAAGTGTGCACGCTTTCCCTGGCACAGCCCCCTCCTTACCTTCCAAAGAAACCATCACCCTGACTTTTATGGCAGTCACTTCCTTGCCTGTCTCGAGAATTTTCAGCTTAAGTGTGCTTCCCTAAACGCTACGGTTTAGTTATACCTGTTTGTAACTTTATATAAATAGAATTATTTATTAATCTTAAAATGAAGTCACATTTGTCAGACTTTTCATTTAAGGTTGTGCTCTTGTGTCATGAGAAGAAATCCTTTAGTACCCTGGGGTGCTTTCATCCTAAGGTTTTTCTTTTACCTTCTTATCTTTTGCAAGCTTTATTGTTCTGCCTTTCGTGTTTAGGACTCCTTTTCACTTTACCGACCAATTTTCCATCTCACTTTTCCCAGGAAGTTATTCCACAACCATGCCGACTCGAGCGATTGCTCTTTGTTCTAGCTTCTCACTCCCATACACAACGTTTCCTGACTGTTGACAGTATGCACTCACTGAGCAGAGGGCAGGGCTCACACTACCCAGCAAAAAGGGAGGGAGACGGTTTCAGACACTTGAGCCACCCGACCCTGGTCTGATCACCTCTAGGAGCTCTGGCCCAGACTGTGGGATTTGCGGAGGAGGGCCTCATTTAAGGTAGCCTTATCCTGTTGTCCGACCAAATGTCCTACTTGGTTTCTGGTTGGAAGCATCTGCCCTTCACAATCAACTTATTCTTTTGGCCTAAAGGATGCTCTGCTCCTAAATATGTGTAAGGAATTTGATGGAGGGATCCCCAGCTCTACCCGCTGTGGGTCAGGGGAGCGCCTTTTCCTCTTTTCTCTGCTTCTTACTCCTGTGAGTAGAGGTCTTTGGGTGTGCTAGCTCCCGGCCACTTGGAAGAGTCTGTGGCTTTTCTGGGGCGCTCTATTTTGAGACCAATTGTTTGGATTTGATCAGAAAAGTAAACACTTATTTTGAATTTTCTCCCTGACTCTCTGAGCTAGGTTCAAGTGATCTTTTTTAACTCTACCACATGTGAATTACAGGAAATGCTCTCCTATTGGGGAAATGGGTCATTTCCAAGATTTTTCTCTCCAGGAAAAGTGTAACTTATTAGTTTACTAAGAAAGGCTCAAGCAGGCAAAAAAAGAAGTGCTTTTATTAAGACATTTTCTTCTTTTATGTGCCCCTAATCACAATCTTATCATAAACCTCAACCCTGGTAGTTAATCCAAAGTTATTTAATTAAATTATTTCATTTTACATATGAGGAAATAACCCCCCCCCCCCAAAAAAGAATGATTTGCTCAAGGCCATGAATTGTTTTCAGAGACCAGGATTAGGAATTATGCCGTGACTGAGGATAAGATCCCCTTTTTGTCCCCAAAACAATGCTTTAAAAAAAAAAAATCATTGTGATCTCGCTATTGGTTTTTGTTGTTGTTGTTGTTTTTAAATTTCTTGAATGAAACCTTATCCTTGAATTTGGTGCATCAGACAATCAGGTTGGAATACAAGTGGAATTTCCATTCTTAACCAAACAAAATATAGCTCAGAGATTCTACATGAAAGATGAATTGGTCTCAATGTCATTTTGTTTGTCACTCTCTGCTTGGATCAAAACAGTGCTTTACCACAGTGGGCATTGTGGTTGAATTCCATACCTGTGAGAGAAGCTTCTAGAATCCTTTGGCTTGAACTGCACATACTTAGTTGAGTTTTTTCTGAACCATCCTTATTGGTGCCCTCTGCTGGAGGCCACAAAGAGGCAATTGCTGAAAGCTCCTCCCCACTATAACCCCCCGCCCCCAGGTGAGGGAAAGGGCGAGTCCAGCAAATTGCCAGTGGCTTCACATGCAGTATTCATGTTGGATGTCTCCTACTCATCAGTCAGCCCGTGGTGTCTTTACCTGGTTGCCTGAGAGACCTCAGTTTCCATGGGTCCAAAACCAAACTCATTTCCTGACTTCACCCGTTCTGCTTCCACTTTGTGTTACACTGCTTCTCCATCCCTCGCTCTCCATCCAGTCTTTCATTAATTAGTTCATTCAACAAATATTTGACCTCTTAACAGGTTCAACCTGCTTTTGAAGGCTCTGGTTAACTCCTACTGATTCACTGACCCAAGCTACACTCCTTGGCATTTCTCAACTCATTTCCCCCCATTCTCAGGATCTGATTAGGTCCTGCAGGATTGTTCCAGTAGTGCCTTGACTAGTCTGTAGACCTCCACTACACGGCTCCCAGCAGACCTTTCTACAACACCAGTTGTTCATATATACAAACCTTCACTGTAGATGGGTTGAATCCAAAACTCCTTGGCGTGGACTTCAAGGCCTCTCACCACCAAGCGCCACTGAGCTTCCTGTGTCATCTTCTGCATGCTCACCCATTGCTCTGCACTCTACCATGTTGACCTGCCCCAGAGATCATCAGACCACCACCAGTCTCACCCTTGAGCCTTTGTGCCTGCTGATTCCTCCACCAGGGCTACCCTTCCCTTCTTCTGTATTTGGTGAAGCAGTGCTCAAAAATTAGCCATATGCATTGTCTCTTCAGGTGTTGTGTACTCTAAAAAACCTGTCCTCCACTCTGCAGTTACCTCTTGGCTCTGCAGATGTCATGGCATCCATCACTTGTCTTATAGTTAGTTCTTTACTTGTCTGTTTCCCCCTCCAGACTGTGTCGCCAGTGTGCAGCCCAGGTTTTCTCTGCTGGCCTCATTTCCAACAGTTTGTTTCCATGATGACATGAACGAGAGTCCTACTTGTCAGCCCACGTGGCACCAGGCTCATCATCTCCCACTGCTCGCCTACCTTCAACAGCCTCCAAGCCTCTATATTCCACACGACTGAAATTCCCCAAGTGTCCTGGGCTTTACCCTGCCTCTCACTCTGTCTTAGGATGCCTTCTCCCATCCTATTCATGACCCGCTTCATTCTTCAAAAAGCAGCTCAGACATCTCTTCTTTCTCTATCACTTGCTCTAACTTGCAACAAGATTAAATAATCAAAATGCTAATACTTTATGTGGCACTCTCATCTCTAGACACTATTCTAAGCATATGATGCTTGACACAAAGTAAGTAGTCAACCAGTGATAGCTAATATTATTTTGATTTTTAATCCTAAATTGCATTATGTTAATTGTAATGTTGATGTATTTCTTCAAAATTATTCTTTTCTCTTGTCATTTTTGTCTTTTGTTCCAGCTAATTTCTTTATTCATCTAGAGCAGATTCTGGTTCTCTCATGCAGGACTCTGCAGTAAAGACAGTTGCCTGTGTGGGAAAAGGATTGTGCTTGAGTGGAGGACTCAGGCAGGAGAAGAATATGATTCTATTTTAGGAGCGAGTATTGGAGAATGAAAAGAAGCTGAGAAGTGTTCGTTCTCACTAGACTCCAGTCTGTTTCTTTTTCCCACCTTCCCTCTTCTGTTGTCCTATGTAATAAATGGGCTGCCCTGTTTTTCCAGAGAAATGGTTTAAATGAAGGCTTAAACATTTTTCCTTGATCAACTGTGAGAAGATTGGGGTTTTTTATTTTCTTTTTTCTTTTTTTTTTTTAAAGATTTTATTTATTTATTTGAGAGAGAGAGAATGAGAGACAGAGAGCACGAGAGGGAGGAGGGTCAGAGGGAGAAGCAGACTCCCCGCCGAGCAGGGAGCCTGATGCGGGACTCAATCCTGGGACTCCAGGATCATGACCTGAGCCGAAGGCAGTCGCTCAACCAACTGAGCCACCCAGGCGCCCCAGTTTTTTATTTTCTTTGTGGAGGGAGGAAATTTCCTACAGACTCATTGGATGTTATCGTTATTATGAACAAAGCTTCTGGAACTTCACTTCCAGTCCTTCTACCACAGGGGCTATGGAGGTCTCGGGTAAGCAGAAGCTGAAAGTTTCCAGTAAGAGCCTGATGTTCCCCAATGCATAATTTCAAAGGTGATAGGCTCTCTCAATGACCTGCAAAAGTCATTCATTTGGGCTCTGTATTGGTCTGGGTTCTCCAGAGAAACAGAACCAACAGATGTGTGTGTATTTATAAATGAAGAGGTTTATTATAAGGAATTGACTCATGGAGTTTTAGAGGCTGAGAAGTTCTAAGGTCTGCAGTTGGCAGGCTGGAGACCCAGGAGAGCTGATGGTGTAAGTTCCAGTTGGAGACCAAAAGCAGAAGACCAGTGTCCCAGCTCAAAGACAGGAAGAGGGTGAATTCTCCCTTATTCAGCCTTTTGTTCTTTGCAGGCTTTCAGCTGACTTGGACACAGCTTACACTGGGACGGGCACTCAGCTTTATTTAATCTAGTGATTTATGTGCAAATCTTATCCAGAACCACCCTCACAGACCCACACAGAATAATGTTTAACCAATATCTGGATGTGCTGTGGCCCATTCAGGTTGACACATAAAATTATCACAGGTGCTTGCACACTCTGTCTGTCTGTCTTTTAATGGTGTGGCTGTCTGTCTGTCTGTCTTTTAATGGTGTGGCTTGGTGTACAGGCCTGGGAGTGTACAGCAGCTTAGCTGAAAGACCAGGACTTGATCCTGGAGCTCACCATTTTGTCCCCGGTTCTTCCATATACAGCTGGTATTACTTCAGGCTTTCTTTGTTCTGTATTAGAACCATAATCCTCAACGTTTTTCTTCTTTTTCCCTTTTTTTTTTTTTTTGCCACAGCACACATGGTGTATAAAATTCTATGTATAGCATACTTCTGTGGCTGTGTCCAGATTTTGACAATTCCTTCCCCATATCCCAACCCCCAGTTTCCCAGGAAATAAAGCAAATAGCACCATAGATGCTCTATGACTTGTTAATGAAAGCATTTTACAAGCTTGAGAGAAACTCTTGGGTGGGCAGAACACGTATTTCCTGGTTAGCTAGTGGTCTTCAACTTTTTCCACTCAAGGAAACTTATGAGAAACAAATGCATGGGCTGTGGTTTATATGTGAAAAACAAATGATTTACAAACTTCCCTTTAGGTGATACTAATAATAGATGACTTGTCTATCTCATCATGGAGGTGATTTTACTGGCCTAGTCTTTAATACTGGAGCTCCTGGATTCCTGAGGATTAAATAATCTTTGGTTAATGGAAGTTGTGAATGTGCCTTCAGAATCACAGCAGTGAGGGGTGCCTGGGTGGCTCAGTCATTATGCGTCTGCCTTCACCTCAGGTCATGATCCCCAGGGCCCTGAGATCCAGCCCCCCGATCAGGCTCCCTGCTCAGCGGGAAGCCTGCTTCTCCCTCTCCCACTCCCCCTGCTGTGTTCCCTCTCTTGCTGTCTCTCTCTGTCAAATAAATAAATAAAATCTTTTTAAAAATTTTTAAAAAATTAAAAAAAAAAAGAATTACAGCAGCGAAGATCACCATGTTTAAAATCAAAGCGTATGTCAAGGTTCTGAAAGTGTGAGTGATTCCAAAGTATTTG
Organism: Neomonachus schauinslandi; assembly: GCF_002201575.2. NCBI lineage: Eukaryota > Metazoa > Chordata > Mammalia > Carnivora > Phocidae > Neomonachus > Neomonachus schauinslandi. Next base: position 15,657,664 of record NC_058417.1, on the reverse strand, counting down.
CTTAGATGGGAAGATGATCTGATTCCTCATCCAACCTGGGCCTTCCTGTCCCATGATGTTCCTTTAGGCCTCCTCACTTTTTTTTTTTTAGAGAGAGAGTACAAGCAGGGGGAGCGGCAGGGAGAGGGAGAGGGAGAAGCAGGCTCCCCGCTCAGCAGGGAGCCCGTTGTGGGGCTTGATCCCAGGACCCTGGAATCATGACCTGGGCCGAAGGCAGCCGTTGAACCAACTGAGCCACCCAGGCGCCCTAGGCCTCCTCACTCTTACCAGATTATAAAAATGAGACTCTTAAAGCTTGCCTGTGAGTCTTCACTTCACTTCACTGAAATCACTTCAAGGTGATTTCCCTATTACTAATACTTGGCAGAACCAGTGCCTCGTTAAGTTAACTTTCCCTTGGTTTCTCTAATCTGTTACCTCCGTTCCTGTGTTTGGGAATTAGAACTAGGAAGTGATTCAGGATTGAATGGAAACCAAAAGAATTGGCAGCAGAGGCTTAGAGCAAGGCTTCTCAACCTTGGCATTATTGACATTTTGAGCCAGATCATTTTTTGTTGGAGGGCGGTGTGCTGTCCTGTGCATTGTAGAATATTTAATAGTATCCCTGCCTTTTACCCAAGACATGCCAATAACACCTGCTGTCCCCAGGTGTGACAACCAAAAATGTCTCCAGACATTGCCAAATGTCCCCTGGGAAGCAAAATCACCCCTGGTTGAGAACCACTGGTTTGGAGCAAGCGCTCAATGCCCAGCACCATCCCTTTTTTCCTGAGCAGCTGACCTTCCCCAGGGGCATCTTGCAGTGCCATGGGGTAGCAGGGTGGCCTGTTGACTGAGAGCAAAGAAAAGGTGAGGAACTTGTTCCCAGAGACAACAGGAGGGAGAGTTGGCGGGACTTAGCAGTTAATTGTCCATGGAATACAAAAGAGTAGAGGGAATAAAAAAACAATGTCAAGATCGACCTATTTAACACTTTCTCCTTTCCTTTGTACTCATGTCTCCAGGTAATTTACAGAACTGAGTATTTGAAATGAGTCTTGTTTTAGTGGGTCGTGCTAGGGAGCTAATTGTTTCCACTGAAACCTGTCTACACTGACCATTCTTACAGCATCTTTCTACAGTATTAAGTTTAGATGCTGCAGAAATAACTCTCAGTATTAAATACATGAAAGTGAACAGGGACAGAAACTTCTGCCAAAATGCCTCAAGAAGATGGTTCCATCTGCAGCTCAGGGCCATTTCGAGTACTTTAGAGACCTCCCTCCACTTTGTAAACTGTGAAGGTTCGAAGCCCCTGTTGGATCAGAGCAGAGATGTGTCAGGCAGCCCCCTGGACGTTAGAGTTGCCTGCCCAGAGCTTCCCGATCAGAGAGCACGAGCTGGTGCCCGGTGAGTCAGAAGCTGGGATGCTCCTGGGTCAGCGTCAGGAGCTGCAGGAGCGGCTGCCTGTGTCTGTTCTGGATGGCCTCCTCGAGGCAGTCTGGCCTTTGATGGAACCTGGTGTGCGTAACGACTGCCTGCCCTTTGAAGAGAAACAGATTTGTGTTGGGAAGCTAACAAATAATGAAATAGAAAAAGATGCGAGAAAAGGAACTGTTTGGTGGATGGGGTTCGCCAGGTCTCGAGGTTCATGTGTGAGATGTCCAGACTTGATAAAGGCCTGTGGCTGGGGGTAGTGCGCCCTATGCATGGCCATTGCCTCGCTTCTGGAGTGGGCTTCTGTGTGCTCTGCACCTGTCACTTGTGCGGTGATTTCTTTCTTCTTTCTTAAAAAGATTTTATTTATTTTATTTATTTGATAGAGAGAGAGCCAGAGTGCACAAGCGGAGGGAATGGCAGAGGGAGAGGGAGAAGCAGGCTCCCCGCTGAGCAGGGAGCCCGATGTGGGGCTGAATCCCACGACCCTGAGATCGTGACCTGAGCTGAAGGCAGACGTTTTAACTGACTGAGCCACCCAGGTGCCCCAAATCCTGCCTTTTTATTATATTTTTCAGGGGTTTACTGGCTATTCTTGACTTTTTTTCCTGAGAACTTTAAAGCACACCTGATGTTATTCTTTTGGGATCACTTTAATTGATCTGCATATTAACTTAGAGCACATATCTCTGTGATGTTCCACGTTCTGATGCAGTAACAGTATTCCTTTCCTTTTTACAAGGTCATTTTTGTGTTTTTCTGTAGTTTTTTTTAAAGCTTTCCTCAAGTAGGTCTTGCAAGAAACATGAAATGGTTTTAACCCGGTGTTTTACGATAAGCCTACAGCTAGCCAGTGGGTAGGAGATGGAGGGAAATGGCCCCAAGAGTGGACACAGGGAGACCACTGGAGCTTTTGCTGGGGTCCAACTAGGAGACAATACACAGGAAGCCCCACGAGCCCTGCCCACAACCTAAGAACCCTGAGCCCCTCCAACTAGGTCAAGTTCCTGTAACTCTGAGGGTCTCTCATTAGACAGAGTCCCCATCCAGGACCTTCACTTACATTTTGCCATATTCGGCATATCCTTTGCAAGTTAGCTGATTGCTCATATGTTTGTTTAAACTTTGGAATCTCCCAAATTAGGGTGTCTGTCTTTCTCTTATTAATCACAAGTTTGGGATTATCCAGAAGGCCAAACTGTTCTTCTCCCAGCCTTTGAGGAAAAACAAAAAAGTCATCGGTGTCTTGCAGCTACGTAGTTTGGCTGGACTTTGCCTTCAACAAAGGGAGACTATACTTTCGTAGCGGTGCGAGCCCTACCCTGAATCTAACTTGAAGGACTGGAAAGAATTCCCCAGAGAAGCTGGAGAACTTGCTGACCAAGCTGGTATCAGTTTTCTTTCCTGTAAAATGTTTCCACTCAAATGTTCTGACTCCAGCCTGAGGCTGGCACTGGCTGAGGGTTTGCAGCAAAGTAGTATCTGAACGCTGGCCTTGCCCTGACCCGTGTTCAAATCATTTGTTTCACTAAGAGTATATATTTGGAGATAGCAAACTAGATTAGCTCACATCCAGCAGTTTAATTGCTAACTCAGTTAAAATGTCTTCATTTGATAGGGTCTGGGCCGAGACTGAGCAGCCTCCAAGGCTGCCAGAACTTTTCCTAAAAGAAGAGGTCTTCCCCTTTTTTCTTTAAGTATGAAAGCAGAGCTACGTGCACATGGTTAAAAAACATAAGCTGTACTGGAGGGTAAGACACAGATACCACTCAATACGCACACGCCCTGCTGGAGTAAGAATAAATACAGCTATCTTTCTCCATGTATTTATGAACAAACATATATGTATGGGTGATATCTGTCTCGTTTACAAAAAAAAAAAAAAACCAAACCTGATTAAAAAGTTGTAATTATGGGGCGCCTGGGTTGCTCAGTTGGTTAAGCGACTGCCTTTGGCTCAGGTCATGATCCTGGAGTCCCGGATCGAGTCCCGCATTGGGCTCCCCGCTCAGTGGGGAGTCTGCTTCTTCCTCTGACCCTCCCCCCTCTCATGTGCTCTCTCTCATTCTCTCTCTCTCAAATAAATAAATAAAATCTTTAAAAAAAATAAAATAAAAATAAAAAGTTGTAATTATGTATCTTGACAGTCTTTCCCTATCAGCATTTGCTGACCTGGCTGAATCTTTGAAATACCAGCATTATATTCCATTTGAATGGGTATAGCATGATTTACATACCCAGCTCCCTGGAAGTGGACATTATACCCCTCCCCCAGTCTTTTGCTATTTCAAATAATGCTATGATTAACATTCTTACACACGTATGCATGCATATCTGTGGAATAACTTTCTAGCATTGGAATTGCTAGGACAAAAGATACGTACGTTGTTAACTTTGATGACATTGCCAAAGTCCTTCATGTCGGGGACAGAGCGGGAGCTGCTTTACAGAAAATGTCTCACTCCAGCTGTTTACACCTAGCACAAAATGCTGGCAGTTTCGTCCTCCCAGAAAATGTTGTTGCTCCCTAATACAGAGGTTATAAGCCCCTGTGTTACAAACTATAAGGCAGCACTGGCAAGGAGCATGAATGACATTTGGCAAGACAGATGACCTCTGGGCTCCTCGGTCTTCTTGTCTACTCAGTGTGGGCAAGATGGTCTGCTTAGTCCCATGCCATGATTTTATATAAACCCGGGTACAGTTCTAGTTCTGAGACTCGGAAGGCTGGCCTCTGGGAAGGTCTTAAGCAGGAGATAAAAAGCGATTGGACTTTCAATTTTTAGCTCCTTTACCTTTCACCATCATTTAACAAAGCGAGAAGGCTTCAGGCTATCTGGCCCTTCCCTGGGCAGCAGACAGGCTGAGCAACTCCTGGGTCATCTGTGTTTTCAGGAGATTTCATAACAGTTTACTTAACTGTGCATCATCCTCTTTGCTCCTTTAATGCCAAATACATTCCTTAAGGAGGCCCTTTAATTAGAAGAACCTCAGGTGAGGGATGGGGCAATTATGGTTTCCGGTGCAGTTAGCTTAGAAATTCTCTCCCGGTAGAAGTCTGGTGAGAAAAATTTCTGAGATGCTGGACCAGAGAATTGTCTAGAGAAGGAAGAAATGCAAGGTGAGTTCTTCCAAAGCTTTATCCATCCTGGTCACACTGATGTTTATTAGAGAAAAACAGCCTGAACACCAAAGGTAGCAGTTCACACGGACCCATTAGTTCCTCTGTTTTATTTCCTTCGGAGAGTCTGCCCCCTGACCGGCCCCCTTTGAGATGGGTGTCTCCGTCAAACATTGTATGTGGGTTAGTTGCACATTCAAGGACCAACAGTTTGAGGAAGACCCGTCTTTAGATTCCCTGAGAAAGAAATGGATTAAGACTTCCCTCTCTATACTCCGAACCTTTCACTTTGGGAAATTTCAAACCTACAGAAAAGTTAAAGAATAGGACATCCATCATGCACCCCACACCTAAATTTACCTATGGTAAACGTTTTGCTGCATTGAGTTCCCAGGTGCCGCTAGGCTGTTATTGCTGCTGGTCTGGGAAGCTCAGTTTGAAGAACCTGTGGCATAAACCCGTGGGGCGCCTGACCGGCTCAGTTGGTAGAGCATACGACTCTTGGTCTCAGGGTCGTGAGTTCAAGGCCCACGTTGGCCGCAGAGCTTACTGAAGAACTGTGATATAAGTCTATACAAATGTATGAGTGATGGGTACTTTTTCCCCCTGAACTATTTGGAAGTAGATCGTGTACATCGTGATAGTTCACTCCTAAACGTTTCGGTATGTATCTCAGAAGAACAAGGATGTTCTCTTCATAACAACAGTATCATTATCATGTCCGAGAAATTTAATGGTGATACATGAAGGACGTAGGCCGGTTGTCTTCTAGAAGTTTCCAGTCTGAATTTGTGTAATTGTTACCTCATGATAAGATTCAAGTCAAACATTTTTGTCAACACTTCACAGTTGACGCATACTTCCTATCATAATTCATCAGGAGGCACGTAATGATTTTGTCCTGTTGTTGGTATCTTTTATCTGTTGTTGGGCTGCTATAACAAAATACTGTAGACTGGATGGCTTAAGTAACAGACCTTTTTTCCTCACAGTTCTGGAGGCTAAGAAGTCCTAGATCAAAGCCCCGGCAGGTCCGGTATCTGGTGAGACTCATGTCCTGACTCATAGATGGCCTTCCTCTTGCTTTGTCCTTGTGTGGGCCAGAAGAAGCAGATGAACTCTCTGGAGCATCTTTTATTTATTTTATTTTTTTTATTTTTTAAGATTTTATTTATTTATCTGAGAGAGAATGAGAGAGAGAGAGAGAGCATGAGAGGGGGGAGGGTCAGAGGGAGAAGCAGACTCCCCGCTGAGCAGGGAGCCTGATGTGGGACTCGATCCCGGGACTCCAGGATCATGACCTGAGCCGAAGGCAGTCGCTTAACCAACTGAGCCACCCAGGCGCCCTGGAGCATCTTTTATAAGGGCATTGATCCATTCATGGAGGCTCCACCCTCGTGACCGAATCACCCCACAAAAGCCCCACTTCCTAATACTGTCATGTTGGGGGTTAGGATTTCAACATACGAACTTGAAGAGATACAAACATTCAGTCTGTAGCAATTGGCAAGGCTGAGCCTGAACACTTGGTTAAAGTAAGGTCCTCCAGATCTGTTTCTTGTAAAGACATTTTCTCATTCCTAATTAATGAGCAATAAATGGTATGATACTTTAGGGCCATAAGAACATTCTGTCTCCAGTAACTTGTCACGCAGTGGCTTTATTTTTTTAAGATAGAAGTTTCTTGAATACACCGCAAGGGAGCGGCGGCAGGCAGGACAGCAGAGGAGAGGCCGTCTGCCTGGCCCCGTGGAGTAGCATTCACTGATACACTGATGATCCTTGCCTAAATCTCTTTTTACATGGGTCAGTGAAGAATGTTGACCTTTACATTCTGTCATCCCTACATTTATTAGCTTGCATTCTTTTATAAAGAGGAGACCCTTGTGCCGTCACCCGCCCCTTAGTATCACTTCAGACTCGTGGATTTTTAAAGAGTTCAATGAAATCTATTAAGTTTATTATTCTTTTTAGTGCTCTCATTATCCCAAGCCTGATAAATGGGAACCTTTTCAGGGTATCTCTTGGGTCCTTTTAACATGTCCCCAACATTCTTTTTTTTTTTTTTTTAAGATTTATTTATTTATTTATTTGTCAGAAAGAGAGAGCGCGCACAAGCAGGGGGAACGGCAGGCAGAGGGAGAAGCAGACTCCCCACTGAGCAGGGAGCCCGATGCAGGGCTCGATCCCAGGACCCTGGGATCATGAGCTGAAGGCAGATGCTTAATCAACTGAGCCACCCAGGTGTCCCTGTCCCCAACATTCTTTATAAGTATTTCCTTGCTGTTCTGGCACACAGGAAGATGTTCACGTTCCACTTATGCTTTCCTTGACCCCATCTTAGAATCAGCTGTTTCTCTAAGAAACTGTGCTTCCTTCTGGTGGAGAAATGGTATTTAGAAACCAAGGTGTGGATGTCAAGTGTGCCCGCTTCTAGGAGTGTCACTGCTTCCAGACACTTTCAGTAGACATAGTGAAGAAACGCAAATGTTTTTTAAAATCTCGGGCTCAGGGTGATCTGTTTGATTCAGAACCAGCATCACAGGGCACTTCCTTACTTTCTCATTGCATATTTGCATCCTTCTTGTCCCAAAGTGAGGCCCTTGTTTACAAATTTATAATACTGATATGGCCAACAATAAGCCTACTAAATAAAGCTCAAGATTCCTTCCTTCCTTCCTTCCTTCCTTCTTGCCTTCCTGCCTGCCTGCCTTCTTTCCTTCCTTCCTTCCTTTTCTGACTACAGCCAGGTAAGAGTGAATAGTCAGAGAACTGTATCCAAAAGTCACTTGAATGATATTGCTCTTTTGTACAGATAATGTAGTAATTACCATATACAGTTAGGTTCACATGTTTCTGTTCCTATTCAACTTTAGCATTTGCTTTTTCTCTCATGCTTTTTATTTGATTTTATTCTTTTGACACAAAATATTTACATGGTCCAACGTCAAAACTGTATAAAACAATAAACTAAGAGAAGTCTGACTTCTACTTCCAGAAGTAACCCTTTTTTTAAGATTTTATTTATTTGAGAGAGAGAGAGAGAGGCAGGAGGGACAGAGGCAAAGGGAGAGAGAGAATCTTAGGCAGACTCCTTACTGAGTGCAGAGTGCGATGCCGGGCTCGATCTCACAACCCTGAGAACATGACCTAAGCCGAAATCACGAGTCAGACGCTTAACTGACTGAGCCACCCAGGCTCCCCAGAAGTAACCATTTTCATTAGTTCCTGATCTATCCTTTCTGTTCTGCTTATTGCGAAACTAACTAATACCCACCTGTCTTAGGACCTGTTCTTCATGCACACCCAAGAATGGTCTGAGGTGCTGGTTCTCAGGGTCAGCCATGACCCGAGGAAGCAGATTCGGAACAGTGAAATGTGGTGTTCCTTATCTTCCCCCCACTCTGTTAATTTGCTTAGTTCTGTCTATTGCTTCAGTCATCTGTGCGAAAGGCACAGCACTCCGTGGGAGGATGGTTAACGGGTCACTACAAGGACCTGAGGTGCAGGCCTTTCAGAGAGAATGAAGATGTCCGAGTTTGGTTTCGCCAGTCAATGTAATGGCCTTTGACAGGAGTGGAGCTGATGCTGGTATCCCTGGAGCAGATCTGGGATCTGTGAAACAGATTTTGATTAACCAGATAAGTTGCTTCTCTGGCGGGCCTTTTAATGCAGCTGTTGTTTTGTACTGGAGTGATTTGGGTTTCCCTTTCCTTTTCATACCATAGTATCTAGCTTTAATCCCCTCCTTCATCAGAACTGCAGGGAACACAGTTTTTCTTTAGAATAAACATCTTGGGGAAGTTAACTTCTCACGTTTGTTGTTGTTCTTTCCTTGACATTAAGGAGCTTTTATAAGCAATTAAAACGAAGAGAAAACCCAAACCAAAAATTCCCCTAAACTGCAAATGACCTCAGTAGGGATCTCTTCCAGTATTTCTGTTCTTAACTCCTTTGGTGAGTTTAGGGAGTGACTCTTGGTCTCACTTCCAAGTGACAACTTTCTACTATTGGTAAATGTGGATAAACACGTCTAATAGATTCCATTAAACATGGTTTTGGGGTCAGATTGAGCAGAGTTAGCCATAAAACTCTAGCTAAACAGGAAGTTGGATCTGAAAGTATTTCCTGGAATGACTTGGTCTTTTTCTTGAGCGGTGAATGTTCTTGGTAAAGAAACTCCTGGACAGTGGGAGATGGCATGGCTTCTGAACTGGATCCTTCCAGTCTTAAATCATTTCATCAGTTTTTCCTTGGAGGATGAAGCCTAATTTGACCATGTCAGGGCGCTCGGAAGGGAGTAAATAAACTCTGAAAATTGAGCACTGCTCTTGGCTAGAGATGGGTTAAAAAGGGAGATGTGAGGTTTTCCCTGCTATTTTCCACATCTCAGTCATTCCAGTACCACCTTTGTGGTTTTGTCATGTAGAATACCAGCTGTGTTACCATTTACTTATTATTCTTCTTTACATCGACTCATTTTTAAAGTTTTGATTTGTATCACTGTTGAAAAGGGAGATGAGCAGGTGTTGGAGAAATATTCATCATTTATTAGCATCAAACTAAGACTTTTCCCCTAAAGTAATTGGAAGGACCAGAAGAAAATTGAAAACGGAGTAACATTTGATCCCGAGAGAGTGGCAGATGGGGCAGAGGCAGAGGGAGAGAGAGAATCTTAAGCAGACTCCTTGCTGAGCACAGAGCCTGACGCCAGGCTCGATCTCACAACCCTGAGAACATGACCTGAGCTGAAATCACGAGTCAGGCGCTTAACTGACTGAGCCACCCAGGCGCCGCAGAAGTGGCACCTGAAGATGACCTCCATTGGGTATAGATAAGGAATTCCGCCTAGGGAAACATTGTCCAGTGTCAGATTTTTGACTGCCCTGATGGTGTTTGGGATGGTGGTGACCACTGATACAGCTAGCTTTTATGCTCAAGTTTTTAGACTGTCCTTGAAAACTGGAGGTTTCATAGTAGTAGACATGGGTCTAAAAAACCCCCTTATTTCAGATCAAGGCACTAGTGTTTCCTCTAGAAACAGATCACAGGCATACATATTGCAATCCATGTTCAAAAAAGGAACCAGAAGATGTGGCAGGATAAAATAAAGGCGACACAAAGTAAGATAAACAAGGGATAAGATACATAAGAATAAAATAAAAACGAGAGGACAAAGGAGAATTAGCAGCAAGGTTAAAAACATGTATCATGGTGACCTGTACATGGGGATGTAAGGTTTTGCATGTCCTAACGGCTCGTGTCACCTTGCTCAAGAAAGAAAACCCTAGCAAATCCCTCACGGACTACCTAGCTGTGATGCTGGTTCCTGGTGAACTGGGTGTGTGGCGACTGAAGGAAGCAGCTTGTCATGGGGGGATTGCTGTTTCATTTACAAATCAACTAGAAGCTGGAAAAGGCCTACCAAAAACAGTAACTTTGGCTTTATTTTTTTTTTAGAGATTTTATTTATTTGAGAGAGAGCGAGAGAGGACCCTGGGATCATGACCTGAGCCGAAGGCAGACGCTCAACCGACTGAGCCACCCAGGTGTCCCTAACTTCGGCTTTAGAATAGCTGGTGTTGAGCCCTTCCGGCAAGGTGGTTGTTGTCCATCTGAGGCGATAAACTTGCACCATGGGTGGTAAAGGAGGCCTGTCTGTATTTTTTGTTCTAGAGAGGCATGTGCCCAGCTCATCCAAAAGTGGCATCATTAGAAACAAGGTACAAAGAAGAGAGGCTAGAATGGAAATCTGTTCTGATCCGTTTGAAACCACTCCCTTAGGAGAACATTTCTGATCATGGCTCATGAATGGTTACAGTACAGGATCTGAATAAGCCTCAGTAGCCCAGGGTTGAGTTCATGCCCTCGGCCTATGACCAGCTCCTATCTGAAGAAGCAGAGGCCTGTCAGAGCCACAGGTAATCTCATGTTTCTGACGATTTCTCCACCAAGTGGAGAAAAGTGACTGGGGTATGAGGTGGCCTGCCCTTCCGATAAAACAGTGGCCTGAGAAACCCTGACTTATGAAGCGGGTAGCAAATCTGTACTCTCCGTGGCCTCTTTGGCCAGGGATGGGTCAGTCTCACTAGTAAGCCCCAGTTTATTGTGGATGATGTGGCTGCGTCTTGCAGGCTAATTAGCTAGAGTGAATTTAGCCATGCAGGTGCAGGGCAGGCTCCGCCATGGAGATTGTGGGGTTTCTAGTGAAAGGCAAGTACTTAGCAAGACCAAGGGAGCCCTGTTGTAAGACCTGGTAGGTCCCCAGCGTAGAGCATGCCTTACAATGATTTAAGATTCTCCTCCTGCCGAGTGCTTCCAGTCAGAATCCTAGAAATAAGGGCCATCGTGAGAAAGCCAACCTGAGGTGTTTTGATGTTTGTTTTGTGCTTGCAAAAGCCTTGACTTTAGAATGTCCATCTCCTCTTACTTAGGGTTTTAGGCCATTTCTTTCTTCAGCCATTATTGAAAAGAATTTTGGCAGATGCAGGGCTAGATTAGACCTCCTTATCTCCATCTCCCCTCGGGTACTGCTGTCGAGTTCCCTGTCTCCTATGACAAGAATCATTCTCTGCTGGTTTCGATTGAGTTCTCTGGCACACTGGATTTGATTTCTTATAGCACATACATTCCCTCTGCCAAGGTACACAGAGTCTTTAGACTTAGAGGCTTGTTTTATGATTTTTCCCCCTCAACTTAATTTATTCTACATATCCCATGGCAGAACTAAACATTTGTGGGTGTTTGGCCTGCCAGAGCTGGTGGTAGATCAGATGGGGCCGTGTCTATACTTGTTGAAGGATGGGAGGATTGCTTCCTTCTGGGGCATATTTTCAGAGAGCGTTGGACTAATTCAAGCAAAACTTTTCAACAGACTTACTCATGAAGAGAACTTACGGGATAAATTGATCCTAGGGTAGCAGTCAAGTTCTTGCTAGCCTTAGGGAAGCTGTTTTGGACTGGATAGAAAGCCCTCCCTTCCCTCTGCTTGCAACCCTGGGCATAACTCTTCTGGATTTCCTTAGGGCACAGTAGGACCCAGGAGATTCAAGAGCTGAAACGAGCAGGGGGGACTGTGAAGGCTTTTAACCTCTCATTGTGTATAAATAATTCTGAACTTTTAAAACTTCCCTCAGGTGAGCAGATGGAATCATTTAAAAATCCACTTAACTAAAAAATATCTCAACAACAGGGTTCCCCCTTCCCAGTACCTGCTAAGACAAAGACTTTTAAGGTGCGGGAAAATTTCGGTGGAGAATAGTGAGGTAGGGTGAGAAATGAGAATTAGAAACAGTGATTCCAGACTCATTCACTTAATCGAGAGACTTTGATTATGTGCCGACTTGGCGCCAGGCACTGTGCAAGATGCTGGGTCTACAGTGGTGAGCCTAGTATCAGCCTTGTCCTCTCGGAGCTCTGCAGGCCATCAGGGAGGACCAACAAGTCATGCATATCATGAAAATCATGAGTAGGGCTATGAAGGAAGAGCATCAGGACTTGGATGTATAATGGGGGACCTGGTCTAAGACTTGGAGGGGGCAGTGGGCAGAGATGGCTCCCCTGAGGAAGTGACATTTGATCCGAGATCTGCGGGATGGGTAAGAAGTACCTAGGGGAGGGGAAAATAAAGCTGGATCAGAGGGACATATGTAGGAAAGGGCAGATAGGCCCCAAACTTCAGTGGGTGTAAGAATTGCCTGGCAGCTTTCTTAAAATTTATCTTTTTGCGTCACACCCTCAGTCAGATTCAGTGGGTCAAAAGTGGGGCCCAGAAATCTCTAGCACCCCAGGGGATTCTGATGCAGGTCTTCCTGGGGGGAATGCATTGTTGGAGAAGCTTTCTTTTCAGTTTGCATTTTTTTGCTGGAAACAGTTCCAGGCCTCCTTTGTAAAGGTGGATACAGTTAGGTTTGGCGTAAGTGTAACCCAATTGCTCAGGGGATCTTGCCAGCTTCCTGGTCATGGTGTGTTTTATAAGTTTCCTTGATGGAGACACCACTACTGTGGCAGAGGTGGATTCTCACTGAGGGGACTTGTGGGGAGGAATCATTGTGATGCCCCCAATGACAGAAGTGAGACTGATTTTTAAAAAAGAGTATTTAAGGGGCGCCTGGGTGGCTCAGTTGGTTAAGCGACTGCCTTCGGCTCAGGTCATGATCCTGGAGTCCCGGGATCGAGTCCCACGTCAGGCTCCCTGCTCAGCGGGGGGTCTGCTTCTCCCTCTGACCCTCTTCCCTCTCTTGCTATCTGTCTCTCATTCTCTCTCTCAAATAAATAAAATCTTAAAAAAAAAAAAAAGAGTATTTAAAACAAGTAAATGAGAGTTAGGGGGCACAGACTGTCAGTGATAGACGTGAACAACTGTGTGTGGGAAATCTGCACACTGGAAGGAGCCATCTGGGTTTTCTATGTCATTCCATCCTCATCGCAACCCTCCAAGGCAAGAACAGCCATTTCCCCCAGTTTACAGCAGAGATCACTTTCTCCGAGAAGTGAAGTGACTTGGACAGCCTGGTCCCATGGTCCCACTCTGCTCTCTCAGCCTGCTCCTCGCCGTGACTAAGGGACACGGTGACCACCACATATGCCTCTGTGACCCTTCCCCTCCCCTGCTTGCTCTGCCTTCGTGCTTCTTGGGCATTTTCCCTTTCTGTCTGCAGCCTGGAGCTGCTCTCAGAGGAGCGGGCAGGGCTGACCCCACGCTGGGTCCTGGCCTTTTTCATTTCAGCCTGGAGAACTTGGGGTCTTCAATTGTTATGTCACCAACAACAGAGCTCAGGGGCCCTGGAATTCAGTTTCTTGCTTTTGGACACAGATTATTCTACGGGTGGTCTGGAGCCCAGTTTGAAGAAGCTTGTTGGCATTTAGCAGTTCAGTTCTGGTAAAGGTTGACAAGATTGCTGAGCTCTTGAAAACGGGCTTCTTCGGGAGAAGCACTTTGTGTGTGGTTTCTGTTCAGAAAGCCCCGCAGCTTGACTTCCCCAAGCAAGGGATTAGTGGCCAATCCGAGGTCTGATTCACTGGGACAGTTCTGTTCTGGAGGAGAAAGCCAGTCTGGTTGCAACCTCAGAAACTTTACACTCTCGGCCCCTTTTGGTTCTGTGTACCAGTGGCTTCTAGAATCAGCCCCTAGGGAGGTGCTGGCGCGCCCAGCCGGGGAGCGTCCGCCAAGGGCAGCGCCTCACGGAGCTGTCTTGGAAACTCATCGGTGGCGACTCGCTGCGTCGGCTTCTGGATGTTATGAATGCTGTGATACCTTGGGAATGTGCTGCAAAGGACGCTGGGGTTTTTTAAAGTGGCCATTCATCTTGTCTGTGGAAACCTCAGGCTTTCTTCCCTCCTGACTCAGCTCAGGGCAGCGTCTTCTGGAGCCAAAGAGAAGGCAGAGCCTTTCTGGAGGGAGAACCAGCCCTCTACTGGGGAGCTCACAGGAGGGGTGCTTCTCTCTGCAAATTTGTGACAGTTTGTTCACGGTCACCTTCCCTTTGACCCGCGAGGCAGAGAAGCAGGCTGGTTTTTCTCATGTCCACGTGTAGTATTTTAGCCTCCCGGTTAAGAAGTGTACTGTATTTTCCAGGCTGCTGGCTGGCACTGATTGGCTCTGTCTCGTTAGGCGAGTCATCTTGCTCCTGTCTCTGCATCCATAGCACATGGAGGAGTTTCCTCCCCAGGGTCCCGGAATCCCGTGGGGACAATAGAGGAAGGATAGATGAGAAAGGGATTTGAAAGGGTTCAGGGTATAATGCAATTTTGCTTTTTCTTTCACTGGTGTTTTAAGCAGTGAGGATTTCATGGTGCACACGGGCCCCCATGCACACATATGCACACATCTGGCTTAGTTAGGACTTGTTTACAAGGAACAGAAATGCACTCAAGCTGGCATGAGGAGATTGGGTTAGGCTCTCAGAATATAGTTGTTAATCACACGGGCATCCAGATCCAGGAAATCGAGTTCAGCTGGGATACAGAGGACCAGAATGGGATTCAGAAACCGGCCCCTCCCGCCCTCCTCCTTGGGGGCTGCAGTTTCTCATTTGTGTCTCTGTTCTTTGCCGTCTGTTTTTCTGACTGCCCCTTCTCTGTCACCTTAATTTTTCTCTGTTTGTCGCTGGTCCAGCAAGTCTACTCTTGCCTCCACTTCACCTCCACCACCGTCTGTCTAATCAGCACTGCTCCACCTTTTCCACGTCCCTGCCACATTAGAAAACAATCAGTTTGTCTTCTGGGATAAAGGGACAAGGCAGCTTGCCACCAGAGCCCAAGGACTAATGGAGGGGGAGGAGGGCCTCTGGGCTCCAGCTGCCCCAAGGGCTGAGAGGATCAATATGGCGCCTTCCTCTAACCTAGGTGTTGCACGTTGGTTGGGAAGCTCTGACCTTATTGAATCTGTCTTTGATTTCTTTTTAAAGATTTTATCTATTTATTTGACACACAGAGAGAGAGAGAGAGCACAAGCAGGGGGAGCAGCAGAGGGAGAGGGAGAAGCAGGCTCCCCACCAAGCAGGGAGCCCTATGTGGGGCTCTATCCCAGGACCCTGGGACCATGACCTGAGCTGAAGGCAGACGCCCAACTGACTGAGCCACCCAGGTGCCCCCTGAATCTGTCTTTGTATCCAATTTCTAAGTTACCAGGAAAGAGTATGATTGGCTCAGATCAGGTGTCCACACCTGTTGCAGTCACCTGTGGCCCGAGATCGGTGCCCATGGAACACACGTGTCCCACCATGGGGCTTGGGGGAGTGTGGGGTAAGGACCAGCATCCCAGGTGGAGTGTCCAGATAACAAGCAGGTTCGGGTACGTAGCAGGCTCCTTTTCTCCCTTGAGGCAGGGACCTTTGTCCTTAATCTCTATATCCCCACACCATCTGGCACAAATAGTTGGTAGGTTTTAGATGCTCAGTAAATATCTATTGATGAATAAACAACTAGGCATATGCATGGTGTAGATCTGAAGTTACGCTAAGCAGTATCTTAAAGTGTGATGCTTGATCTCTCTAGAAAACTCCTTCATCTGCCCCGCACCCCGTGTCCTGTCCTTGGACACAGCTTCACCCCATTTCTCTAGCACTTCTAGTGACTGGTGACATTCTTGCTGTTTTCTTCTTTCTTGTTACCATCTGAAGTCTCAAACGGAAAGTAGTTAACCAGCGAGGCAGGCTGCCTATGTTTCTTCTCAGTATGAAGCATTTGGAACCAATTGTGCGGTGGCCCCTTTGAGTTAGCTGTTTAGAAGTCAAACAACACACACTAATACTGCATTGTAAAAATGTCTTTCCAGCCAGTATCTTGGACTTTTGTGTTTTTGTGGAAACGCCCATCTAAATTTCCTGCTTGGTTTTTTTCTTAATGGCCAGGCATTAACCTGGCAAATACTACTATTTTTTAAAAAATTCTGCTGATATTAAGCAAGCAGCAGCAGTACCTTTTGGAGATAAGAAATCAGCGTTCAGTATTTGGGACATAAATTGTTGGTGGTTGACATCCTGTTGAGAGTGACAGAGACTGCAGAGACCCTCTGTTGAATTAATAGTTTCATCTCGGACCCTTCACTCACCCTGTTTTATAACAGCTTTATTTAGCAGAGAGATGTGGATTGATGATGTTTCTTTGTAAGAATTGGGGAATGTAATACTTTGTTCTGTATTTACTCCCATATTTATTTCTATTTTGGGTGTGTAACTCTTTTTTTTTTGTTTGTTTTGTTTTCCTTATTCTACATGAATCACTTGGATGCATAAATTCAAGGACATTTGTTTTGCGGCTCTCATACATCTGTCTTGAATTTCATCTTTTCCACCCTGTCTTCTACTTTCCAAACAATTTACCTCCCTCTTTCTCTCTCCCTGCTGTTATTTATTTCACTGTGGACCCTTTCATTTCAAGAGCTGGCAGAGGGGACCAGTGCAAACCACAATCCATTTCTATATAAAGGCCTTGGGGAGCATGGTGATCACAGCTTCTTAGGATAGGACACAACTCCTTTCACTCGGGACACAACTGGTCCGTAGCAGTGTGGCTCATGCCGCTCTCAGAGCTGCAGCGGAGAATGCCGGGTTCCCGGTGACGGAATGCTGTAACACAGAGATTGGGCGTTCCTGTCACGGCCCGATCCAGTCCACTTTATGGAGCACCTTCATGTGCCAGGCTCTGTGCAGAATGGGCCCTAATGACTGTCCTCTTTGATCTTTTTTTTTTTCCCAGACTGGGAATTTCTCACATCATTGTAAATGTTTCCTTCCCTTTCCTTGTCGTTTGGCCTGGGCTCCATGGGCCTTCCTGAGGCAGGAAAGTGGTAACAAGGGGTTTAACTGGGCACTTGGAAAGTTCTGCCAAGAAACAGAGCTTCCCTGCAGCCAGTGGAAGGGGAAAAAAACACAGCAAAAACACCCCAGTGAAATAACAATCAGGTAGGAAATTGAAAGGAGTGTTCTGCTGAGTGCTAATGGCCCCGCCATGGATCAGGTATGGATGGCGCTGAAATGGCTAAACATCTCCGTAATTCGCACAAACCACACTTCCTGCTCCTGTTTTCATTTCAGGAGTGGACGTGGGAACACTCAGCCCGCCCTGTTGGCCTGTGCGTTATAGCATTGGGGTTAGGAGGGGTGACGCAATCGCAGTCCTGATCGACTGGAAGCTGCAGGAAGTTTTCAGCCTACTGGCCTGATTTCTTTTTGGAAAGCGACCTATTTAGTAGCTGTTCCGGATCCACGATAAACGCGTAAAAATGAAACACCAGCTCGCTTGTTTTTCATGCTGCATCTATGGAGTCACATGCGAGAAGCTGAGAAGTGGCCTCTTCCTCGGCCCGCACGTCATCGTCGTCATCGTGATCATTTATTGAGCGCCTACCATATGCAAAAGCAGCAGGAGATTTTATTCCCCTGGAGGGATGCGTCTAGTGAAGAACACACCAGTCTTTTGGTTTTGAGCCCTGTGAAGATGACGGCAGTAGGATTCTAGAAGGATGGAATCCCCTCTTGCTGTTGACTTGGCACATCACTTCACATCCTGGCACTCCCTTATCGCCACAGTGTACGAAATCTGCCTTTTCCTCATCGGAACTTTTCACTGTGGTACCTGGTCCAGGGGCTCTTGTCGTGCGCAGTGTTCGCGTTGGATGTGTCATTCTAGTGCTGAGTGTGAGAGTTAGTAGAAAATCAGAGCCTGGAGCTCCAAGGTCATGGCTTGTTGGTGCCCCCAGGACGGAGGAGGCTGGGGAGCCCTTTTGTCCTGTCCGGGACCCTGCACTAACACCATCTCAGTGGTGGTTGGGCGGGGGGGGAGGGTATTCTGTTTTCAGATGAGAAAAGGCTTCTTAGCATGGATTTTTTTGTTTTAACAAAATGAAACAAACCTTGCTAGCTTTTTTTTTGCAAAGTCCTTTGGATGGATTAGTTGGGGTGAATTGATGGCACCTTCCAACTAAGGACAGGGACTAGAGAGATTCCTGCCCTGGCAAGCGACTTCCCCCAGCAGAATCGCCACATCTACAAGGAATGGCACTCTTCCTTCCACACGGTCCTCATTTCTAGAGTTCCTTTCTTCCTTTTGTGTTTTCTTGCAACCTTCTGGGTCCTATAAAAATCTGGTGTGCAGACGCTCAGAATTTATTTCTCTGTGGTATGAACTCAACATTCTGGGTTGAACTTGTATGGTGACGCGTCTCTCAAAGGAGGTGGCAGATCAGGGATCCCAGTGTTCAAGTAAAAATACACCGCTCAGGGCGCCTGGGTGGCTCAGATGGTTAAGCGTCTGCCTTCGGCTCAGGTCATGGTCCCGGAGTCCTGGGATCGAGCCCCACATCGGGCTCCTGGCTCGGCGAGGAGCCTGCTTCTCCCTCTGACCCTCTCCCCTCTCATGCTGTTTCTCTCGCTCGCTCTCTAACAAATAAATAAAATCTTTCAAAAAAAAAAAAAATACACCGCTCAGAGCCAATGTGGGCCAACTTGAACTCTTTCCTGATTATATCAGCAGAGGGTCCTCAATGACACAAGCCACAGAAACCCTAGCTCTGGCCCCCATCCCCCAGGCCCCCTGAGCCATTGCCTTTGGAGCTGGGACATGGTCTCTCAGATTCCAGCCCGACTCTGGCTCCTTGTCCTGTCTCACGGGCAAACTCCCAGCCACTTTAATCCTCCTCCCTGTACAGCATTTGGCCCTGGTCTGTTATTACTAGCCACCCTCTTACTATTCCAAACCACTCTGCCCAGTTAGAGGTTTTTGCACCAGATGGGGCTTTAGGAAATCCCTCTGTCGGCTTGTGAGAGCTGCAACACGGGGAAACAGAACAGCCTTTCCCTCCGTCTGTAGTGTCGGCCGGAAGGAACTTGGCAGCCATATGTCGCTTTGTACTCCCAGCAAACTGCTCATCTCCTGGCTTCTTGAGTCATTAGGGGCAGGGAGTTGTACAGCATAGTCAACGAAGCTCTTTAATTAGCGATACAAGTGATGCCAGGTTCCAGGTGTGGAGGAACGAGATTCCCCAAGGCCACAGGGAACTAGAGTGATGAGGAAATATTTGGGGGGGGGGAGGAAGAAAGAAATATTTTGCATTTCAGTGATTTTGAAAGGGCGAGAAGAAAATACTTACATTTTTGTCTTTATGTTTGTAGGCATCGTTTCTAATCTTAATAATTTGTTGTTGTTGTTGTTGACTGAGGCCGATCCGAAGGTGCAGCTTTCTGAAAGGAAGTTTGGTGGCAAAGTTGGTTGGTGAGCGACTTCCGAGAAGGAGGGAGGAGGAGGCAGCCACTGGTGCTTTAGAATGTGCTTTAGTTCCCCGTTGGCTTCTTTGACTGCTGGTCACATGTGGGATGTGGCCTCCTTCCCATGCTCTTTGTCACCAGAATCACAAGACGGCAGCCCACTGCCGCTAGACCCGGGTCTCCAAGCCATGGGGGACACTACTTTTTTATTTTTTAATTTCTCATGCCCACCTGCATGGCCACCATCAGCCCCTTGTGTCTCGGTGCTTGTGAGCATTTCTTTGTCGATTTCTGTCACTCCACAGAAAGAAGGATCCACAGACTGGGTGCTAGCCTGGAATGTTGTCTTCATGTCCACGAAGAAGGGGAGCTGTTGCCCACCCCCCAGAGTCCTTGGTGGGGAAGTAGAGACTCCTTTGCTCTCCCTTCCATCGGGCTTGATCTGCTTCCCTTCTGGCAGAAGTTCTCTTATAGAATATTCTGTACTTTCTCATACGGATTTGTGTGGATCATCCTGGGTCCCAGCCCTGGCAGGGACCAGTGGTGCTGTGGTGTCCCAATCACCACAGTCAATGACTACCTGTTAAGTGCTCTTGCAGTCTGACCACATGCAGAGCCCTTGCCCTCAATGGGCTTTCTGATGTACAACCTGGAAGGGCACACATGAGATGTGTTCTCATGTGAGTGCGTGCTGGGGCCAAGGGCCGTTCTGAGCATGTACATCTATGATTCTCATAGGAGATGGGTTCCACGGGGCCATTTTGCAATTGAAGAGCATGAGGCTCGGAGAGACCAAGTGATTTGGCCGAGGCGGCAGAGCCAGGGTTCAAATTGCTGTCTGCGTCCAGAGCCTGAGCTCTTGCCTGTTGCACTGCTTCCCACCTTGATGCCGTGGGGCTGGGGTGCTCCCAGAATGCAGCAATCCCCCGGGAGAAAGGACTAAGGGGTAGTGGTTGGCTTGTGCCCGACCTAGTAGAAGACCATGTGCGGCCCTTTATCCTGGGAACCGGCCATGTATTTGACAGCACCCTGGAGTTACAGGTTTAAGTCGGAAGCATGGCTTGCTGTTGACGGGTGAGGTGTGTGCTGGAGGGCTGGCTGCTGTTGAGGAGACAGCTCTTGGATAAAGAGATGCAAGGAAGAAGCACCATATCCGATTCAGCACCTCTGCGACCAGGGCAGAGTGATTTCTGCTGTAAAAGAATTCACGCAAAGCAAAGTGAGGCTCGCAAGAACTTAAGTCCGCACAGCATCAGTGAGTGCCTGGCATTTCCTCACTCCGCCAGGTTGTGTCCTGGCCCGGTTCTTCTACCTGTGGATGCCCCAAATGATACAAGGCCCGAGAAGTCGTTTCCTCCACCGCCTCTACCAGAATGGGAACCGGCAGCTGACGTGGGCACTGATTAACAGGAGTTAGAGGGGTCACCACATTTTTCTCCTGCCACATTCCCTAACCAAGATGGAGCCAGCCTTCCTCCGGCACTGTGTGTTCCTTCCTCCTGGCAGTGGCCATGATCTGCCCTGGGCCTGGACAAAAGTAGTCATGGTTCCGGCTTTTTTTTTTTTTAAGATTATTTATTTATTTGTCAGAGAGAGAGAGCACAAGCAGGGGGAGTGGGAGGGGGAGAAGCAGGCTTCCCGCCAAGCAGGGAGCCCGACGCGGGGCTCGATCCCAGGACCCCGGGATCACGACCTGAGCCGAAGGCAGACGCTTAACGGCTGAGCCACCCAGGCGCCCCATGGTTCCATCTCTTTTTTTTTGAATTGTGGTAAAATAGATAAAACGGAACATCTGTCCTTTTAATCCTTTTCCACTTGTAAACTGTAAGATTCCTGAAGGCAGACCCAATATTCCACTCCTGTCATTTCTCCTGCAACACTTTGGTTCGTGCTGATTCGTGCTGGGTTCGTGCTGGGTTCGTGTCGGCAGTGACATCTAATATCGGACTGCAGAGCCCAGCTAGGTCAGCGATCTGTTGGTTAGAAAACTTACTGTTCTGACATTTAGGGTAATGAATAATAAATTTTTAATGTTCCTCTGACATTAAAAATGTCCCCCAGTCTTGTCTTTTGCGTTTAGTACAGCCTGGAGTGGTGGAGATGACCCCAGAAGGAGGGCGTGTGGTGCATGTAATGCCTGATACCTTTGCCTGCAGGGAGCAGGGTGGACGTGTTCTTTTCTGAACCTTACACTCTGTGACCTGTGGGGCACAGGCCCTCTTTCTGAAGGAGCTATGGTGAAGGGAGCATTGATCATCGCTCCAGCTTCGTAAGTGCAAATCCTCGAGGAGGGCTTTGATTTCTCATCATCAGTCTGGCCCGTCCACCCGCCTCTTTCGCTTGGTCTTGCCTGCTGGTTGGTTCTCTGTGTTGGCTTCAGGCAAAGAAGAGATGGGAAGATGAGGCAGGTGCAGGGGTCAAATGCCTCGTCAGAGAAAGGGAGAAAAGCTCTAATTCTACCAGCCCTTGTTGTTGTTGTTGTTTTTTTTTAAAGATTTATTTATTTATTTGAGAGAGCGAGAATGAGAGAGAGCACATGAGAGGGGGGAGGGTCAGAGGGAGAAGCAGGCTCCTCGCCGAGTGGGGAGCCCGATGCGGGACTCGATCCCGGGACTCCAGGATCATGACCTGAGCCGAAGGCAGACACTTAACGACTGAGCCACCCAGGCACCCCTTTAAAAACTATTTTAAAATGTAACAGCCAATCTTAGCTGTTGAGCGGTATAATACCAGGTAGCAGGTCAGTTTTGGCCCTAAGCCCTAGTCTAGATAACATCTAGGTCTCTTCCAGATCTTTTTTTTTTTTTTTTTAAAGATTTTATTTATTTATTTGATACAGAGAGAATGAGAGACAGAGCATGAGAGGGAGGAGGGTCAGAGGGAGAAGCAGACTCCCCGCCGAGCAGGGAGCCCGACGCGGGACTCGATCCCGGGACTCCAGGATCGTGACCTGAGCCGAAGGCAGCCGCTTAGCCAACTGAGCCACCCAGGCGCCCCTATTTTTTTTTTTTTTAAGATTTTTATTTATTTATTTGACAGAGAGAGTGAGAGAGGGAACACAAGCAGGGGGAGTGGGAGAGGGAGAAGCAGGCTTCCCGCGGAGCAGGGAGCCCGATGTGGGACTCGATCCCGGGACTCCAGGATCGTGACCTGAGCCGAAGGCAGTCACTTAACCAACTGAGCCACCCAAAGA